>NC_062565.1:37232598-37544348 GCF_022837055.1 Prionailurus viverrinus | reverse complement strand
GGACACTGGCAGATTAGGAAGGGCCAGAGGGCAAGGCCCATTCTCTGGCTCCATCCAGGGGTGGGGGTGGGGGCTCCCGCGGGCCTCTCCAGAGTAAGCGCTGTTGCCTGTGTTTTCCCTGTAGTGGGGTGGGGGTTGGGGAGCTGCTGGTGGGCTTCTCAGCCCCTGTTCTCATCAGAATCGCACGCGGCGAGAGGCAGAAGCACAACCAGAAATGTTCCAGCAAAAAAAAAGACACGATAGTTCTCGGCAAACTTTTTTGGCTAGAACATTTCCAGCTGGGCTCCAGGCACATCCGCGGTCCACCCTTTCCTCAGCTGGCTTCTGGCTGCCAGCCCTGCCCTGCCCGGCTCTCCTCTAAGCCCTCCTCTTCATCATCAGCTGACAGAGCCACAGCCCCTCAGCCCTCACCTCCTGACCCCTTACCCTGAAGCCCAGGACTCTCCACTTCCCTCAGGGCCTGGGTACCAAGGACTGGGTATGGGACTCCATCCCCAGGGGTCTTAGCAGTAGAGGTATTTGAGGACAGTGCATGGCTGCCCATGGTGTGTATGTGGTGTATCTGGCCAGATAGGGGGGAGGCCTGTGTTTCCATTAGGTGGGGCAGGTGATGCAGAGACGGGAGGGTAACCATAGCCCTCTGCAGTGAGTCCCGTGCCCAGGACAGAGTTATCCAGTGGGCCCTGCCCTTGGCCCAGCAGTGTGTTCTGAGCACCAAGAGGGCTTCCTGGGGGCAGCCTGAGGGCAGTAGTCCCAAGAGAGGTCAGGGTCCCCCGCCTCCCATGCCATGGATTGGGGTGGAAGAACACATAAGATGAATGATAGTCGACCTTACCCCAGCCTATGCTCAGATAGAGCCTGAAGATGCGCTGCTCGGAGAAGACTGAGAAGGCCAGCAGCGTGTACAGGTACACGCCCTCCACCAGGAGCCAGTAGTAATTGGCCGCCACGCAGTACTGCATGAGCAGGAACACCAGGCGGCAGCCCAGAGAATCCTGGGGGCAGAGGAAGGGTCCCCAGGGGACATAGCTCTGCCTCCTGCCTCTCTTGATCCCCCTCCCCGTCCTGCCCCAGATGCAAATACTGGATGAGAAGCCCTAACACCGTTTTGCCAGGGCCAAGGCCAAGAAGTTGACCTGCTTTAGCTCACTGAATCACTACCCTGAGTAGAAGAAGCTAATATTATCCCCATAGAGGTGAGGAAACTGAGGCTCAGAGAAGTTAAAAGACTTGTCCCAAAACTATACAGCTAGTAAGTAGCAGAGCTGGGATTCAAGCCTGGGTCTGTTTCCAAAGACCATTTCCTGTGTCAGACAGAACTTCTTAAGCGCAGGGAGGGTGTCTACATCTTTAGACTGGGGGCTCCCCAGAGTGGACTGCCTCTCCCATCTGACTGGGGACTCCCTAAGGACCAGGTGTGGCTGTTCTTGCCTTTCTTTGTGCCAGGCCTAGGTGGGGTTGGGGAGGCTTGCCTTCACTGACTGTCCATCCCTCCCCAGGCCCTCCTGAACACATCACACACCTGGTAGGAGAGGAGCCCATCCCATTGGTGCTGCTGGGGGGCTGTGCTGTACATCCACTTGAGGACCGCGTCCCTGATGAAGACGGACAGCGCTCGGAGGATGAAGGATGCAAACAGGTTCAGGTGGATGTAATTCCGGGTGCAGTGCAGGTGTCTGTGGGAGAAAACAGGGCTCTTTCCTAGCAAGGTGGCTAGCAGTTCTGCTCCACAACCCTCCAGTTCAGGCTAACATACACCGCAGGCATGTTTCTGCATCTGGGACTGAGCCTCTGTCTTTTCTTCCTCTGAAAATGCCCCTCTTCCTCGTATCCTTGAAAATTCTTGGATCCAATATAAGTCCTGCCTCTCCATGGAGCCTTCAGGTGTGTGGTCACTGCCACCACCCACCCTCATCCACACTATCTTCCTCTCTACAGCATCTTCTTCTCTACAAAGTCATGTATAATCCAAGTGATTTATGTGTGAAGACCACCTTCCCCAATGGAGACTTTGGTTTGCTTCTTGAGGACAGGACCCACATCTCACATGCTTCAGGGGCAGACTAGGGCTAAGCACGTAGTAGGAATTCAAACACTATTAGACACAATTTCAATATCCTTTCATGTAAAAACACAGAGCAAACTGCAAATACAAGGGCGTTTTTTAACCTGATAAGGGCTATCTACCCAAACCCGGAACAAACATCATTCTTAACTGAGAAATTTTATAAGCATTTCCTTCAAAATCAGGAAAATAAGGATTATCTAGCCTGACAAAGCTATCATCACATCTATTCACCATTGTAATATAGATCCTGGCCACTGTAAGAAGGCAAGGGGGAATAATCCATACGAATTGGAGATAAAGGAACAAAATTTTCATTATTTGTAGATAGTAGAGTATCTTCATAGAGAATCTGAGATCATCTACACACATATTATTAGAACTGATAGATTTCATTCAACATGGCTGCTGATGTGTGTTTATATATATCAGCAATAAACAAATAAAAAGTAAATTTTAAAGATTCATATATAGTTTTTTAATTGGCTACATAGAAATAAGTCTAACAGAAGATGGGCAAGATCTCTATAGAGGATACAATAACATTTGCTTAAAATAGTTAGACAAGACTTAAAATTACACATTCATGGATAGACTCACTATTTTGAAGGTGTCAATTCTCTCCACATTAACTGATAAATAAAAAATAGCTATAATAAAAATTTCAACAGTGTTGATTTTTTGTTTTCCTGGAACTCTCAAAACGTACAAAGAACCAAGGGTCAAGCATAGTCTGGACCCTCCTAAAGACCCACAAAGTAGACAGGGCACCTGGTGGCTCAGTCAGTTAATTATCTGACTTTGGCTCAGGTCATGATCTCACAGTTTGTGGGTTCAAGCCCCGCATCAGGTTCTGTGCTGAGAGCTCAGAGCTGACAACCCAGGCAAAGATAACTCTTGATGCATGGAAGAGTAAGCACTACAAACCCAAGGGGGAAAGGATGAGCTGTTACTAAATGGTACTGGACCAATTATATATATATGTGTATATGTGTGTATATATATATACATATATATATACACATATATATATGTGTGTGTATATATATATTATATATATATATATATATGAAAAATAAAATTAAATCTCTTATTTTCACCATAGACAAAAATTAATTACAGGTGGATTAAAGAACCATAAGAGAGAGAGAGAATCATAAATAGAGCCTGACATGGGGCTTGATCCCATGACTCTGGGATCATGATCTGAGCCCAAATTAAGAGTCAAACCAATTGAGCCACCCAGGCACCAAGAAAAGATTCCTTAAACAAGATCATAAAGGAGTTTGGTCTTTGGAAAAAAATTGGTAGTTTTTTTTATCAACTGGCAAAATTAATCTTTATCAATTGATAACATTTAGTGATAATCTTTAATAAAAATGGATACACTGATATATTTCATTTCATTAAAATTA
Organism: Prionailurus viverrinus; assembly: GCF_022837055.1. NCBI lineage: Eukaryota > Metazoa > Chordata > Mammalia > Carnivora > Felidae > Prionailurus > Prionailurus viverrinus. The sequence goes on along the minus strand of NC_062565.1, from coordinate 37,540,868 downwards.
AGGACTTCCATGCATAAAAGGCACTATAACGTGAGTGAAAAAATCAACCACAGACTAAAAGAGGATACATCCTAACTTAGGATCCAGGATATATAATGAATGGCCAAAGAAAAAAGAAAAAGCCAAATAAGCCAATTAAAAAGTAAGCAAAGGATAGGAATAAGCAATTCATAAAATGAAACACAAAAATGCTTGATCTCTCTAGGAATCAGGGATATGCAAATTAAAATCATGACATATCTCATACCCTTCAGATTAGTAACAGGTGAAAATACTAAATATTAGTGAGGATGTTAAGTAAAGGGAGCTCCCATTTATTACTGGTAAGAGGGCAAACTGGTATGACCACTTTGGAGAGTAACTTCACCTAATAAGTTTCCTTTTTTTTTTTTTGTAACATTTAAAAAAAAACGCTTATTTATTTTTGAGAGAGAGAGAGACAGAGCATGAGCAGGAGAAGGGCAGAGAGAGAAGGAGACACAGAATCCAAAGCAGGCTCCAGGCTCTGAGCTGTCAGCACAGGGCCCAATGCGGGGCTTGAACCCACTAACCACGAGATCATGACCTGAGCCGAAGTCAGACACTTAACCGACTGAGCCACCCAGACACCCCTAATAAATTTTCAAAAGCACATGGCATTCAGACCAGGCAATTCTACTCAGAGGTACATGCCCCTGAAGAAATGCACAAGGGGTCATAAGTAAGAATTTGCCTTGTAGCAAGGTTTGTAATTCAGAGAAGAAAAAAAAAAGGAAACACCTCAAATATCCATTAAAGTGATAAAAATAAATTGTAATATATTATACAATAGAGTCTGGAGTGACGGTTAATATAAAACAGAACTACCTGCATTAACATAAATGAATCTCACAAAAACATTGCAGGCCAAGAATAACATTGCAAGAGTATATACAACATACCATTAAAATACGCAAAGTCCACAGCTATCTATTTGTACAGATACTATAAATGTGGAAAAAGTATAGAGATGCCTGGGGATTATAAGTAGCCCCTTCAGGGCTTTCCTCTGGTTGTGGGGGTGGAGGGCAGTGGCAGGGTGGGCTACCCAGGGCGGCATGCCTGTGTTGACTGTGTGGTAGGTGTTAGCTCTCGGGCTCGGCATGGGGTGTGCCAGTGATCAGTATCAGCCACTGTATTTTAATATCTCTGAAATACTTCATAATAAAAGGGGAGAATATTCACCAAGTGAATGCATCTATCAAACACTGACTGTGCCCAGCACTGACTGTGCCAGGTGCCATGGAGGCGACAGGAGGAATGAGGCTTGTCCTGTTTCTGTGGGGCTGGTATCCTGAGGTCCCTGCACTCAGAATTGCTCCTGACCTTGAACCCAGCCCCCCTGGCTTACCCTCCACCAAGTGCAGAGGGAGTGGAAAGAACATGGTCCTCTGGAAGGAATGGCTCATGGAGGTTAGACTTAAGGAAGACCTTTTCCAGGGGGCTGATAAGCTCCAAAGAGGGCAGAATCTCTAAACCCCTGAGCTCTTACCTAAAATCAAACTGAATTCCTGATGATTCAAGCTTCACATGCTCAGCTGAAGGGGATGTCCCCTAATCCTACCACCCACTATGAAGGTCTGGGGATATGTGCTTTGTGTGTTTGTGTGGTGTTTGTTTTTTTCTCTTTTGCAGTATTCTATGTAGGCTCTTACAGAGTAGAGATATGGCAAACGGGGCCATATCCCGTGTTTTCAGCCTCGTATTCAGTGGACAGGCTCTCCGGAGATCTCCTAAGAGAAGAACCTGCAGCACTGTCACTTTAGTTTGGTGCTCCCTCATCCACTGGGGACAGTGCAGGGAGCTGGAATGAAACAGCCCCTCCGGGCCCCCAGGCCCCTTACCTGAAGCTCAGGAGGATGGCCGAGGCGATGACCAGAGCGGAGAAGGAGAGTGTGTAGCCCACCGTGTAGATGATGGAAAAGGACAGGAGCTGCTCCTCTGGGGAGCTCTGTGTGCACACGAGGGATACAGTGCACGTGAGGCAGCCCACGCCCTCCTCTCCCACATCTGTCTTTCCCATGGGACAGGGAGAGGCGGGGCCCCAGGTCAGGCTGCACCAGGGACTTCAGAACTAAGAAAGAAAATAACCTATGGCAATGGTCCTTGGACTTCCAGGGCCTCGTCCCAAGGCCAGTGGGGTGAACACACATGGCCTCTGCCCAGCAAGCATGGTGTGCAAAGCCCCCAGAAGCAGGGGGATAGACAAGATTGCCACAGGCCAGCCCATCAGATGCCCAGGGGCCCTGCTCCAGTGCGGCTGGGACCCCGTTACCCCTCACTGACTCGGAGCCCCCATCTGCAACTCACTCTCTCCCCTCGCTTGGACTCCTCGCACTCAGACAGGTTCCTCCAGGGCAGGCTGGAGTTGTCCTGGCGCAGCCACAGGCCCTCGGCTGTGCAGAACCGGTACACGTGGCCCTGCAGCACTGGGGCAGAGAGACGTGGGAGCTGAGCCCAACACCACAGAGCCCTCATTCCTCCCTGCCCTGGGGGCCCCCCTGCTCCCCCAGGACTGACCTCTTGGAGTTGGCAACACCTCTGAGACACACACACACACACACACACACACACACACACACACACACATTCAGGCCTTCCTCTCTTGCCATGTGCCCATTTGGCCCAGGGACAGGAAAGGCAGTCGCTAAGGGCCACCCAGCACCACCTTCAGCCTTTCCTCCTGGCCACCCTGGGATAGAGTTTGATGAAGCCATGTTTTTGAGATAATTCTAGCCCATTCCCATGTCCTGCCTCCAGCCTCAAATCACACTGCTGACAAGGTCTGGTGCTGAACACCAGTGGCCTTCAACAGCTCCATAGCCACCCACTGTGACTTCGAATTTTCAGGACTAGCCCCTGCCTTCCTCCAACACTTCATAGACAGAGCAGATCCTGGGAACAGATGGGCTCAGAGCTCCTGAGAGGAAGAAAGAGGCACAGCACTGCCTCCGGGAGCCTGTCTGAGGGGGAGACACAGTCCTACCCTAGGGAGCTCCAGTCTGAGTGGGGGAGACACAGCCCTGCCCTCGGGGAGCCCCATTCTGACAGGGGAGACACAGTCCTGCCCTCAGGGAGCCCCAGTCTGAGTGAGGAAGACATAGCCCTGCCTCACGGAGCCCAAATCTGAGGGGAGACACAGCTCTGCTCTCAGGGAGCCCCAATCTGAGGGGAAGACACAGTCGTGCCTTTAGGAAGTCCTAATCTGATGGAAATGACAGAGTCTTATGCTCAAAGACAGCCTGATCTAAAAGAAATCCAATGTCAATGGTAGAGGCACAGCCCTTGGAGACTCTCCATTCAAAGACGGAAAACCCAGCTCCTCCCTTCGAGTAGCCCCTAGTGAGATGCTGGGGACAGAGACTGCCCTCGGAGACCTCCCAGTCTGAGAGGAGGGAGAGATCCAGCCCCTGTCCTCAGAGAGCTTTCATTCTGAAGGAGGAAGCACAGTTCCTGGCTCCAGGGAATCAAGACTCTCACAGGAAAAAAACAGTCCTCAGAAAGTAATAACATAAATGCAAACCGAGAGAGATCAAACACAGGCCCAACAGAGCTGGGGTGGGACGCTGTCTGTGCTCATTCACACACATCAAGTCTGACCTGCCCTGCTGGCCCCCTACCCAGGGAGGTGGGTGGCTTGTGGTCCCTGGTTCCCTGTGAGGTCATGAAAGGGAATAAGGGGTTTACTTGTGCCTGGGAGGAAATGCCTCATTGCCTTCCCGGAGGAGAATGTAAGTCTGACCCCAGAGCCAGGAACCTGGGGACAAAAACGAGGTTAGGGTTAGCACAGGAAGATTAAGGAGGGAAACTGGAGCCAGGACAAAATGTAAAAGATTTAAAAATTCTAAAGGACTAAAAGATTTTAAAGACCAGTCATGGGATGAAGGTGCAGTGGGAGGGAGGGAGGGAGGAAGGATGGGAAGCATTGGAGGCCCTGGTCACAAGTTTCCAGGTGGAGGAGTAGCAGTAAGAACTGTGTGTGGGAAGAGGCTCATTAACATGTGTACATGAGGGTAAAAGCAGAGGGAGGCAAACCTTAAGAGACTCTTAAACAAAGAGAACAAACTGAGGGTTGCTGGAGGGGAGGTGGGGGGGGGGGGTTGGGCTAAATGGGTGATGGGCATTAAGGAGGGTACTTGTTGGGAGGAGCACTGGGTGATGTATGTAAGTGATGAATCACTGGGTTCTACTCCTGAAACCAAGACTATACTGCATGTTAACTAACTCAAATTTAAATAAACAAATTAATTAAAACAAAAACAAAAACAAAAATGTATGCATGATGGGAGTGAGGCAAACCCCAGGGCCTGCCCTGAAAGGGCCCAGCAGGGACGCAGCCATCTAGGCCAGGGATCTGTTTTACCTTTCACAAACTGTCAGTCTACCCACTGTTCTTATGTATCAGGTACCTGCAGGGCCTATCGCTCAGACCCTTTTCCTTCCAGACCCCCAACCCCCAGTTACCCAGTGCAGCGTCCCTGTTCACTCCTCTCCTTTCTCCCCCTCTTTCATAAAACCTGAACCAAGGCCCTCTTCAGGAGACCGAAACATCTTGTGATAGAGTAAATCACCTCGCAGTATCAATGCTTCTAGAAGAACATTTTAAGAGACTTCACCTGGAAGAGAAACAAAAACCTAAAAATCTAGTGACAGGACTTCTGGCAGCGAAAAGAGCCTGAGTCCCAATACCCCTCAAATGCATTTATGAACAAAATCAGGCAAAGGCAAAGGCAAAGGCAGAGGAGGGGAGGCATGTGGTCTGATTTTAGCAGATTTTAGCTCTTCTCGAGCCCTGAGTGCCCCTCTTATCTGTTGCACAGATGCCTGGAATTCTTCACCAGGGGTCGAGTCTTCTGATAGAAGGCCAAACCAGTCTTCAGAGCACTGATGGGGATCTGGGCTGACCCCAGAGGGAGTGAGACTGATGTCAGGGCCTTCAATGGCAGCCCATTTTGATGACAGCAAGGAAGGAGGAAGAGAAGGCAGAGGGACCAAGGGAAGGGAGAGGACATGGTAATGGGGCACAAACCACCGAACCGCCCATTTACCCAGGACTTAGCCCACAGCAGTGTGACCCCAATAATACCCCAATAATACCACAGCTAGATGCACCCACAATTGCTGGTTCCCTCCCTACATGCATCTTATACAACCTCTCTACAAGCTACACACAGTATTGGTTTTCAAACACCTGCTGTACGCTTGACGCCTTTGAACATCACGACCAAGTTACAAGGTAGGCATGTTAATCCCATTTTATGGATGAAGAAACTGAGCCTCTTAGTGTCCAAGTGACTTGCCTAAGCTCACCCAGCCAGCAAGTAGCAGAGGCAGGATTCAAACACCTAGCTCTTTGCCTTCAGAGGTCAAAAGTTAGCAGCCAAATTCACTGCTAACAGTCAACAATGGCCATGTGCCATTTCTCTTCTGCCCTTCAGGGCTTGGGTTTGCTAACATTCAGCATCCTCCCAGTAGATCCTCTTACCAGTGTGGATCCCCAGCAGCCTGCACTATTCCTGGGCCTTCTGTTGAGGGCCAACAGAGAAGATGGGGAGGTGGTAAATGCACAGATGTGTCACTGGCACAGTATCAAGAGATCACTGCGTCCCTGAGAAGCTCGGGGAACCTATGAAAGTGTGTCTGTCAATTATCCCTCATTAGCAGCCAGTATTAAAAGCCAGGCTCATTCTTGGCCAGGCCTATGGTCCCCAGATGCCCATCTTGGCTGGAGGTAGGGAGGGTCCAGGCACAGCCCTGCTTATCAGCCCAGCTTTATCTGGCCCAGGAACTGCTGGTAAATCACAGCCAGGGGATTGGCTCTGGTCTTGTCAACACCAGGAGGCAGCCGGCCACATGCCAGGAGGCCCAAGGATATTTCATTAAGTCAGACCCTGGTGCTGGAAATAAAACCCCCAATTAAACACTTCCCCTCCCGGAAACTGCAGCGGCGTCTGTAATCAAGCTAACAGCCGCCCTTCCACGTGGATGCAGGCTCTCAGGGCTGCGGAGAGCTGCTCATGAATCCATTAGTTCTTGCACCCTTAGCAACAACAGCGGCCAGCAAGGACTACTGGGCCCCATCTGACAGACGGGGAAGCTACGATTCAGAGACAGTAGTCACAGCCCCATCCCATCGTGGTGGAGTGAGGGTCAAAGGCAAGGCTAGAACTGAAGGCATCAGCTTGGGGTGGGAGACAGCAGGGGTAGTGCATCAATCATGACCCAGGAGAACTACACAGACCCAAGATCAAATCATGGTTCTGCCCTCAAGCAGCTATGCAGCCTGGGGCACACCTCCCCAGGTCTCAGTTTTCTCATCTGTGAAATGGGAACCATAATGGCTTCTCAGGTCTGTGGTGTGAGGATTAGGAGATAAAGCACGAGAAGTGCCTGGTGCATAGTAGGCCTTCATGACATGGTCACATTGAAAGCCCTGCTGATGCCTTCACCCCAATTTCTCAAAAAAGGCACTCCCCCACTGAGGATGGGGCTGGAACTCAGGACACCACCTCGGCCACAACTCCAGGGCCAAGCTCTGGCCTCGGTCTCTCTGTGGCAACGCTGGCCTGCCATGAAAGCTCCTGGGCTCCATTACTCAAAGGAGGCACCTGTCAGAGTTTCCGAGAATTGTGAGTTATAGGCCATTTTAAAAGCATTTTATGACTCTCATGTAATGAGAACTAAACTAACAAACAGGTACAGATCAGGAGGGGGTGCAGCTAATGAGACCAGAATGATTTGTAACAAGCAGATCAGCTGTTTGTGGGTAAATGAGGCTGTTGGATGACCCTCAGGCGGCAACACGCTCTCAGAAGCCACTCAAGCCTTCTGGTTTACAAAGTCTTACTGACACCAGGCATCTCGTTCGAACATGTTCCTTCCTTGACTCATCTGCTTCTGCCCTCTGGAGTCCCAAATTCTGAATTAGAGGGCTCAGAATTTGAGGATGTCTGAGGGCATCCTGTCCCTAGGACATCGTGTGGTTCTGAGGCCTGAGGCCTGGCCCCATCTACAAGGTGATGCCTGGATGTCCTCTCTTCCTGGAGGGTCCTCCTCTCCCCTTCTCCCCCCTTCTCCAACTCCCTTTTGTTTCAGGCCTGGCTCTGATGTCACCTCTCTCTGGAAGCCTTCCTGATGCCACACCCCAGGCAAAAGAGGTGGCTCTGACCTCCCTCAGCACCACTTCCTGAGCCGATGAGCTGACCTCTTCAGCCCTGTGGTGAGGAGTCAGTCCTCCTCCCCAGAGCTGACCTCTTCAGCCCCATGGAGAGGTGTCACCTCTTCTCTGCAGCACACCCACACACACTCCTGAGGTCTCATTAGTACCCCTATCTCTTGACATAGGCCTGACCCGAGTGTCTGGTAATTGTTTTAATCCTTTCTCTAGTCGCACATTCCTTTGCCCTGTTCTGCACTCCCCGGGGACAGCATCACTTGGGCTCCCTGCCCTCTATGAGTTTGGCCAATGGGAGGCACAAGTAAAAGGTAGGAGGGCCCCCTGTGTGGCCACGGCCCTGCTGGGTGGCCTCCCCATTCCCACTCCACTCAGATCTAGGAATGCTAAAGCTTCTGCCTCTTAAAAGTCCTTGGTGCTTTATACACCTCACTGGCCCCTTAACCCTGCCCCGCCCCCTGTAAGTGACCCCTCTGTTAAATTCTTCTCAAATCCCCAGCTGAGTATGTTTTCCTCCAGGACCCTGCCTGCGACAGCCCTGTCCTTCTTGCTGCCCACCGCCCCACTAACTCACACTGTGAAGTTTCTCCACAGGCTGTTCCCCTTGATCAGCCCAAGAATGCTCCAGTACTGCCCCCTTCTGCTTTCACAATCCCTGGGTGGGTGTTAGGGAAGTCCCTGGTGCCAGCCTCTGCCAAGGGGACCACCAGGACAAGCCAGAGACCGCAATTATGCTGTGGGAGCCCACGGTGGGTCTCCCTACAAGTCCCTAACTCAGGGAGGGGAGAGTCAGTGATCCTGAGTGTCAGAAAAGGGAGTGAATTAGCCTGGTGAGTCAGGGAGGGGGTGGAGACTGGCAGGGGGCCTATGCAGTGGCCAATATCTTCGTGGAGAAAGCAATAAAACTGTGTTCGCTCATAAACGGGCACCACCAGGACCTATTTCCTGCTCAAATAAAATTAAAGGTGATGGATGGAGCTGCGAGTGGCAGGCAGAGCTGGGGGCAGCTTAGTGTTGAGTGATGGACCCTGTCCTGGGCCCGGCTCCCTGGGGTCTAGAGGCCCAGCCCAGGCTGGCCAAGCAGCTAGTCCCAAACCTCTCGGAGGCAGGGAAAGTCTGTGTATTGGGAGAGGTGGGGGAGGTAAGTAGGGTGGGTGGAGAAAATTAACAGCAACCATTCTTCAAGAACCTGCAATCCTCCCAGCGACCCTTATCACCGGATTTATCCCATCTCCCAGATGGGCGAGTGAGCTGAGGCACAAAGCGGTCTGGGAATCTGCGGAAGCTCACACAGCCACTCACAACATCGGCAAACAGAACCATTAGATTGTAGGACTTGACTTTTTCATTTGTAGGGAGAGGCCAGGCCGCTCACCGCCCTCTCTTGGATGGAGTGTGCCCAGCCAGCAGAGGCCCAAGGCCACCCACCTGTCGTCATGCCCGGAGCCACAGCGACACGCACACATGCGCACACACGTGCATGTAGGCTCACTCAGCCTGGTGCAGCAGTGAAACGCACTCTCCAGTGACTCCAGAGACTCTCCAGTCTCAGCCAGACTCCAGACCTGATTCCTGGGTCTGCTACCCACTAGCTTGTGGGCTTGGAAAAGGCACGTAGCATCTCTGTGCCTCAGGTTCCTCCTCTATAAAATGAGAGCATAATCAGAGTACTTGCTCATGGGGTAACGCTGTGAGGATGAAATGAGTGTAGGTATGTAAAGTGCTTACAACAGGCCACAGAAGTGCTGCAGGCGCGGGGAGGGGGGGCACAGATCCACCCTGCATCTTACCAGGTGCACGTTCTCCCTGCACACCTCAGGGTGAGGTGGGGGTCCTGAGAGAGCAGAGAAGGAAACAGCCTCCTAGCACTCCTGCTTGGGCTTCATCTGACCTCAGTCCTTTGTTCTGAGGTGATATCCACGCCAGGCCTTCCCAGGTGCCCTAATGTTCCAGTAAGGGGCTGCCCCCTCCAGGAAGACTGCTGGCTTCCCATAGTATGAGGACATTTGCTTTTGGGTTGGTTTCTGCTTGAAGGCCTCTTCGAGGCACAGTGGTTAAGAGCACAAGGCTGGCTTCAAATCCTGGCTCTACCATTTACCACATCATCTGGAGCAAGTGGCTGAAACTTTCTGGGGCCTCAGTTTCCTCAGCTGTACAACAAGCAAAACCACAGGGTAATTGTAAAGAGTAAATGAATACTCTGCTTTTAAGGCAAGACTTGGCATGTAGGTCGTCAGTACATATTAGCTATCATTATTATGAGAGTCTTTTCTCCCCTTACTGAGACTATGAGCTCCTTGAGGCCAGGGTGCTAGTCTCCTGTTAGCCTCCCTGGTGCTTGGGATAGACAGGTAGTGATGGGGGCGCATTAGGTAGCCCTCTGAGCAGAGTGCCCCCCGCAGGCTCTGTAGGTTCCTGCACTCCAGTGACTCTCGCACCCACCCAGACACACTTTTCCTGGTGCAGGGTCCCCTGCAGGCAGGAGTGATCTAGGGAGGGAAGCCCACTGGGGAGGAACAACCCCAGCAGCACCCTGATGACTAATCCCATCTGTGTTCATCTGACCAGTGAGCCTCTGAAGAGTCAGGAGGTAGCCAGGTACCACTACCAGGTATGGGGCACCTACAAACACACATCATACGTACATACATACACACATACACATACCCAGAGTAGTGATGCCTCTGGGTAACCCCCAACGCTAAGTCTGTTCCTACCCAGCTCCTTTCCTGACTACTGGATGGAGGGGGCTTACATTTCTCTCTTAAGTCAGGGGCTGAAACCCCACACTCTACCCTCCCCCTGTCACATGGCCAGCATAGGCCCTAGCCTAGGTTACACCTGACACCCCCTACTGTACCCCCAGAGGAAAGACAGGGAGCCCACCCATTAGGAGGCCTAAAGATCTTCTGGGGTGGGGACGGCTGTGCTTCGGCAGAAAGGCAGCAGTGTGCACCCTGCTCCAACTCCACCCCCCTGCCCCCCAGCCTCCTGGACACAGGGAAAAGGAGAGAGGACTTACCACTGCTGGCCCAGGGCAGGTACCAGGGGCAGCTGACATTCACGAAGGAGCCCGGAAGCCCATCTGGCCAGCAGGCATACTCATCGAAGGTCCGATTGCAAAACAGGCCTGGGTGCAGGAGGAACAGTCTCTGAGTCCCCACCCGGCCTGCCAGTGGCACATCCCCTCCACTGCCACTGTGGAGGCTGGCAGGGCAGAATCCCTGCACTCGGCTAACCTCTGCTGAGCACTCGCTGTATGCCAAGCACTGTCCCCACCCAGCAGGTACCAGGCCAGGGGACTCAGCCACTTATCAGCAGTGGAACTTCGAGCAAGTTACTTAATGTCTATTTTCTCACCTGTAAAATGGGACTAATCCTGTGCCCACAGGGCCTTTTGGAGACAAATACTGTGTTATATAGATACTTGAGCATGGTAATTAAGTGCTCAATAAATCCCTATGGACCATTCTTTTTTTTTTTTTTTTTTTTCTTTTTTGGAACTTTCAGTGGACCCATGATTTATTCAGACTCCCTATGAAGGCAGTATTCAAACAAGGGAAAGACTGATTATACACTTGCTGAGATCAAAATGGAAGACCACCTCAGTGTGAAAATAAATTGCAACACAAACATCTAAGAAGAGTGCCTATAGGCCTATTCTTAAAGTATACATCATAGATGAGGGGGGAACGGTAGCTCATGAGGCTGTGATTGCAGGGTCCAGCCAGCTCCAATCTTCTGCTCTTTAGACCACCCCATAAACTCCTCTGAAACATTTATTCCTATAAATATGTTGGTTGGGCCTCCAGCCCCAGCACAGGCCAGAAGTGCTAAGGAGGACACAGAATGGAAAGGCCAGGTCCCTGCTCCCAAGAGGCTCGAGCTGGAGAAAAGGGGAATAAGGTGGCACCCCCAGGTATCGGGCAGGTGTGGCATCCTAGAGAGGCAGATGATGCCCAACCATAGCTTGGGGGTGGGGAGCGCCTTCAAAGTCTCCAGGGGATTGGTTGGGTGAGGGTCCCACCTGGACTCACCTGTGGCTGGGGGTGGAGCCTCAGTCAGGAAGCGTTGGCACTGGTGTCGGTATTCTCGCCATTTCTGCACTGTCTCTGAGAGGGACACAGTGGCACCCTGTGGGGGGAAGGGGAGAAATGGAAGCCCCTTGGGTCCAGCCAACCTCTCTTTTCCCCCCTGCCCCCACACCCCCTTTTTTTTCATCTCCAGAGAACGGTAGAGCCTGAAACTCCACCAGGCATTGGCTATCTCTGAAAGGGGGAGAAAGTCACTACCACAGAGGCACTCTGGTGGATCTTTTCACATTTTTATCCCCAAGTAGACAGATGCATAGCTTGATGTGTATTAAGTGGCCAGCACACGTCTACTGAAATGATGATTTGGGGGGCTGAGTGGGGGAAGGGGGAGTGTGCCGCATTCTGACCTCACCTAAGAGGCAGAGTTCCTGAGGGACCACGGCTTTGTGACTGCCATGGACTCCTTTCCCAGTGCCCAGTCAGCCTGCCTGCAAGGTTCTTGCACTTTCAACCATTCTAGAAGGGCACATGCCAGCCCAGAGTGGGAGAGAGACTCAGTCGAAGTCACACAGCACCCCAAGGAGCAGAGCTAAGGCTAGGACTCTGGCTCCCCCAGATCAGTGACTGTGATGGTGTATCGGGAGGCATGTGGTGTGGTGGGATTCAATGCTACAGAGCATTGAAATAGGCCATCATGTCATCCAGGGGGGCCGACACACCACCCATTGTCCCTTTTTCTAGCATAACGTTAGAGATCAAATATTCAGCCCAGCTTCTATCACCTGAAGTAGTCCTGAGGACATGGGATCAAAAAAGTTCCAGAACAGGGAGATTTGGCTTACAATGGGAGGGGTCCCCCTATCTGTGAGTAAGGGGATATGAACCTCCATTTTTAGATAAGGTAACCAAACAGATTTTTTAGCACAGAGACCCAAACGGACCCGCCCATGTGAGAAATGTCCCTTCTGAACATTTTCGTGCACTTCCTGTAGATATATCTTGGGATTGTGATTCTTTTTTATTTGTATTTTTTCCTCAACAGGCTCCAAATGACAAATACTCCTCATTTAGAGTCTGCAGAGGCCAAGATGACCAGGGAGCCCCTTGCATAAAATGTAGAGCCTATACGTGATTTAAAACAAAAGTTCACTTTTTTGAAATCACAAAAATACACTCGGGTGCTAAAATTAAAATAGCTTCTTTTGGGGCGCCTGGGTGGCTCAGTCAGTTAAGCGGCTGACCTCGGCTCAGGTCATGATCTTGCGGTCTGGGAGTTCGAGCCCCACGTCAGGCTCTGTGCTGACAGCTCAGAGCCTGGAGCCTGTTTCAGATTCTGTGTTTCCCTCTCTCTGACCCTCCCCCGTTCATGCTCTGTCTCTCTGTCTCAAAAATAAATAAACGTTAAAAAAATAAAAAATAAAAATAAAATAGCTTCTTTTGGGCAGCTTGCACCCTGGACTTGGTGCTGCCCTAAGCACATGTTGGATGTGGTTTGGGGTAATCCTGTCTTGGTTTAAGCTGAGTCCTGGTTTATAGGACACCTCCCACAAAGACACAGGTTGTCCTGTGCTCATCCCTGCCCACAAGGGAAGCGCCAGGAAGGGGCCCAAGCTTGCTTGAGCCCCAGCACATTCTCCAAGTAAGTGTGCCCAGGCCACAGGTGGCACCACCTGAAGGAGCTCTTCTGAGGGCAAAGGTCAAGTGTATTTGTTTGAAAAACAAACAAAAGAACAAGGAATAAAACACAACAGCAGTTAAGGCAGTGTCTTGATTTTGGCTACAAAAGACAGGTCAGCAGAATTTTTCACTAGAGCCAGTCCTGGTGGATCAACCCCAATCCCAGCCTACCCCTTTTCCTTCTACCCCCCACCCCCACCCCCACCCCCTAATGCAGCAGCTGGTGGTAAAAGGGCAGAGAGGCTGGGGAGAAATCCTGCTTGATCACTCTTTCTAGAAGGAAAGCAGGCAGAAAGCAAGGTCACAGCTGGGAACTAGGGCAGAAGGTGTGTCTGGGGCAGGGAGGGAGAACAGGGAAGCCCATGGAAACTAAAAGTCTTGGAGTGGGGATTGGAGTGGGGTTAAAGGCTAAGGACAGCACCATGAAGGCCAGCTTGGCCACCAACACTCCAGGGAGGTTCAAAACAGAAGCAGCCCTGTCACCTGCTCTGAGGAGAGCTTCAGATATAAAACTATCTTAGACAAGGACTCCCTGAGGCAGGATTGTCTGCCCCCTCAGACTGGGGCTCCCTGAGGCAAGGCTGTGTCTCCTCCCTTAGACTGGGGCTCCCTGAGGGCAGGGCTATGTCTCCCCTCAGACTGTTGCTCCCTGAGGCAGGGCTGTGTCTCCCCTCACACTGGGGCTCCCTGAGGACAGTGCTGTGTCTCCCCTAAGATAGAGAGCTTCCTGACTTCTTCCTGAACCAGCTCAGGGTCTCCAACATACTGCTTACTGTACAGCCCTGCCCTCCAACCTCCTACATAAACAGCATGAACTACTGGGACCTCTGGTCTCTCCCCGACCAAGTGTTTATGGAAGCCATATTGTGTCAGACTCTGGGAGGTGGTGGGGATGAGAAACGTGGGAAACACAAAGAGGAAAGACAGGGCCCTGACCTGAGAGAGTTCCCATGCTATTTGGGGGGTGGTGTCAAGGGCTGGGCAGCACAGAACAGAGAAGGCAGGGGTGAAAGTGTTCAGAGGGTGGTTTGGCCCAGGCTCAGTGTAGACTCAGCTTTGGGGGACAGGCTGGGCTAGCAAGGGTGGAGGGTGGGCGTTTCAGCAGGAGCGCCCAGCAGGTACAAAGATGCAGAGGTGGGGATGTTGATGCTCCTGCCAGCAGAGAAAGGAATTTCTGGGCGAGGGAGAGAGCAGTGGCCAGGACTCGGACAGACATGAGGCTCTGGTCTGGGACAAGGCTGATGACGTCCAGTAAGCAGGGCCCAGGTGCTCCGGTGAACACAGTAACACAGTGGAGGGTGAATAACCCTGGCTTTGGGCTTAGATCCAGGCCTGACCCTGGCTCCCCCATAAATTAAGTTTGTTACCTTGCCCAAGAATCTTAACTTCTAGCCTCAGCCCATACATGTGCAAAATGGGAATAATAATAGTCCCTACCTACCCCCTGCCCAGGATTGTTGTGGGGATTAAGTGAGTTTATGCTTAGAATGGCCCCTGGCACATGGAAAATGGGCAGTCCATGCAGTCCTCACGATTTCTGCTGTTTACAGGAGAAGGGGGAGGGCAGAGTGGATGGGGCAGCCTGGCTTCCTGGGGAGTCTGGGCGCTACCTCTCCCTCACTTCCAGGATCGACAAAGTCCCAGGAGGAAACGGACATATTTTCATGCCAAGGCCCCATCATTCTGCATCGTCCGGTGGCAAACCCAAGTGGGGATGCTCAGGATTCCATGCCCCTGGGCAGGGAACTGTGAGGAGGGGCAGGCCCTGTCCACCAGCCCCTAGCCCCGGTTCATCCTCCCCTGGCATGAGTCCCTGCTCCAAGCCTGATGAGGTGGGGCTGTGGGTGCTGGGTACTGGGAAAGACCCAGTTGTAGATGCTCCTGCCTCACAGGGCAGCAGACCAGGCCCACAAGAGGGCAGCAGTGGCGGGCTAAGGTGCCAGAGTGAGGGCAGGATGGAAGTTTTAGAATCAGGACTTACCAGGTTTTATGAGATCTCTCTGAAGAGAATGGAGAGATAAAACGGAGAAAATGGGCAGGTGGGAGTTATAATAAGGAGGGGCATCTCTCAGATGCAGGAGTTTGGGGAGGAAGCAGGAGGTAAGAAAGAGGACGCCAAGAGGGAGTGGTGTGCAGGAAAGTGCAAGTCCTGGGTTCAAATCCCAGTTCAATCTGTTAATGTGGGATTGATAAGATGCACTTTAATCCTCTGGGGCCTCAGTTTCCTCATCTGTACAACAGGCATATTATTCTTCTCAAAAAGTTACTGTACTGGGGCGCCTGAGTGGCTCAGTCGGTTAAGCATCCGACTCTTGATTTCAGCCCAGGTCCTGATCTCATGGTTCCTGAGATCAAGCCCCATGTTGGGCTCTGCGCTGAGCATGGAGCCTGCTTGGGATTCTCTCTCTCCCCATCTGCCCCTCTCTCCCACTCACACACACTCTCTCTCTCTCTCAAAATAAATAAATAAACTTAGAAAAAAAGAGTTACTGTACAGATCCAGCAACATAAAGTAGATGAACACCTTTATGAATCATCAAGCCCTGTACAAATGGGCAGTCTTAGAAGGAAGAGGAGACAGGAAAGGACATATTTGGCATGGGTGCTCCCAAGGTGACAGGCTTTCCAACACCCTGGGAAGGTACTCCCTCTCCAAAGACTAGCTCCTAACTGAAAAATTCCTCCTACAGTTTTCTTAGTGTGAATACATCTCTTCCTTTTCTGGAAGCCTTTTTGATTGAAGGAAGGGGTAAAGAGACCTTGGCCTCCCTGGGCCACCGAGGTGGGAAAAATGGGAGAGGATTCCAAAGAAGAAAGAGAACTCCAAAGACGAACTCTGGGGCCTCCTAGCTGACGTAGCCCTTATCTTCCCCAGCAGCTCCTCCCCAGACCCCCAGACCCCTCCCTCTCTGCCCTCCTCCCAGAGCCCACAACATCACCCTGGCCCCAGTGCCCTGGAAGGGTGGGGCTGCCAGACCCCTGGCTCTTTGACCCCCCATTAGTTTTTTCTTAAGGGCTCCAGACATGTGAGCAGAAGGGCAAGGCAAAGAAAACTGACACACGTTGTCACATGCACAGGAACCTTCACATGGGTGTCCTGTCATCCACATTATCAAACTCATCGTCGAGCACATGCTTACATACCAAGACATGACAGTCTCACACTCTCTCTCTCTCTCTCTCTCACACACACACACACACACACACACAGTCAGGTACACACTCACATGCTGAGACATCACCCCCACCACCGTGTGCGCACACACACACACGCACACACACACACAGACTCCTCGACTGACATATGCTCAATTCACACTGTCACATACATGCATACAGGGAAACTGCCACACATTCTGTCACAAGCATGCTATCTCTCACCCAACACTGGCACAGACTGGCAGAACCCATTCACACACAAAAATGTCTCTCTCTCTCACACACACACAAACCTCCCCATAGACACAGTATCATACATGGGGTTGCAAACACATATACGCTGCCAGACACACAATTACATGCTGAGACATTTCACACACCAGTGGCTCCCACACCAGCAGACTGCCACACGCAGGATCACACACAAATACACAGAGAAACAGGGGCTCATACAACCCACACCCTTCTCCTCCTGGACTCTCTCTCTCTGTGTTCCTCTATCTATCTCTCTATCACACACACACACACACACACACACACACACACACACACACACACAGGAATCTGCCTAGGGCCAGGCTGCAGCTAAGGAAGGGCCTGTTTTTGCTCAGAGAAAGGGACTGGAGGGCAGGATGTGGTTTCTTGGTTGCTCCTGTCCCGGGGCCCCCACCCGGGATCCGGGTCTGGGAGGGAGCCCAGCTCAGAACAAAGTCCACGCTGACCGCTGTGCACCCTGGACTCCCTCCGCCCTTCTCTAGAGTACAGAGGCGCAGGCCTCCAACAGCCCCTCTCCAAGCCCTGTTCTGCCCTGAAGAAGGCTTCCAGATTCTGGAGGACAAAGGGGTCAGTTCCCCCACGTGCCTCAAGTTGCCATTTCAGGGTTCCGGGGTCTCAATCCTCTCCATGACTTTATGTGGTAGAGCTTGTGATCCCCATTTACAGGTGAAGAAACTGAGGTTTGGGATGGTGAAGGGTGCTACCCAAGATCACCAGCTAATAGCAGACCTGATATTTGAACCTAGTTTTCTCTGGTTCTAATTTTGGGTGTCCAAGTCCTGCCTGTCTCCTCATAGACCAGGTTCCTCACAGGGATGGTGGGGAGGTAAGGAATAGGGGAAAGGGGTCTGGTCCTTTCCAGGAACAATGAAGCAGTGGCCTGGGTCCCTTTCTTTAGAGGTCGATTTGGCCACTACCACCTGCCCCCCTCCCGACCCCGGCTGCTGGCCAGACCAGAGAGTGGACAGCTCACTCTGTATTCTTCCTTCAGCCCCACCTGGGAAGGCAGGTATTAGGTACCAGCCCAGCCTCACACCCCTTTCTCCTCTCTGAATGACCCCTTCCTGAATGACTGGGTCATCTTACACAGGAACTTCCCTTTTCTGAGCTTTTTCCCCCATCAGTGACATAGAGGGAGTAACTCTGGCATTGCTGACCTCATGAACAGAAAATAGAATGCAAAATTCACCCATTTTTAGAGTCATCTACATGGGCATGGGGTTGTACCACAATGACTGCAGTCTAACGTCAAAGCCCTTTTGCTCAGCTCTCTGTGGTGGCCAGAGATGCTCAGTGCCCCCCAATAACAGAATCCCCAGAAAGCTCCACCCTCTCTGCTCAGAGCCTGGCTCATCCTGCCCGTTTCTGCCCTTCCAAGCCCAGGGCTGAGGAGTCAGGGGATCAGAAGTAAGAGCAGGTCCAAGGAGCACAATTCTTCTGGGAAAAAGAACTTTGGGGAGAAGCCAGGCAGCCTCCAAAACCTCTCCATCTCCCTGAATCCAAACCAGGTCTGCAAACTCGGCCTGGAACAGGACAGAGGCAGACAGCAGGGCCTTCCACCTCCACCCAGCGCAGCCCCAAGGCGGTAAAGGTGAGAGCCAGGCAGTAATGCTAATGTGTCTGCAGTCTTGGCTGCTGAAAGATCCCAAGTACACCAGAGAAGTCAAGGCCTGGCTGAGGGACTTTGGGGAAGGTTCTGGGGCAGTAGGGGGCAGACAGGGGTGTCTCCTGTGGCTAGGGTCAGTAGCTGGGCTGGAGGACAGGGAGAGGAAGGGAATGAGTCCAGAAAGGAATTGGAAGGGGGGGTGCTGAAAAATGGGCTGGCACTTAGCTAGGGGGCAATCTGTCCATATCTGGATTCTCAGCCAGGGTGGAGTCAGCCTTCACCAAGGCCATGCCCCCTCATCCTGCCCTCTCCTTTGCTGGGACAAATTCCAAGGCCTGTACAGGTCCATTCCCTAAAGCTCTCAGTTCTTTAGGTCTGGGGGTAGGAACAAGAGGTGGCTCCCTTGACACCAGTCAGGCCACCCAAGCCTGCACCTCCTCTCTGCTCTAGCAACCTCACAGCATCTTTGGACATCTCCCCACTCCACAAACAGGCCGACTACACCCCCCAGCCCAGGAGCCCAGAGGCAGGAAAGGCAAGAAGGACAGTGAGGGCTGCAGAGAAGGACTGTGGAGATCCATCTGTGGTCTGCTCGCCAGTAGCATCCAGGGGGCCAAGGTGTCTCTGTGTGTCCCAGTGCACATCCCGGTATATGTTGTCACCCAGAGAAGTCAGAATGGGGGGTCAGACAAGTGTGTGAGGGGGACATGGCCGCGTCCACAGGAGCAGGGAGCCTCCTATGTGTTTGCCGCAGGGGCTGGGGTGGGAGGAGGGCACTCAAGTTCCATCTGGGAGGTCAGGAAGAAGGACAACTAGCTGCCTTCGCAGGGCCCCTGTGGCTATGAGTCAAAAGCTGTGCCGGGGGTGCTGCTGAGGGGGTGATGGAACTGGGTGTCCACACCCTGACCCTCTCCGTCTTCCCTGAGCCTTCTCGCAGGGTCTTTGAGGAGCGAGCAGGGTGGGCTGGGGGCAGACACGCGGGGAGGGGTCAGAGGCGTGGTGGGAGAGGTGAGGTCAGGGGAGGGGACGAGTCGGGGCGTACCCCGGAGGCGGGCAAGGGTCTCCGAGGAGAAGGAGTTGGGAAAGTGGTCTGAGGAGATGCGGCGCAGAAGTCAGCGCAGGGCGGCCGCGGGGCAGCTGGGGGCCTGGTGGAGGGCGGGGGCGGCGAGGAAGCGAGATCCGCGGGGTTGGTACCGTCAGCCGCCGTCCAAGCCCCCACCTCGGGCCGCCGTCCGAGCCCCCCTCCAGCCCCCGGGGCGCCCAACTCTCCAGTCCCTGCTCCACCCCCGGGGCTTCGGTTCCCACCGCCTGCGGTCGCGGAGTTTCGCTCAAGTCCCGGCCGCCCCTGCCGGGACCGGTTCCCGCAGCGCGCAGGGCCCCCTGCCTCCCCGCCTTCCCCCGGGGAACGCGGGTCTCACCTGGGGGCGGGGGCCGGCCCTGCCCACCGCCCCGAGCAGCAGCAGGGCCAGGCAGAGCGGGCTGGGGGCGCCGGCCATGGCGGGGGGGCGCTCAGGACCGGGCCATCGCTGCCACCTGCGGAACCGCGCGCGGCGACTGATCCCGGGCGGCCAGCGGCGCCGGGGGAGGAGCCGGCGCGGGGCCGCCCCGCCCGCGGGAGGGGCAGACGGGGTCCCGCGTCTTCCGCCCCGGCCGCCCCGGCCGCCCCGGCCCCCTCCCCGGTCCGGCCCCGCCGCGTGCGCCAGTCCGTCCCGGGCCGGGGGCACCGGGCGCTGCGCTCCTGGCGAGCGCCGCTTGGGCAGAGGTTAGCGCGGGAGCCGGCCACCAGCCCGCCCCCCACCCCCGCGCCCCGGATTCCCCGGGCTGTGGAAAGCCAGGCCACCCCCCACCTATTCAGGATACCCCAGAGGAAACTGAGGCCGGAGGGGCAAGTAGGACTTGTCCAAGGTCACCCGACCCGTCGGACCCCTCCCGTAAAGTGTAACCCCAAGAGCTGTGAGTGACTAGGATAAGATACAGCCACCCGGCGGGGTTACCCCCTCCCCAGGTCCTCTCCTCATTTCCAAGTTCAGTCCGGAAGATCGCCCCGGGACAACTAAGTAAGGTTGAGTGAGGAGCGGGGAGGGGAAGACAAATAGATCACTGGAGCCCCGAGGCAGAGGGTCTAGAGATTTTCCCCACTCCTGCAGCCTCCACAGTCCTTGCTCTGAGTCACTAGGCCCTTAGAACCGTGTGTCCGTATGCCAACGTGGGCCCGTCGCTATTTCCTGTGTCTCCTGGATCTTTGTCTTTGGCTTTGTAGGGACTGTATTTTACCTGCCTTCGTGTCCACCGCTCCCCGCCTCGACCCCCCAAACACAGTGCGGGCAGGGGGTGGGGGCGGTGGTGCACAGGCCACCCTCAGATTCCCTTCTAACGGCCAGGCTGTGGGAGGGGGTGCTAAAATGCACTGACTTTACTTCCCTAATAAACAGTGGGAGTGGGAAGAAAGGATTACTCCAGCTCTAAAACAACTTTGACGTCACTGTTGGGAAGGGGGGTGGGGGGCGGGTGGCTGCAGCACGCAGTCCTGGAGCCGCCATAGGGCATGTCTGGATCACTCCAAAGGGAGAGTCTGTGAGAGTAACTGCTCCTCAAGGGGGGAACAAAACTTCTCCAAGCCCTGAGGGGAACTGGAAGGGGTGGAGAGGAGTGGGGAGGTGGGAGGAGACAGCCAGTAGGAGGAGTCAGGGGCTCCCTTTCGGCAAAACGGACCCTCCTCTCCAGCCAGCCTCACCTCCTCTACCTGGGAGTCTTGTATTTCCTTCCCCGCCCAGAAGTCAGTCTACAGTCACCTTCCTCGCGCCACATAAGACTATTAGCATGTTCAGGGGCCCCTGGGTGGCTCAGTCTGTTAACGGTCTGAGTCTTGGTTTCGGCTCAGGTCACGATCTCCTGGTTTGTGAGTTCAAGCCCCCAGCCAGGCTCCTTGATGACAGCGCAGAGCCTGCTTGGGATTCTCTTCCCCACCCCCCACCTGTCAAAAATAAATAAACAAACAACAACAACAAAAGGTTATTAGCCAGTTCAGCTGCACCTGACAGGAAACCCCAAACAACAACGGTGTAACCAAGGGCTCTCCTATAAAACGAGGCCAGTGGTTCAGCCTTGGACTGGAGCAGTCGCTCCCTGATCATTAGGGCTTCCCCTGTTCTACTAGCTTCTACCATTCGCATGGCCCAAGCTTTCCACCAAAGGATCCAAGGAGGCTGCCCCAGCTGGCGTCATGACATCCAAATTCCAGCCAGCAGGAAGGGGGAAAGGGAAGAGGAGGGGTGCGCCTCTAAGGGTAAGGACAGGTCCTGAAAGTGGCAGTTGTCGGTTCTGCACCCATTGGTCAGAACTTAGGCGCGTAGGCACTCCTAACTGTAAAGGAGGCTGGGAAAAGTTCCCTTTATTCCAGCCAGCCGCTGGCAAGGTTAAATATTGGGGGTTTTATTACCCTTCTAGAAGGCAAAATTAGATATAGATTTGTAGATGATATGGACATCAATATAGATATAGGGAACAATTTGCAAGCTTGGGGGTTGGGGAAAAGAGGAGGGAGGAGGAGAAGAGGCTAGAGGAAGTATTCAGACAGAACTGGGCCTTGGCCATGAATTTATCCACCTCCAAATTACATTTATTCAATAAATATCTATTGAACACCTTGCTATGTGCCAGACCCTGAACTAGGTCCTGGGGAGAATGTGGCAATGCTGCCCCTACCCTCAGGAAGATTATATTCCGTGCAGGTGAGAGACATTAAACAAATAATTATCAGAGCCATTTCTATTACAATCACAATCGTGATCCATACCGCTGTGAAACGCAGATGTGGTGGGAAGTCCCGTGGTCAGTACTGAAAAGACCACTTTCTTTCTGCCAGTGGGCTTTCTCTGACTGGGAGGAGATTTTTGTGTTCAGCCAGTGCAGGCTGGGCACCCCTAGGAGCTGCTCTCAAGCATGGATGGACAGAGGAGGATGGATAACCACCCCAGCTCCTACCCCAGCTCTGAGGATGGGTGCCAGTCTCTCCGAGATCCCAGGGCAATGTGGCCCCAGCTTCCCACTGCTTCCTTCCCTGGCCTGGCCTGCTTTCCAACAGTAGGGGACTAGTGCTTCCTAAAGATAAACTCCTTGTCCTCAAATCTTCACCCCCAGGTCTGCTTCTGGTAGAGTTCAACTGAAGTCACTGGAGCACTGAAGTCAAGAGCATCGAGGGACAGAGGTGGCCCCCTGAGCCCAGAAGCATTTGGGTGGCAGATTCCTCAACCTCTCCTGGAGGTCCAAAACCCCTGAGTTTTTTCTGACGCTACCTCTCCTCTCAGCACCCCCCCCCCCAACCTGGGTTGTGATGGCCCCCTTCTCACTAGGTGGGGCTCCCAGAGGGTGAACATTCTGTAGTGCAGCACCGGCTGGCCTAGTGAATGCTCAGTGTTCACAGACCCTTCCTTGTTCTGTCTCTGGGTATGATGGGTGATACTGGGCACCATGCCCTAGGTCTTCTGTGGAAGTGCCTGCAGCGGCTGGAAGGTTGTATATCAGATGTTTGGGAGGATTTGTTTTCCCAACTTGTAAGTGAGTAAGGGTCAGAGTAGGTCCAAGGTCTGATTGCCTTGCTTTGCTCTTTTCTTTTCTCTTTTTTTCTTTTCTTTTCTTTTCTTTTCTTTTCTTTTCTTTTCTTTTCTTTTCTTTTCCTTTCTCTTCTCTTCTCTTCTCTTCTCTTCTCTTCTCTTCTTTTTTTTTAAACAAGTTAACACCTTTCCCTCCTCCTTATCCTGACTCCAGAGGGTTCCCTTTCTCAAACCCTTATCTAACCTCATCCCTGGGCCCATCCGTTGGTTACCTATCATCTAGGACCGGGTCCTCCAAACTCATAGCATCTAAGAAGCCTACTTGGGACTGCCCCCAGTTTGTGTCCTGACTGGACCTCTTGCATGTGCTTCCTCCCACCTCTCTGCCTTTACACTCAGTCCCCTCTGTCTGAAGTGTCCTCACTTACCTCGCCTGCCTGAACTCCTACTCATGCTTCAGGACCCTGCTCAGGCAGTCCCCTCTCTATGCAATGTCTCCTCAGCTCTGCCCCTCAATGCTACTTCAAGACAGCATAGGCACTCTTGTCAGCAGCAGGAGCCCTAGAAGTTTCCCCTAAGCTTAGTTCTCCTTCAGAGTTCCCCAACTTCTGCCCACCTTCAGAGCCTCAGTGAAGAAGTTGCCCCCACCTGGAAGCTTTCCTTAACCCCTGCCCCCTGTTCTTGGGGACCCCAGTCCCTTGTGTTTATGGCCATCTGGGTACTCTAGAACCCCCTTGAATGTTTGCTGGTTAATTTCTCAGTTTCCTCATGGACCCTGAGTCCCTTAAGGGCAGGGACCTTGTTTTACTCCTCTGTAAGCCCTCAGCACCCAGCACGGTGCTTGGCACATACTAGGTACTTAGTGATTCTTGTTTAAAATAAGAAACAGAATAAACTGAAGCACTTGAACCATGTTCTGTCACTGTCCTTGCGACTTTCCCTTGTTAGACTGTGGGCTTCTTGAGGGAAGGGATGTCTCCTTGTTCATCTCTGGATATCTAGCATTAGCACAGGTCCTGGGCAAGTATTAGGTGCTCAATAATGTTTGTTGCATGAAAAGGGCCAATCCCAGTGTCCAGTGAAGTGCCTGGCACAGAGTAGGTGCTCAAAAACTTATCAGAAGAAAGATGGCCTGGCAGAGAAGACAGAGTATGTCCTGGGGAGTACAGTTTTCTCCTCTCGCCACACGGTTATCGGGGCCCCTCCCCCAGACCCTGATATGGTCTGAGTGTTTGTATCCTCCCCACAAATTCATATGTTGAAATCCTAATCCCCAAGGTGGTGATTTTGGAGGTGGGGCCTTTGGGAAGTGATTGGGTCATGAGGGTGGCACCCTCATGAATGGCATTGGTGCCCTTATGAAAGAGACCCCTGAGAAGTCCCTCCCCCACCACCATGTGAGTTTGCAGAGAGAAAACAGCCATCAATGAACCAGGAAGCGAGCTCTCACCACACACAAAATCCACCAGTGCCGTGATCTTGGACTTCCAGCCTTCTGAACTGTGCTAAGTAAATGTTTGTCATTTATAAGCCATCAGGTCTATGATATTTTGTTACAGCAGCCCAAATGGACTAAGGCTTCCTAGAACAAAGGACAGGATAAGCTAACTTAGAACAGAGATTTGATCGGATGGAGAACTGTTTCCCGAACTAACACTGACCATGAACGAGAACAATAGCCACGACTTATTGAGTCACCACTCTGAGCCAGATGCTGCTGGATGCTTCGTGTGCCCTGATCTCCTCAAGTATTATGAGCACGTACAGGTATACCCATTGTATGGGCAAGTAGACTGAGGCTTGGGGATGAAAAGCGAGTTGCTCACAGAGCAGCACTGACATTCATCGCCAGGGCCACCTGCCCCCAAAGCAAGCTCCTGATGAGCAGCCTGGATCTGCAGAAACACAGAGGGTTCAGGCTCCAGCTCTACCAGCCTGTCTCGGAGGCACCTCCCCTGTGGCTCCTTCCTCTGTAGCCCCCAGCTCTGGGTCCCACTCCTTACCCCCATGCCCAAAGCTTCTCTTATGGCCCTAAAGCAGGGCACCTTCAGCTTTCACTAAGAAAACGTGGTTTTCAGATCACTTTCACAATGAAAATGGGAGTCAACTGACACATGCACCTGAGGAAAAGAAAGACGTTGCAAAGCCCTTCCTTATGGAAACAGACCTGAGAGCCGTCCACTCCACCCTTTGTCCTTGGCTGAGGAAGAGCCTCTCCTTAGTTGGAAGGCCTGGCCAGAGGGCAGAGCAGAATCCTGCAGCTTCGGGAAGGTGGAGGGCAAGGGAGTGGAGTAGTGGAGAGTAAAGGGGAGAGGATGGGAGGGGTGAAAACCTGCTGAAAAGACAGGCGTCTCCTGCCCATATAGTTCAGCTCCTTTCTGAGCTCCAAGTCCCTAAGAGATGTGCTTATTTTCCAAATCTGAAGACTACCCCCTCTTCCAGGGGTCCAGAGGAGGAAAGAGCCAATGTCTTTTAGCCTAATATAAACACACGTGCACGCACACACCTCCACACAGATCTTACAGCCTGTCAGTCTTGGCTTCAAATCCAGCTCAACCGCTCACTGAACATCTCTGAGCCTTGGTCTCACAATCTGTAAAAGGAGCATAATAATAAAAGCCACCATTTACTGAGCACTTGCCTTGCTCCAGGCGTTGATCCAGGAGCCGTGTGTTACTCCATTTAATGCTCACCACTGCCCTCAGCCTCGTCGTTGCATCATTGCCATCGTTGCATCATTGCTGGTGAAGTCTGAAGATCCACCGGCCACAGGGAGAAAGCAGAGACTGAAGGAGAGGGCCCAGGAATCCAGGAGCACCTGGCTGTCACCAGCAAGGAGGCGACAGTGCTGAAGGAGTCTGTCACCGGAGGAGGGCCCTGCGGACAAGGGCTCCATGCCTCTGCCTCTGGCTTCTCTTCTGCCTCCTGTCCCGGTGCTTCTGGAAGGAGCCCTGGTTATGACCTGGGATCATTTTTATCCCCATTGTCCCAGTGAGGACCCTGAAGCACAAAGCGGTGGAGGAACTAGCCCAAGATGGCTCAAGATAGCCAAGATGGCCTGGATGTGACCGGCTGGCCCCGGCACACTGACTGCACAGCCCGCAGGCACCGCCTTGCAGAACTGCTGGACGATCACAACCAGTACTTGCCCAGCACCTGGCGTAAATAAGTCTTCAGGAAACACAACTGTTGTGCCCCGCAGCCCTCCATCTTCCCGCTGTCATACCAGATGTGCTAGGTCTCAGCAAGACAGCAGGTGCAGCTGCCAATGTCCAGGGTCTCCAGCTTAGCACATCCCTTCCTGGTCCAGATGGCTACCACCCAGTCCCCCAGGTCTGGGGGCAGAGAGGAGGCCGGCTGAAGCAAAGAGGCCCTTCCCCCCCCCCCCCCAACCCATACAGTGCCACTCTCGCTGCCCCCACTCACCGGTCCCACCGGGTTTCCCAGGTGCTGGGTTCTGTCCAGCTCTGGGCAGTCAGCTGGGGAAGATTTACAGCCTCTTGAGCTACAGCGATTACTGCTCTCTTGGGTGGAGGCAGCACACTGTATTTTCAAAGGGGGCAGATCACTGTTTTCATAACTGACTCCTCTGTTGAAAGAGAAGTCAGTGGGATTGCTCCTACTTTACGCAGAGGGAAACTGAGCCCCACAGGAGTGGGAGTCAGGGGATTTGCTTAAGGTCATTTAGCAAGGTGTTGGCAGGGTTTGTGCACCTCTGGATGAAGGAGTAGGAAAAAATGAGGCAGAACAGCAAAGGTCCTCTGCCTTCTCCAAATGGGAACTCTGGCCAGAAATGACGGGGCTCCCTCTGGGCGGAATCTGTGTCGGCAGTGGGGAGAAGGTGAGAAAAAACCCAGGGGAGGGAGGGAGTCATGGGGAGAGGGGCTGGGTAAGAGCTGGAGAACCAGTGAGAGTGAGAAGGAGAAAGAACCTTCTATTCTCTTCCTTTTGACAAGACCATTGTATCGCAGAGCTGGCTGAATGCTCGCCAAATCCAGGCATGTAGCATGTGTTAGTTCCCTGGGGCAGCTGTATAATAAAGTGCCCACAAACTAGGGGGCATGCATGATAGAAATTTATCATCTCACACAGTTCTGGAGGCTTGAAGTCCAAAATCAAGGTGTTGGCTGAGGGCTGACAGGGAGAATCTGTTCCAGACCTCTCTCCTAGCTTCTGGTAGCCTCAGGCAGTCCTTGACTCATAGATGGCATTATTCCCTGTGTCTTCACATTGTCCTCCCTCTGTGCAGGTCTGTCCCCAGATTTCCCTTCTGTGTACAATGCCAGTCGTACTGGATTAGGGCCCACCCTAATGGCCTCATTTTAACTTGATTTCCTCTGTAGAGACCTATTTCCAAACAAGGTCACATTCTAAGGTACTGAGAGTCAGGCCTTCAAGGTCTCTTTCTGTGGGGGAGGGGGGATGTGATTCAACCCATAACCCATTAAGCCCACATTTCCCAATGTTCCTTGATTAGTTTCCATTAGTGCACCAGGTAGAATGTGGAAGAAAGTGGTATAGGCCACCTCCGGCTTGGTCCATGCAACTCCCCACACAATCCTCCGCACCCTCTCCTCCTTCACCTTCCACCTGGTGCAGGTGATCTGGTGGAGAGCTCTAAGGCCCCCAGGGGACTGCAGAACCAGAAACCAGCAGTTTTCTGCTGGCCTGCATTGCACTGTGTCTTGTTAAGCCACTGAGATCCGGGAGCTGTTTGCCTCTGCAGTTAGCCTACCCTGACACCTGTGGGGGGCACGTACTCCTGAGTCTGTCAGGACCAGAGCTAGTTAGACCAAGCACAGGGCTTGTGAAGGTCCCCTCTGTGGTTGCAGTTAGGCGAATGGGACGCCTCACTCTGGGCCCATCTCCTGCTCCTCTGTTCCCCTCACCATTGTCAGCCGGTGGCAGCACCAGAAAGCGGACTCTGGGTCTGTGTGGCTGCGGCTCCTGGGCCCAGAGAGCAGGCCCGGCCCGTTTGTTCTTATCCATCTGGCTCCTCTCTACCCCTCATCCCTGTGGTTACCACCTATCTGCCTTTTTCTCTGGAAAGAAGGTTGGGGGCCGAGGAGAGGGTAGTTGTGACAGAGCCCACACTGTCCATTCACAGAATATTAAAGCTCTGTAGGAAAAGAGGAAATGTGCCAACTTGTACACGTTTGGAAATCAAGTGAAAAAGAAGCATCACACCTTCTCACTGTGGTCTTTCAGCACCTCTGTCATGGCCAAGAAACCCACTGTGACCAAGATGAAGAATGAAACCAGCATCAGCCTGAGTCTAAAATAAGAGGTGTCCTCAGTCTAACATGCTTACCAGCCCACCAGCAAACAGCCTCCTTCTTAGAAACTTTTGCCGGCTGTTCCGCTTGTGGAATCCTTCAGACCAACCCATCACAGGCCCCACAGGCCCCACAGGCCTGAGGAGGAAACTCTCTGCACAGAGGCCTGTGCAGGCCCAGAAGTTCTCTCTGGAGCTGGGGTGAGGAAGCTGTAACTGGTCATCAGGAGCCAGGATCACCTCCGGTGCTGAGTCAAAGTCACTGGAAAACCTCGTCAGAGTCTCCCAAGCCCACAGGGCAGGTGGGGCCCCTGGCAACACCCTGACTCTCATCCTGGAGCCTTCTAGATCTCATTCTCACAGACACATTCAGGCTGGACGAAACCATCTCCCTTGGTTATCCATAAAAGGAATGTGATAACCCACTCACTCCTTTCTCCTAAACCAAAGAAAACAAACACAAAACAAAGTCTGACCCCTCCCAGCAACCTGCACCTGTGTGCCTTGACTCTCTGAGGTCACATCTGGGATCCAGCTTGAGGCATCAGCAGACATCTAGGACTGGCCCTGCAGATGTCTCCTAGACGTCCACAGGATCACAGCCCAGAAGTTTCCACTCGCATCTCTGGTCAAGTCCTGGTTGACTTGTGGCATGGCAATGCTTCAGAATTCCAGACTGGCATATGGTTAGGGGAAGCTTGGAGTCTCCTTCTGTGGTCAACTTCTGACCCTGAACCTAGCCTCTAGTGGACCTGCGGCTTTGGCCAGAAGTTTACATTTTCCAAGGACCCAATCTTTCGCCTCTCAAGGCCAGCCCAAGAGTCACTTCCTTCCCTGTTCTGAAAGTCCTTATCCCTAGTGCACTCAGTGATCCTCTGGTTTCTGGCTCATTTGTCAAACGGGATGCAAACAAAGCTGATGGAAATACTCAGCACCTAATAGCTCAGATGTCCAATCCCCCACCATCCAGGTGCTCTCAGGGGGAGCTGTTTGGGGGGACAGGGCTCCCAGAATTAAGTCTAAGCATGGCAGTTTGGAGAACACACAAATACTTCTCTGAGACGAAAGTTAATGGTGCCAGCACTGTGCTTGGGGGTGTGTAGCCAGGGGCCCCAGAAGTCCTGGAATGGGAAGCCATGGAGGCCTTGGCAACAGTGGGCAGTGCTGGGGTCTCAGCTGGGGTCTCCAGAGCTGAGGCTCTGGAACTGATGGAGGCAAATGGAGGATAAGGAGTGAGTCCCCAACATCAAGCCAGGTCACTGGATCTGAGATATGAAGATCAAGTCCCCACAGATCTATCCCTTCTCTCTGCCCATCAAAGAGTTTGAGATCACTGACTTTTTTTTTCCTGAGGATTTCCGTCAAGGGTGAGGTAATAAAGATCATGTGCAAAGCAAGAGCAGGACCAGGCTGACCAGCAGACAGGTACAAGCTGATTGTAGTCATTAAGGATTATGGTAGTCATGTCAGTCTGGGTGGCAAGTACCCCAAGGAGGTACCCACTACCGTCCTCAGGGCCTTCATCCTGGCCATGCTCTTCATCATCCTGGTGCAGTAGGACTACTGGGGCCACAAGACCCATATGGGTTTATTAGGTGCTGAGGTTCTGTGCCAATGGTCCTCATCCCTGTCCCCCTGGCATTTTCTCAGCCCCTGTGCCAAGGGGCCAAAGACTAGCAAGTCTTTGCCTGCTCTGCCAGGTTTGCCAAGGCCACTCCAATGTCCCATCCAAGACCCACAGCTCTGACCCCTGGGAAGAGATCGTCCCCGAAGTCTCTTTGTCAGGAATCCACTGACCCACACCACAGTATCTGGCGGTGGTCACTATGTGGTGCTTTCATACAGGAAAAATCAGTGAGCTAAACCTGAAAGCAAGCTAACACACAGAAGTTCCCCAAACATGGAGAAGGGGCAGGTTCTGAGGAGCAAGTTCTCCCGCAGGCTCCCTAGTACCACCTGGTTTAGGGGAGAGACTCTGGTCAGAGCGTGGGACTCTGTTTTCCTTTGTCCCCTAAAGCAGACCACCTCAACTTTCCAAGTTTCCTCATCTGTATAATACCCCCTGCCTGCCCACTTACACGACTATTGTGAAACTCAAATGAGACAAGGGCACCTGGGTGGCTCGGTTGGTTAGGTGTCTGACTTTGGCTCAGGCCATGATCTCATGGTTTATGAGTTCAAGCCCCGCATGGGGCTCTCTGCTGTTAGTGCAGAGTCTGTTTTGGATTCTCTGTCCCTGCCCGCCTCGTGCTGTCTCTTTCTCTCTCTCTCTCAAAATAATAAACATTTTTTTAAAAATCAAAGGAGAATAATGCACGAGAAAGAGCTTTTGCAACCTGCAGAACACCACCTAGGAATGAGGAGCCCTCACGGCCATACCCACAATGTTCTCCATCCTCCACGGTCACATGCCCACAGACTTTCCTCTCAGCCCTCCTCATCATGTGTCCCGTGCTGCAGCCAACCCAAATTCATCATCGTGGTTCAAACCGCTAGCCTGCCTTTGCCACGCTGGGCCTTTGCTACTGCTGTGCTTCGTCCTGGAATGCTCTTCTCCCCTATGTTGAGGGGTCAAATCCTATCCATCCTTCACGGCTTGGCCTAAAGTCTTCTTCCTCCAAGGACCTTGCTTTCCCCTCCCAAAGCAGAGTCAAATGTGTCTGGTGCACTGCTCTGCCATTTCATTTTCAGCATTGGACCACTCTCTGAGTTACATTGTGTCTGCTCACAGGGGGTTTGCTTACATTGTGTTCTCTGCTCTACCCCCTGCCTGACCTCAGAGTCACTCTTGCATCAAACCTGAGGGTCAGGGGCGCCTGGGTGGCGCAGTCGGTTAAGCGTCCGACTTCAGCCAGGTCACGATCTCGCGGTCCGTGAGTTCGAGCCCCGCGTTGGGCTCTGGGCCGATGGCTCAGAGCCTGGAGCCTGTTTCCGATTCTGTGTCTCCCTCTCTCTCTGCCCCTCCCCTGTTCATGCTCTATCTCTCTCTGTCCCAAAAATAAATAAACGTTGAAAAAAAAAAATTAAAAAAAAAAACAAAACAAACCTGAGGGTCAGCATGGGGCCTGGGCACGGAATGTGCTCAGCATCATCATACTGAGTTGGAATAAATCGGAAAGGACCTCAAGAGGTAATCAATGTCTTTGGGGCCCGGAGGCAGATGAGTGGTCAGGCTCCAGGGATCAGGTCTATAAACATCTTCTGCCAGAAAAGCCCAACTTCAAAGCCTAGCAATTTTAGATTATATTTGCATTGGAGGCTTTTAAAGTAGCAAAACTTTAGATTTATGTCTTCACGAACAGATGTGGAAGGGAAAATCAATTCCTCATAGGATTGGCTTGTTTGTTTTTTATCGCAATACTAAATATTACGCATCAAGTGATAAATTAATACATAAGTTGACCTAGAAACATAAACACAGGCTCCCCTCAGCGAGGATGGAGGGAAGAGGTGTCTGAGCTTCTCATGGCTGGACGTGGCAGGTGTTTGGACATCACGTGTCAGTCAAATCGGAGTTTCCCACAAAGATGCTGGATTGGACAACTCCCTAATCGAGACAACTCTGAAAGAGCCCAGATTTTCCCCCAGAAGAGGGGAAAAGTGGACATACTTCATTTAGGGGGGAAGACATGTGGTAAGGAAGGCTGAGGCCATCTTGCCACTGGCTCTGGAGCCTTTCCAGGGCTGCGAAAAGGATGTCAGGAGAGAAGCTTGGCAGCCCCCGGGCCCTTTCCCACCCATGCCCTCCTCCAAGATGAGAGGAAGAGAATGGAGAAATACCACAGACTGGCCCTGAGAGTGGTGACCCCCAGGGCGATCGCCCCAGGCGATCACCTGCTCTCTTCCTGATGTGGCTCCTGGAGTGAGGAATATGAGCAAATGAAGCGTGAGCATGACCTTCCTCCAGTGGGCATCAGCCCCTTGCCCTCTGAGGAGCCTGGCAGAAGGGGCAGGTCAGCATGACAGGGCAAGAGCAGGACCAGACAAAGAAATTCACCTGCTCATCCCCTGGGCCAGCTGTCCCAAAGACTAGGGTTCTGTGGGCAGGGGAGAGACCTGAGTGGAATGTGGGGTCTGAGATGCCCCAGGGAACCCCACAACTGAGTGCTGGCAGCCAAGGACTGGCTTGGGTTTCTGGAGAAAGCTGACCAGGAAGAAAGATCAAATCTAGTCTTGAAAAAAAAAATTCCATAAACATGGAAAAAAACTAAAAGTGACTGCTTTCCCCAAGAGAGGAGATGACACATAATAGACAAAGCTTCTGACGTGATCTAGCTAAACGCCAAACAGTTGGTTCTTAGCTCAAGAGGGAGGGATGGGGAGAGAGAGAGAGAGAGAGAGAGAGAGAGAGAGACTAAAGTGTATTTTCTATTTGTCTGGCGACCTTTCATACAGGTTTTTTTTTTCAATATATCAAGTTTATTGTCAAATTGGTTTCCATACAACACCCAGTGCTCATCCCAAAAGGTGCCCTCCTCAATACCCATCACCTGTGATAGACACTGGAGGTCCTTTGAGAGGACACTAGAAGAACAATAGAAAGGGGGAAGGATTTGCATAATCAGGAAGGAATACATGGAATCTGCAAACCATAGATGGGCGTCCTTATCCCCGGTCACATGTCTGAGGAGGCTGGGGTTCCAGTGACAGAAACACCCATGGGTTTGTCAGTCAGGAGACTGGAAAAGAGCCCCCACATTCGTAAACACCATCTTGAGGCTGATGGGTGAAGGTGCCGGGAAATTCGAGGCTCAGGCATCGAATATCTGCACCGGGTCAAAGGAGGGTTTGCCTGGAAATGGAGAGGAGGTGCTTTAATTAATCAGCCACAGCCTGAGTAGGGATGAGCAGAGAGGCAGCCCCTGTCAGGAAAGGCGGGGAGCTGCCAAGCGCAACACGCCTGCTAAGCCAAGAGGAATATTCCCCTGCTCCCTGAGGACACCTGTTCAATTAAAACTGCTTATAAAGAAACAACTGTAGCGCTGTCACCCTGTCACCTCCCACATTCCCGAGGAGGGTGATTTTGCAAGTCCCCAAGGACCTGAGCCACTGCGAGCCCCTCCCCCCAGACTCCTTCTTGGGAGACAGAGCAGTTAAGGTAAATCTACTATAAACCAACAGCTTCCCAGGAACTGGTACCAATTCAGGGTAGACAAAGAACGTTTTCATTTCTTGGGCAACACTCCGAAGTATTTATATTCATCTCAGAAGATTGTATGTAAATCAAGACTGGTTCCTTTTTGAAGGAAACACCAGATGCAGCAAGAGAAAAGCAATGGTGTTGACTAATTTCTTCCCTCCCCTCCCCCCCCCCAGTGCTCAAGTTACAAAAGTCATTTTTTTCTACGGCGAAATACAGCTCGATCCTTCAAAAATTCTTAGGGAGTTTACAGCTCTGAGAAAAATAGCAGGTAAGAACGGATGCTTTCAGATTTCAGTTATCTTTGTGTTTGGGGGTCTTTTCAAAATCTGTTCCGTCATCCCACTCAACCCCAGGGGCTCCCTCAGGCAGGGACCCCCCTCTTTCTCGGCCTCTTGGAAGGGACAAGAATTGCATCACTTCCCTCAAGTTCTTTCCCCCCCCTTCAGCTGGTCTGGGAAGCTCTCTGCACTTCAGGGGTGTGGCTTCTGTGTGAAGAAATATGCTCTCTGAAGTTGTCGGGGTCCTCTGAGGAGACCATAAGAAGGAAGCAAGAGAAAGCATGTTCAAGATTTCTTTAATGTTTATGTATTTTGAGGTGGGGGGGAGCGGCAAAGAGAGAGAGAGAGAAAGAGAGAGAATCCCAAGCAGGCTCTGCACTGTCAGGCTTGATCCCATGAACCATGAGATCATGACCTGAGCAGAAATCAAGAGTCAGATGCTTGACCAGCTGAGCCATCCAGGAGCCCCCATGATTTGTTTTTAAATCAAAGAAGGCTGAGAAAGAGGACATGAAGAGAAAAGGAAAAGAGGGTGGAAGAAGAAAGACAGTGCCCACGTGCTCTCCTCTGGTCCCCGGCTTCCCAGCTGCCAGGAGTGTTCTGGCAATTGGCTTACAACTGCCCCGCCCACTCGGCCCCTTCGCCCCTCTTGGGGCTGCCTGCAGGGCCGTCGTTGCTCTGCAGGGCCCTCCCGGGGGTGGGGGTGGGGGGCTGAGGCCCTTGCTGTGACCACATCCAAGCCCAGCTTCTCCCTCTGCTCAGTGCTGCCCCCTTCACTGCCCCACAGATGCTATCCCCGGGACACCTGGCACAAATCTGGAGCCCAGAGTCTGTTTCCAGAAAACCTGATGTAATACCAGGAGAGGGGTAAAATTTTTAGTGTTTTTAAAGAATGGATATATATATATATATACTATATATATATATATATATATATATATATATATATATATTATATATATTAACCAATATGGAATAGGCTCACAAGCTAATGTCTATCCAACTCTGGATAATGTTTATGCTGTATGTCCTCACTATTCCTGGAGTGTTGTTATGTGACATATTTTTATATCTTTTGAAGCAGGATCACTTTTAAAAACCTTAATAAAAAACACTGGAGATTCTATTAGACACCTAGGACTAAGTCACTGGGTAACTTTAACTGTGAGTGGCTTTTTTGGCTTTTTAAATGGAAGGAATCTCCATAGTTCCCTGATTTTTTTTTTTTTTTAATTTAGGACAGTGAATCACTTTTGACACTTTTGCTTTCTTTTACCATTGGCTGAATTGTGTTCTTGAGAATAACATCCTACTTGTTCTTCTTTTGTGTGTGGGCAAGGAAGCTGCCTGGCACGGGGCCCGTGTCAAGTCTAGACCTTGTGTCTTCTCACCTGGAATCCAGAGCAAATTTCTCCAGCTCCTTCCAGTTAACAATGCACCTGCTGGTCTAGAATGTTCAAGAAAACCCAGAAAGAGCATGTTAAGTGAACCTACTGATGCCCTTTGAAATTCCTGAATTTTAAATGTACATTTGTTTTCCAGCCATGTAAATGCTGGTATTTGCCTGATAGCCTCTCTTTTATGCACATTATCCTTTCCATCCAGATAATGAAAGCTGCTGAAATTAACAAGTCACAGAAACATAGATGTACTATTTTCTGTGCATAATTATGAATTTTAGAGGTTTATGCCATTAGCCTCTGGCTTTTAAAAAAAAATCCAATACTGTCTTGCAAAGTTCATCAGAGCATGGGCTGGACCCATTCAACCTGGGTTCAAACCCCAGCTTTGTCACTTACTAGCTTGTGAGAACAGCGGCAGGGTTTTTAGCTTCTCTGTGCCTTGATACCCTCATCTGTGGAATGGAGACGACAATGTCAGTACTGACCTCATAAGGCTAGTTTGAGGACTAGTTAAGTGTAATGCAGGCCAAGTGTTTAGACCACTGCCTGGCCCATGGTAACACTATGTTTTGAAGTCACAGACCTCACCATGAGCAGTGGGGAGTACACAGATCTCAAGTCTTTCTTCAGAGAATTTGGCAGTTTTTTATAAGCAGTGGCTAAGGAAACAGCTCTTTTCCCCAAATTCCAGTGACAGAAGAAACATCCCACTAGACTCTCCAGGCTATAAGTTGCTTTACCTATTAATCCTTCCTGCTTATTATTCATCTCATCAACTTGGTTTCTGAATCCCCAAATTTTACCTCCGTACCATCTTTCAAACGACTTGCTTTACTTCCATTCGAATTATCTTCTTTCTGGTTTCCTCATTTCACATCATTTGGTCTGGAGCAATAGCCTCTTTGCCAACCTTCGTCCGCTCCTGCCATTCCTTCAGCAGTCCAGAACCATCAGTGGTCCCCAATGTCCTTCCGTGGCATTCCCAACATGGCCCCCGCCTGACATCTCCTCCATCATTTGTCTACATTTACCAAATTGGGTTACTTACTGTCCACTCATTCTTTCATTCAGTCAACACTTAATGGGGTGCCAAATGGCCAGACTCTGCTTTCTGGAAGCTTCTGTAGAGTGGGGAGACAGGCATATGTTATTAATTCCTGAGACTAAAATTGCCAAATTCATTTGCAAACAAAATGCTGCAGAAGAAGCAATAAATCCCACTTGGTGGAGGGACAGGGGTCATGGAAGTTGTCACAGAAAGGATAACACTGTGACGAGGGGCGCCTGGGTGGCTCAGTCAATTAAGCGTCCAACTTCGGCTGGGGTCATGACCTCACAGTTTGTGAGTTCAAGCCCCACATTGGGTTCACTGCTGTCCCCTCAGAGCCTACTTCAGATCCTCTGTCTCCCCTGCCCCCCAGCTCTCCCCCGCTCACACGTGTGCTCACTCTCTCTCTCAAACATAAACACTAAAAAAAAAAAAATAGATCAAGTAGTGTAGGGAGAACTTTTCATCACAGGGTTTTGTTTTGTTCGTTGGTTTTTATTGTTTATTTATTTTTCAGAGAGAGAGAGAGCGAGAGAGCAGGGGAGGCCCAGAGAGAGAGGGACACAGAATCCAAAGCAGGCTCCAGGCTACAAGCTGTCAGCACAGAGCCCAACACAGGGCTCGAACTCACGAGCCATGAGATCATGACCTGAGCTGAAGTCAGACGCTTAACGGACTGGGCCACCCAGGCGCCCCTCGTCACAGTGTTATTGAGGTATAGCTGAAGTACAAAAACCGTACATGTTTAAAGTGTACAATTTGATACATTTTGGCACGTGTGAAATCATCACTACAACCAAGGGAATGAACACATCTATCACTCCCCAGAATTTCTTCTTGCTCTTTTGTAATCCCTTTCCTCTGCCCCCTTCTTCTCACCCTGCCAGGCAACCACTGATCTGCTCTCTGTCACTAAAGACTGGTTTGCATGTTCTGAAATTTTACATATGTCATGGAACCATACATCATGCACTCTTTTTTTCACCTGGATCATTTAACGTAGCAAAGTTACTTCGAGATTTATCCATGTTGTAGTCGTATCGATAGTTTATTTCTTTTTGTTGCAGAGTCCTATTCTATAGAATGAGTGTGCCATAATCTGTTTATCCACTCAGGCATGGATGGACATTTGAGTTGTTTCCAGTTGCTGGTACTACAAACAAAGCTCCTAGGAACATTCATGTGTAAGTCTTTGTATGCACAATGCTTTTATTTCCTTGGGTAAATATCCAAGAGTGAAGTTTCTAGGTCATATGGTAGCTGGTTCAGTCAACAGTGTAAGAAATTTAACTTTTTAACAGTGTAAGAAATTTAACAGTGTAAGAAATTACACAGAGGTGTAAGAAATTTAACTTTTAAGAAACTGTCCACCTGTTTTCCAAAATGGTGGTCCCAATTTACATTGCCTCCAGCAGTGTAGGAAGGTTCCAGTTGTTCTACATGGGATAGGTTTCCTTGATAAGGAAACAATATGAGGATGAAAGTATGTGTGATGCTCAGGGAACATCAAATAGTCATAACTGAGCAAACTGAGTGGTAGTGGATTACAAGGGAGAAATTTTATTTCAGGCCAGCTCATGGAGGGCTTTGGTATTTGGAGTGATGGAAACTCACTGAAAGCTCTTGAGGAGGGCACTACCTGGCCGGGCCTCTGGCTCTAAATGTAGCTTCCCATCTGCATACCATTCTCCCCCTCATGCTTTTCCCTTCCTTGGAATACATTCATCTACTATCTTGGTACCATTTTGGGACCATCAATGGAAAGGCCAAGACCCAACTGAAATATTAATTTGTCTTCAAGTGCATCCCTTACCCCTGGACTTCTTTAACCATTCTTTCATACGTCACGGCCCCAAGTCATACTCACATTGCAGGTGAATCCCCTATTCATCTGAGGTCTCTGACAGCAAAGATTGGGGCTCATTCATGCAACATCACTCACAGGACCAATCCCTTTTAGAAGACATGTCTTTAGACACTTCTCCTTTGGTCTTATTTTTATTCAGAGTCCAAACTAAAATAACATTTTAAATCAACGAAGGTACAAATCTCGTTGCTCATTTTGCCGAGACCAAAATGAGAATCTGTGGGCTGATTCCGAGGAGCCAAAAAAATTACTCTGCCTCCCTCCCAGCTTCAGTTAGCTTGACCATCCTGTCCTCATGCTTTGCTCTTTATGCTCACCAGGTCTCCTTCACTCAAGTGTGGCAAATTACATAATTAGTGAAAGAGCAACAATTTTGCTGAGAAAATGGTTATGTGTTTATGGAAGTTCAATGGCTCAAAATGTCTAATGAAACCATTTAATGAGCCCAAAGAAAGCAGAACTGGGCCCCAGCCAGCTCTGCAAAACTGGGGATAACTGCGAAGCACCTCCGATACAGAAGAGCATTTTGAGGCATGGCTTGGGTAGCAGGCACTCATTCCTAGGGTGGCCTCAGCCTCCCTCTCTCTCTCTCCTCCATGCTGACACAGAACAAAATAATCAGTGAAAAGTTCCCAGGAGATGGTCTGTGGCTTTAAACAGTCTCATCTATACCCTCTCTAGATTCACATCTTTCCATCTCTTTCCCAATTTTCCATAAGATGTTAAAGTCATTAGGGAACATGGAACCTCATTGTTATTCTCTGAAAGCCTACCGTGATCCAGGGGTTTAGACTATGCAGTTTGCCTTCAATCGTTTTAGCAACTAGACAGGAATATGAATAAAGTGTGTGTGTGTGTGTGTGTGTGTGTGTGTGTTACCTTGGGACCTGCAGGTTGATGTGCTATAATGCACTTTACTTCCTCTGTGCTCCCCCAGAGCAGCAGGAACTT
Source organism: Prionailurus viverrinus (assembly GCF_022837055.1). Taxonomy (NCBI): domain Eukaryota; kingdom Metazoa; phylum Chordata; class Mammalia; order Carnivora; family Felidae; genus Prionailurus; species Prionailurus viverrinus. The sequence continues at coordinate 37,502,406 of NC_062565.1, read as the reverse complement.
CCAAATTCTAGCCTCCGTTCAGGAGAACATTCTTTCCAGAGAATTCCATCCTTTTCTTCAGTGTGTCTATTGGACAAGGGAAATACCAAAAAACATTTGGGCTGGGGGCTTGGTTACTTTCATTTTCAAACTGCCCTGGAAAGTTCTATGGCTTTGACATTGAATCAGTATCAGAGCATAGCAGAGGCCACTACTCTAACGTGCGTTCCATAATATATTTTCTTCTGTTGGAAAGTATCCTAGACTATGGGGAGATTTTTTCTGGGGTCTTCCCTGGATGCCTCAACCCAGGCTGCTGCTTGGCCATCTTGTTCTGTCTCTCATTGGCATCTCTGATCAGAGTGACAGAAGGATGATAGGAGATCAAGGCAACATGAAATGCTCCCTTCCTTCAGAATAGACAGGGGGAATGAAATTGGTGAATTTAGCTGAGGGTGAGCAAGAGAATTCTAGACGAGAAGGCCAGTGGAGACACTTCACTATCCTGAAGCTGCGTGAGCATTCAAATAGGACCTCATCTGTTTTGTTAAATTGACAATTTCCTTTAGCAGGAAATAAAGGTTAATGCTGAGTTTCAGACCAGCTACAGAGTAAGAAATAGCTTCACTTTTTAAAGACTTGGCTTTTTAAGGCATTCTGCATGTAACCCAATTTCGTTTGATGGAGTTTGTTTTTCCTTCTCCATTTGCTGCCTAGAAATGTGCGCTTCATTATCTCCTGCAGAGTTGGGGTTGCAGCGGGGAGAGATCTGGAGACTCAGAGTTCTCCGGGCCTCAAAAGCTCTCAAAAATAAAATAAAATATATTAAATAAAAGTAAAATAAATGACAAGAGCAGCCATCCCAGTGGATTTGCTGTCTCAAACATGTCACACCACACAGCTGTAACTCCTAAGGGGTACTGACTGGACCCCTTCAGTTTCCATTTCACAAGCACGGAGTCAAGGCCAAACCCAAACAGGCAGTGGATAGCACATTAGCACAGACATACACAGGGGTAGATTTTATTCCAGGGCAATGCGGTTTTTATTTGAGAGAAAAGATTGCATCTATCATGCCCCTTTCAGGATACAACAAATTAATACTTTGTTTTGGATTTTTAGAAAAATTTAAACCTTCCAATGCTCTAACATGAAGGAAGGGCTTTATCTACATAAAGTGATTATAATGGAATATGATTGCCTGGGATAAAATGCATTACGTTAGAATTGTCTTTTCGAATATTGATATAAGGAAACACACACACACACACACACACACACACACACACACGTGATTGTAGAGTAACAACTTTTTAATTTAAAAAGAGTAATCAAGCAATTACCAGGGAGAAAAGACACAAAGCGCCAGGCCTCTCAATAGCACTGGCTGGGTACATGGCTCAGGTGCCCTCAATAAGTGGAAGTGAATTTACTTGATGTCACACAAAAGAGCCACTCCTCTCAGGATCCAGTGATCTGGGGACAAAACTGTTCGCAGGTACACCACGGTGATGAAGGTCAAGTCAGTACGCCTCGGTTTCTTGTAAATAGGACACACATACAGCTTGGGGTCCTTGGGCGCGATGGAATTAATGGCAAAGATATGCAGCACAGGCAGCTGTGTGAAGAGCACCTTGGGAGTGGATTCTGTAAGCTTCCCATTCCGTCTGTCCCAGGCTGCTCCATCCATGTAGAGCCCATAAATATACACACCTTCCTGGAAGAGTCAAGCACGACGTAATAGGATTTTTTTTAAAACTTAGGCGCTGTGAGATGGACATTCATTACTGTAATAAAGGTCATCAGTTTAGAAAGAAGACATACACCAGTCTTAAAATGCCACCAGAAGAACAAATACCACTGGGTGCATTGCGTGAGTAAAATACTGAGCCCCATTTTCTCCTGCGGCCTATCTTGAGGCCATAAGGGCTGTGGAAACATGCCGTTATTGCTTATTTGAGCAGAGGGCTAGCCCGCTGGGGACGACAGACTTCGCCAGCAGCACCAAATCACCTGTGCGCAGAGATAAAAGTCTCAGAGAGGCCCGGTCTGTCATGTAGGGTCAGAACAAGGAACAGGATTTGGAGCGGGGCGCCATGCGAGATCTCAGCCTGTGCCAGCCAAGCCAACATGCCGCTCTAACCATCTCAGTCAGTGAGAGTTGTGCAGCCAGGCCCAGAGAACAGGAGAGTCAGAGCGCCCCCAGAGGCCAGTTGTGGTAGAAGGCGAGCAGGCCTGATAGTCAGGGAGGGGGTGTGTTAGTTCAACAGTGGCTGCTTGTCATCCTGTGTCTCTCTTTCACACAAAGGGGCCCTGCCCTTGAGGTCTTCACCATTAAATCGGGGAGAAAGACATGAATTGAATACAACACACACTTTTTAGAGAGGCTGCCTGGTGACCAACACTGAGACTAAGTGCAGGGACTTGAGGTGAAAGGCCACCTTGGGCTGGAGTGCTTGAGGGTCTTTGTGGAAGAGACAGCTTTGAAGGGTGGGCTGCTTTTGGAAAGAAAGAGGAGAGAGGGCAGGCATCCAGGCAGGAGCAATATAGTACAAAGATAGGTAGGATGGGTAGGAAAGCCCAGGCATTTTATTTAGCAGAGAGTTTAATGGTCATAAAATAAGTTAGGGCTTGACCGTGGAAGACTACAGATGTCAAACTGAAGAGTTTGAACTTTACGTTATAGGCCATGGGGAGCCATAGAACACATATTCAGTAAGAAAAGAAAGGCTAAAGGGAATCACGGGAAACTCTAATAATCATGTAAGCCCATAAGATATATCTAGGTAGAAGATGGTAACCATTTTTCCTTTCCAATGAGGAGTAGCTAAGGGGAAGCAAATGTAGACTTATTATAAGAGAGAGTGAAATTAATTGCCAAGTGTTTCCTGGAATTCCCCTCATGTGACCCAAGCGTATGAGGACAATATTTTGGGGACCAAAACCTAAAGTACATGGTTTGACAGTAAAATGGGCAATCCCAGAAAATCAGGACATATGTACGATTACCATCATTGGCAGTGACAATTACTACATGAACGATATAAAATTTAGATACCATCCTACAGTAAACTGTATCCCTTCTAGGTTCCTTTTAATCTCAGAACTTTGCAATAGTGTCACCCAAAAATTCATGTCCACTTAGGATCTCAGAATGTGACCATTTGGAAGTAGGGCCTTTTCAGATCTAATTAGTTCAGGTCATACTGAATTAAGGTGGGCTCTAAACCCAATATGACTGGTGTTCTTTAAGAAGAGGAGGGGATACCCAGAGGTACACATAGGGAAGAAGGCCATGTGATAATGGAGGCAGAGACTGAAGTGTTACCACTATCAGCCAAGGGATACCAAGGACTGCCTGCAACCATCAGAAGCTGAGAGACAGACATGGGACAGATTCCCTCCCCCCCCCCCCCAGAGCCTTTGGAAGAAACCAACTCTGCCAACACCTTGATTTCAGACCTCTGGCCACCCAAACTCTGAGGAAATAAACTGCTGTTGTTTTAAGCCACTCAATTTGTGGTACTTTATTGCAACAGCCTTAGGAAACACATACATATCTCAGTACTGCTCTAACAAATACCTACAAATGTGGACATGACTTTGGAATTGCATGATGAGAAAACACCAAAAGAATCTGGAAGGGCATGATTGAAATCGCTTAGGTCTACTTGAATGGAAAGATCGCTGGTGGAAATATACTGGTGTGCTTCTGGTGAGATGGCAGACAGAGTGAGGACAGGCATTGGACGCTAGAAGGAGGCAACCCTTGCTGTAAAGTGGCAGAAAGGGCCAGAATTTGGAATTCATCTGGTCCAGGCTTCTTCTTTGGCAATTGAGGGAGTGAAAGTCACAGAGGAAGGGAAAACGGGGCTAAGATTTATTGAGTACCTATGTGGGGTCCTAAATGATTCCATTGAATTGGCACAACCATCTTTCATGAGGTTGAATTACTGGCCTTATGTCACAGAGGAAGAAGTCGAGGTCAAAAAATTAAAGAACTTGCCCAAGTTCACAGAGCGGGTAAGTGCCAAGCAGTGGCTCTCAATGGCGTCTGCTTACCTCGGGGCCCCTGCTCTTCTCCCCTCCAGGGGTCCCTCCACCAAGGGGTCCCGCAGCTAGTGGGGGCACTACTGGAACTGGCCCAGAGCTCAGGACTGCGAATACTATTGGTCTCTACTGCCCTCCACACTCGTCCAGTCTGTGAGCAGCCCACAGCTGCAGCAGGAGACGTGTGGAAAACCCTTTTTTAGCAGACACAAATGTAACTTGTCATTGTAAAGAAAGGCTGTCTGGGGAGTTCCAGTGCTTGGCATTAATTCCTGCTCCAGCAAATGGAGGAGGTTCCAGCGTCAAAGTCCCCTGGTTACGACTGAGGAAACCCCACCTACAAAGCTGAGGTTCAATCTCAACTCCTCTTGGGTGGGCATGCATTTGGAGGTTGATACGCAGCTACCACTTGGAGCTCACTGAATGAATTTACTAAGGGCTTCTGTATGCACTATTACATCCTCCAGGCCAATGGAGGGACAGAGACTGTGGCCAAATGATTGTACCCGTGGAAAAAAACACACCCACCTTTCTGAGGAGAGGGAAATTGGCAGTTTTAGGAACGTGGCCCTTGACCTGGTTGTGCATAGCATACGTGTTGGCTGGGGGGAGGCAGCCTGTCAGGCATGAGGAGACGGACTGGGGGGTGCGATATGCCAGACCGGGACCCCCACCTTCTCCCCTCTTTGAGTGGTGAATGTTCTCTTTCAGGCATACTGCATCTCAACAGGTCTTAACCGAGGCACTCATCGGTCAGTTTTAAGCAGAATGTGAACTTGCAACACTGGTTCCAGAACTGCCCCTGCTATTTGCCCAGTGGTGCCTACCACGGGGGGTGATGTGATCTCCTCCTTGGTCTGCCGCAGAACTTCGTTGTGGATGGTCACAGAGTCCAGGGCCCAGCCTTTGTGGGCGCGGGTCACTTCCTGCCTCATTGCTGTGAGGAAGCCTTAAAGAAAAGAAAAAAGATAATGCCGATGCCTTAGATCAGTCCACTCGAGAAACAAGAAAGGAAGAAGCTCCAAGTGTTAGCTGCTTATCAACCTCCAAATGCGTGCCCACCCAAGAGGAGCTGAGATTGAACCTGAGGGGCACATTTCTTTCTGTGTTTTGTTTCTATGGGGACCTGCAATGAGCTAAGTATTCCTTGCTGGCTGACAGCAGGAAAGCAGCACCCTTTCTGCCTCAGAGAGAGCTTTGGTTTGAAACTCTCATGGGGTTTCAACCACTCAAGTGTCTAAAGATTGTAATCCAGGCCTAGCTCCTCGTCTCTATTTGAAATCACACTGCTTAGGAACAAGACTGGAATGGCAAATATTCTGCGATCGGCATTCCAACTAAAACTAGAATCAAACCATTATCAAGCTTCTATTTGCTATAATGGAACAATTTCATTTTGTCTAAGGAAGCAAGGCATAATGCCAAAATAGAAAACCCAACTTTCAATTTGATCAAACAAAGCAATCACACCGGAAAGGAAATCTATGTGTTTTAATGTGCATAATACGGTTATTTTTAAGGCAATACAAGGTTGCACATATTGTGGCCTTTCTTTAAACTTAATACAATATTTGCAAACCATGCCATTCAATTCAACAGGAGAAGCCTTTCTTGGAGAGCAGCAATTAATGTTAGAAACTACACCCTATACTTCAAATGGACTTCAAAACCTTAAGAAGATTTTATCTGTGACCTCTATATTACGTTTGGCTCCCATGTTAATAGTGAAAATCATGAATAAATTTTGGAATATGTTATGTCCCCCACCCCTACTCCCAGTCAGATCTGAGGATTATTATGCACCAGCATGTGAGAATATTGTATCAAGTTTGGGAACAGAGGGAAGAGAAGAAGTTGCAAGACATAATAACAGGCACTGAGTTACTACCCCTTGAAGCTGGAAAGAAAAACTAGGCCCTAGCTTGGCTTAATGAGGCAGTCCAGTTCTTCCAGTTTCCAAGTCCCTTCCTGGTAACTGAATTAGACACTTGGGGAGGCCCACATTCATTCATTCATTCATTCATTCATTCGTTAAGTCTCTCAGGAGTAGTTCCCGCGTGCCAGGCACAGCTCTTGGTGGGATGACCACAAAGATGAATAGGCCATCCATGGACCCTGCATTAAAGGAGCTCAGTCTAGAAGAAATGTGGAGGAAGGCAAGGCATATAAACACAGTGTTGTTATGAGCAGAGGTGTAAAAATAAACCACTCGGGAAGACAGCTCAAGGCAGGCTGAATCAAGAGGATGAAGTTGAAGGTGACTCTTGTAAGGTATGTAGGAGTTTACCAAATGGGACAATTCCAGTTAGAGGAATAGCATGTGCAAAAGCACGGGGATCTAGGCTAAAGGTGAGGCCTTTGTTTGTGCAGATACCACATCTGGCCTAACCCAAGCTGTCCCGTCACCACACAAAGCAGGCTACCACCGTCAAGGGATTAAAGAAGCTAAGTACACATAAGGAAGCCCTCAGTGACCAGACAGTGATCTGGAGTCACATTCCAAAGGTCATGATGTGTGAGACTAGGCAAAATTACGTGGCATTGAATGGCAGTTCCATCTCCCATATAACCTCAAACAGCAGGGAATGTTGGTAGAAAGGAAAACTGGAATATTAAAGCAGCAGATTAAATTAAAGGTAAAACCACCTTGGTCCAGTGGGCTAAAGCACTGTCCCAGGCTTTAATGCATTTGAATGATCAACCAGTAGGGCCTGCTGCCCCATATGCCAGACTGGGGATGCTTGCCAAGGTACCCAATACCATAAAGGTAGGGAAGTTGCAGGAAACAGCCATTGTCCCCACTCTCGTTGTGAGTCAACATGCTATGCTGCTGAGAACACCAAGCCCCACCACACCTGGGAAAGGAGTTATCTACTGGAAACTGCAATGGGATGTCCTTCTGGGATGGCTGAGTTACTTCACACCCCTGGGTGAGGGGGAACTACTCAATCTTCACTGGGATCCCACTGTCCTGCTGCAGGCCAGACTGTTGAGATGTAGTATGCCTGAAACAGAACATTCACCACTCAAAGAGGGGAGAAGGTGGGGGTCCTGGTCTGGCATATCGCACCCCCCAGTCCATCTCCTCATGCCTGACAGGCTGCCTCCCCCCAGCCAACACGTATGCTATGCACAACCAGGTCAAGGGCCACGTTCCTAAAACTGCCAACTTCCCTCTCCTCAGAAAGGTGGGTGTATTTTTTTCCACAGGTACAATCATTTGGCCACAGTCTCTGTCCCTCCATTGGCCTGGAGGATGTTATAGGACACACAGAAGCTCTTAGTAAATTCATTCAGCAAGCCTTGAATGATAGCCAACAGAGCCTGTCCTTACCAAACACTGAAATGTCTCTAATGAGAAAAACTGTCTTCCAAAATAGGATGGCCTTGGACATTATTACTGCCTCACAGGGAGGTATCTCTGCCATTATCCAAATAGAATGTTGCTCATTCCTGATGAGTCTGCTAACGTATTATCTTTATTAAATCACATGAAGACACCAGTGAATGCCCTGAGTGATCCAGCTCCCAACCTAAGGAACTTAATAAATCAGTGGTGAGAATCACGGAGCTATCAGTGGAAAAAGCTGTGACTAACTTTGGGGATCATTGTCTTAATCTGTGTTTTCTCTTGCATGTGTCCATTCTGTTGGCGTGGTATCTCCCTCCTATGCAGCCAGATGGCTACCGAAAGAGCCAGCTTCATGCTAGTGAAACCCCTTGCTGACTGCTCAGGTCCCATTGCGGAAGAGGGGGAAGGTCATCAAGAGGACACAGCCACCAGCTGATCTGTGAGCTGCACTTGGGCAATTGGAGCCTCCTCATTCCCTCCCCTGTCCTTGAAATGTGTGTTCCACTTGCCCTTCCTGCTTCCAGAAGCTGCCCTAAGGACATAGCCTTGAGATAGTGATGTATTGTTGAGGCCATCTGGATGGTATACATGACTGAACTCAGTTAAGTCCTCTATATAAACTTTTAACGTTTGGCTGTTGGGTACAGAGATCTATTTGGCTTCTGGCCACCCAAGATAAACCTTTTATGTAAGTGTCCTTACTTATAAAACCTTCCACCTACCAATCTGAATGGCCTGCGTCTTTCTTCCGTCTCTCCCTGCTCTCTGCATATGGGGGCTGGTTTCAGATTACACCTTCAAAGCTCCCCAGGAAGGTGCAAACCAACGGTGAACACAATAATAAAATCCAATTCTTTCTTGTAAATCCCTCCATGAATGTCATTTTCATCATTCAACACTAAGCATGCATCCTTGTGGCGTATTAGACACTGTGTATCCAAGTAGAGTAGTTGGATTTCAATTGACCCTATTATGCAATATTTTAAAATTCATCCCTGATCTATGAACCTACCAGGTCACAATGCACAATACATGAATCTTGGTCTCAACCGTCCTTTGGCACAAATTGAATAATTGAAATTTTCTATAACATTTTAAATTCCAACTAAATTGCAAATTTAACCTCTCTTCATATGGCACTCCAGACAATGACATAGGTGCCAGATGATGAATGACTGGGGTTCTCTCTTATGTAACACACCTGCTTTGAAGATTTCAGCCATTATTGAAGAGCTCTGAAAACCTCCTATCTCCTGCCTACTAGGGGATATGCATGATGTTGTCTAGTTTACTTCAATAGTATGCCTCCTAATGCTTGGGTAGCACTTTTAGTATGCCAGTAGGTAGAATCTAGAACACAGATTACCTTGAACTGTTAAGAAAGGAAAATGTTAAAGAAATATATCTGAGGCCTGAGAGTGGAGGGCAGGGAACTGTTCTATGGGTAATTCCCACCCAGAGAACATGGAGAAGATAACATAGTTTTTCAAGTCTTGATAGTTTTGTTTTGGCTTCCTAAAAAGAAAAACATGATCTTGTGGAATTCCAATTGCAGTAAATCCACTGAAATGTTCACTATTGAATTTAAAACAATGAATGGCCACCTTTCTTGTAGACTAATATCAAGGCTAATGGAATCAAAATCTTTGTTTTCTGAAGCCTGTATAATTTTATTTATTTTTCTTTTTAAAACATTTTTATGTTTGTTTATTTATTTTGAGAGAGATAGCATGAGTGGAGTAGGGGCAAAGAGAGAGGGAGAGAGAATTCCAAGCAGGCTCTGCGCTGACACAGTGCAGAGTTGGATACAGGGCTCAAACTCACAAACTGTGAGAGCATGACCCGAGCTGAAATCAAGAGTCGGTGACTTAACTGACTGAGCCACTCAGGTGCCCCTGAAGCCTGTATAATTTTAAAAGACTATTGACATATTTTTCTTTATAAAAACTTGAAAAGCTTTTGTCTTGGCACCAATTTAGTTTTAATAATTCTTAAACCAAATTTCAACCATCAGTGGTAGAAAAGTGATTCATACTTTCATATGTTTGAATTAAGAAACAAAAAGTTGGGGGAAGTCTTCACCAATAATAACCTTTTGTTCTTCATGATATTTAACCACCCACATGGAAATGGGTGATTTGACTATTCAAACATCTGAGTTGCATGTGTTCTAAATGAGGTGTTTAAAAAAATTTTTTTCACCTTCAAACTCATACAGCACAATGAAATCTTAAAAGACTTGTCAAGTTTTTCTTTAAAATTTTCACTTTCAAGCTAGTGTTGTACTTTGGAAACTCAGGTCTAAAATAACATGTGTTGTGTCTTAATTCCTATAATAGTAGTAACCCAACATTTCAGCAAACTAATTACTGTTGTTTGACTTGTGCAATCAGTCAGCCTAAAGAAAGCTGTAGAGTTCTTTAAGTATCATTTCAAACATGGCCTGAGAAGAGACTAAAGAAATAACTAATCAGGAAGGTTGCTTGTCTCAGTTTGATAAGGAGGAGGTTAGTATTCTGTAATGATGCTCCTATCAGCCATTTTTTTTTCTTTAATAAATGAACCGGTCTTTATGTAACGGGCCTTAGGTTGGGCAGTATTTCCTGTCTTATTAGTTACCAAGCCTCCCAGTAGCATCTTCAAAGATGAGGAGAAATGATGTTCCTGCTGCAAGCGTATGACAGGCAGTTTTTCCCCCAAATGAGAAGCAAACAGAGTTCATTAGTACGTTAAATAAAGGTCAGAAATCGTTAAACAAAGATGAGGCTGATCCACCCGGTTGAATAAAAATGCACCAGGCACCTCTCCTGATGCTTTGCTAGATGCTGTAAGGTGGGGGATCTTAAACTTGGCTGCAAGTTAGAAATATCTGGAAAGTCTTATAACTCCTGATTCCCATGTCACAACCCAGATCAGTAAAATCAGAATCTAGAGGTGGGACCCTGGCATTGGCATTGTTTCAAGGCAGGGCTTCTCAAACTTTAATGTTCTTAGGTATCAGCTGGGGAAGGAGCTTTTATTAACATGCAGGTTATGATTCAGTAGGTAGGTCAAGGGTAGGGGCCTGAGATTCTCCATTTCTATCAACCTCCCAAGTAGTACTGATGTTGTTGGCTGGTGGACCACATACTGGGTAGTCTAAGGCCTAGTTTACACATTAGAATGACCAAGGGAGCTTTTAAGAAAACTAACTGTCCAGACTCTAGAGGCCTCATCACCAGAGGTTCTGATATAATTGGTCTGGAGCCCCAGGCATTACTATGTATTAAAAGTTTCGCAGGAGATTCTATTGTACAGGTAGGGCTGAGAAATACTGCTATGTAAAAAGATCCACACAGCAGGCCACTGAGAGGTCACTGACCCAGATTTGTTTTAAGAACAAATTTGACAAGTAGTAACAGAAATGCCCCATGTACAAGCAAAATATTAGGAAGGCTGTCAGTTGTTTGAGTGGACTCCTTCCACAGTCCCTTGAGACATACATGCTCTCTGTGATGTTGTTAATCCAGGACGGGGTTGGCTTCAACAGAACCTGAGTATAAGTGGGAAAGCTGGGGCTACTTCTGTGGTCCCCTAAACCCACCATGTTTTATGTGCCAAAATGTAATTCCTTGAGCTGCTCTACCTTCTCTGAGTGCTACTTTATGCTTCCTTTCCCTTGCCCCAATCAAACCTTTCCATTTTTCCCTCTAGAGTGGTTCTATGGTCAACCAACTCTTCACAGAACATTCTCTCCATCTTCTTCCCCTTACTGGAGCCCTGCTCAACTCTAAAGACACAGTCCTTCCCAATTGTTCCTCCATCCTTTATGAGAATCTCTGCTGCTTTGACAAACACACCCTCAGGCCACATGCTCCTCCCCTCTCCAAATACTATCTGCCTCCATTCACTGAGCATCCTCGATCATCTGGGCCTCTTCAGCATCCATTTAGCATCTTGACCTCTCCATTCCCTGACCTTATCATTTCTGAAGACCTCCTGAACTCCACCTTTTCTTCCTTTCTTTCCCAGGTAGTCTAGATTCATTCTTGTCATCACTTGCCCAGCCAAAACTCCAATCCTACATGAATCCAAATGTCCCCCTTCCTATACCTATTCCAGGCTGCCGAATAATACTCAGACCACCACATCATTGCCACTTTCCTCGACAGGATTCTCAAAGTCACCCACGAATCTTTCCCTGTCTCCCTCAGTAGCCCAATTTCTCAAACTTCTGCCCCCTCCTTAAGTCTGTCCTCCAACACCTTCCTGCTCCTGAGATCACTTCATGTCCTTCTTCAAGGAGAAAATAGAAAGCATCAGATAAGAACTCCCTTATCTCTCTGCCATCAAACTGACAAACTCACTTGCATCTACACTCATTCCTCCCTACAATGTGTATGGTGTCCTTCCACCTTCTCAGAGTGCATCTCTCCTCTTGGAAGCCATCCCCTCTTTGCTTCTTTTATCTCTGTCTGTTATCTTTGTGTGCACTCTCTCTCTGTCTGTCTCTCACTCTCCTTCTATCTCTCTCTACTGGCTTCTTCCCAACCATATTTGAATAGACTCAAGCCTCTTCTATCATTATAAGAAGAAAAAAGGAAATCCTTTCTTCTTACAACCACTCCTCCAACTTGCTTTTCCTCTTCAAAGCCAACTTGCTTGAGACAATTATCCTTCTTGTTCATATTCTCTGTCTCTCCATTTCCTGTGGTCCTACTCACTCTTCTTGAAGTCTGACTCCTCCACCTCCCCATCCACCTCACTGACACTTCTTTTGCCAACAATCTCCTTGTTGATAAAGCCATCTGACCACGTTTGGTCCTATCTTACTTGATTTCTGGCAGCTTCTGTCACTACTTCCTACTTTCCCCTCTTGTCTTCTACCACACTATGCTTTCTTGGCTTCCCTCTTCAAAGCTGTTTGGATATGAAAGGACCATTCACAAGGATTGGGTGATCTGGAGGATGGTGATACATAAGCAAATGTACAGAATCTTGATGAGGATGGTTTAGGAGGAAGATGACCAGATGGCAGTACTGGTGAGGTTCACAGGAGTATGGAATACTCTACATTCACAGCTGGAAGTGAAGAATCAGAATCTCAAACAAGGACTTTGGATGAGTCAGTCATATGCAGATAAACAGTTGCATCTGTGAGAACGGTTGACATCATCCATGTAGGTACCAGGGCCAAGGGCAGAACTTGCTTGAGAAGAGCCTACAAAAGTGGACTAAGAAGCAGTCCTAGAAGAGACAGGAGGAGAACCAAGGAAGGTAGAATTGGCATCCTAGTATAGTTAGGGGGAATGAAGTTGGCAAGAAGGTCACTAGGTTTGGTAGCCTTGGAGACAGCAGTGATGAGGCTGGCCAGATTACAAGGGATTGGACACTTGGTAAGGAAGATAACGATGTGCAGAAACTAGAATTATAAGAGATGTGTATAAGGATTATGACTGAAGCCAGGTACATCTAAGCCCCTGTGACATGAAGGCAAGGAAGATGGGTTGTTACTCATTTTGGAGGCATTTTAAGGTGTCCACAGTCGTCCAATCATTCTGTGGTTTGAGGATAGAGCAGGTGAGTGCTATCACTCAGAGGTTTAGAACCCTGAGGTCCATTCACCTGGCTTCCCTCAGACATTAGGGGAAGCTCTGGTTCAGCACACAGTAGCTTTGGGGAATGATTATGATTGTTGTGGGATTAGAAGAAATCTCCCAGTCCCTTCTAATCCTAAAATTCTATTAAACCTTGGTGCACTTTTCCACCCGACAAACGTCAGGCTTTTTATAAGACAAACATTCAGAAAGTGCTGCTAGTTGATGATGTTGCCCTGAAAACAAATACATCAGCAAGAGGTTATAGATAATTTTTACTATAAAAAAAGATAACAGGACAAAAAATACCTATCCCCTTGCTTTAGCAAAATCCTCTCTAACAGAAAATCTTGATTTGTACTATGTATAACTTGTCACTGGTATCTCCTTTGTCAGACTGACACGGATTGTTGAGACACTGAGAAAAAAAGCAGAAAACCTAACAGAAGTTGGCATCCAAATGGCATCAGGCTCCAGGTGGAGTTAAACATTTGTAAAACGATACTACATGATTCAATCTAAGATAGAGGTGTGAGGCCTGAAGAGCATGTTCAGCCTCTGCATCAGCAGTACCTGTGAATCATACCTAACAACAAATGACAAAGCATGGCTATCAATTAAGAGGTTTTGAAAGGCAGTCAATCCCTACTTGAAGCGAGGCTCATTACAACTCATTTTCTACACCTACGACACAGGCGTGCGTGCGCACACACACACACACACACACACACACACAAATTAGAATCTAAATCATATGTACATGATACTCTGAAAATGTACACCTGTGGGAACAAGAGACAGAACAATTCCTTCAAGAACCCTGAGAAGGACAATCTTTTTTTTTTTTTTTAATGTTTTTATTTATTTTTGAGACAGAGAGAGACACAGCATGAGCAGGGGAGCAGCAGAGAGAGAGGGAGATACAGAATCCGAAGTAGGCTCCAGGCTCTGAGCTGTCAGCACAGAGCCCAACGTGGGGCTCAAACTCACGGAGTGTGAGATCATGACCTGAGCCGAAGTCGGATGCCCAACCGACTGAGCCACCCAGGTGCCCCCTGAGAAGGACAATCTTAAACAATATGTGAACATGTGTATCAGCAATTGCTGGAGTACTAAGGTCCTCTTGGACCTGAGTAATCACTGGGGTGCAAATCCCTGCACTACCAAAAGTTGAGCCATTGAACAAATATTATAGGGTCATGGGTACAGAGAGCTTGACCATTTTTTTAATATTTTTGAGAGAGAGAGAGAGAGTGGGGGGAGGGAGATAGTGAGAGAGAGAGAGAGAGAGAAAGGTAGAGAAGATCATGTGTGAGTGAGGGAGGGGTAGAGAGAGGGAGACAGAAGATCCAAAGCAGGCTCCACGCTGTGAGCATAGAGCCCGACGCAGGGATCGAACTCACTAACTATGAGATCATGCCCTGAGCTGAAATCAAGAGTCAGCTGCTTAACCCAATGATCCACCCAGGCACTCCCGCCTGACCATTTTAATAATCAAGCCTAACTGCCATATAGGTGAGCTCATCAACTACTACAAGAAATTATTGTGAAGGGGACTGAAAATACCATTCCATGGTGGCTGACTCAGCCTCTTCGAGTATGACTGACAAAATATCAGACCGCCATAAGGCAATGGAGCAGTGCTACAAACAGCATTCAGCTCAGACACAGACTGGGGGGCACACAAGGCTATCACCTGTCCTTGTGGCAGCATGGGCCTTGAAGGCACTTAGGCCTGAGGAGCAATCTTTAGAGGTGCCACGGGAAACACACGTCTGACAGTACTGGATGCCATATTACATTATAAGAACACAAAACTAAATGGTTATATGTGAAATTTTATTTTCAAATATTTCATAGCCTGATTTTGACTCTACGTATTTGTAATAAAACTATGGTCTTGTTGCAAACTGAATTACGTTTTACTTCAACGTGTTTTTTTTTTTTTAATTAAAAAAAAAGCCCATTTATTTAAATATCTTGAGCCAAAGAAAGAAATTTCATTGAAGGGGACTGGGTTAGAAGATGTAAAACCCAGGAGATACAGTCATGCTAAGAATCAATTATTGTCAAATAGTGATCAGAGAAGCTTCCAATTGGAAGGCGCTTTATCTGCTTGCACACTGTCTATGAACATGTATGAAATTGCTGTAATCTTTGTGATGTCCAGATTTGGTCAGGTGATATGGAACAGAAAGTAATTTTTCTCTCATGTCAAGAAAAGGAAAAGGAAGCAGAAAAGTGATTAGTGTGCAGGGAAAGATGACCTCTACTATGCTACACCACAAATAAAAAGCAATCATAGACAAGACAAGGGTATATGTCTATGTACATGTGCATAAAGGTAGCATGCTTGAATCCAGGCCTTTCCAAGACATGAGAGCCATGAGAGAAAGAATCAGAGTTTAAGCTGAAAACAGAAATTAAGGAAAGAGAAAGGATTAGTATTACTAACAAATAATGACAAGAAAACTGAAATGTACATCTGCATTTGAATTTTTTTAAACGTTCTGGCTTGTGACATTTCTTAACAAACAGTAACAATTACGGATTAGTTCACATTAATACTTTGCCATTTTAAGTCATATTTCTAATGAAAAAAAAAAACCAGTCATGGAAAGAGACTGTGTGTTGTGATATACAACTTAATTTGTCTGTGTCTATGGAAGGCCAGGGATGAACCAACCCCATTACCTTGGTTCTTGAATATCAAAAATGCACTTAATGACCTCACATCCTTTTGAAAATCACTGATCTTTACCCCTCTCCCAAATTCCAAGTCTGCCAACACACCTCTCCACCTGGATGTCCCACCAGCACTAGCTGACAAATCCAGTGCTCCTTGCTTTCCTCTCAGCCAGTCCCTCTTCCAACGCTCCCTGCCTTATACCAGGCCTTTAGCCTCAGCCGTTGTCTCTCTCTGTTCTCTCAAAGAACCCCCATTTAGGGTGCGTGGGTGGCTCAGTCAGTTGAGCTTCTGACCCTTGACTTTGGCTCAGGTCATGATCCCAGGGTCGTGGGATTGAGCCCCACACTGGGCTCTGTGCTGAGCATGGAGCCTGCTTAGGATCCTCTCTCTCTCTCTCTCTCTCTCTCTCTCTCTCCCCCTTTGTCCCTTTTTCCTGCTATCTCTCTCTAAAATAAATAAATAAACAATGAAAAAAGTCCCCCATTTAGTCACCCCATCAGATCTGTCCCTTCCTCTTCACCTAGTTAAGGTCCCAGGCTCTCTCCCTTGGACTTGGTAAGAGTCTCATTGCTCAGAAGCTTCATACTCCAGTCTACTCTCTACCTTCTCCTGGGATTATCTTTTGATCTTTGATCTTTGATCAAATTGGATCAAAGACCCAATTTGATCCCGAATTGGGACTTCCAATTGCCTTTATGATGTGGCCTAAACTCCCCCAGGAGACTCCACACGCCAGCCTCACTGCCCCCCACCTCTGCTCCCCTCTCTGAACTCAGGCCATGCTGCTGTCCTTCTTTCCCTGGAGATGCCTTGTCTTTGCTCAAGTCTCTGACTGGAATGCCCCTTTCTCAAGTCCCTGCAAATTCTACCCCATTCTTCCTGTATAAAGCTCTTCTGGAGCCTTACCTTGGCAGAATTCATCTTCCTGTCCTCTGTACTACTATGGCACTTAGCTCTCACTGGGGTGAAGCACTTATCACATTATGTTAAAGTTGCTGATGGGTCTGTCTTACCAATCAGATTATGAAGCTCCTTTAGGGCATGAATTGGGTCTCAAATCTCTCTCTATTGAAAGCACCTAGCAGAGGGGCTAGCAAATGGAAGGTGGTTAGACAATCCTAATTAAGTTAAGTGCTATTTCTTCAGGCCCTCAAGCCAGGAATTACCTGGTGACAACTCACTCAAATTGAGGGCTGGTAAGGAGGAAAGAGACACTCATAAGTAGACACATGAAATCCGAGAACCATAATAAAAATGTTTCCTCCCCAAATTCAATGGAAAATCTGGGAGAAAAATAGATAAGTGAAATCTGGGAGCTGTCCTTTACAAATATAAAGCCTATTGACACAATAATATACTATGTATAGTTTTGTAAGCTCATAAAAACAGCCATGGTTAGTGTTTTAAATTTAGAAAATGTTAAAATACTTAAAAATGCATGAAGTGAATTAATGTATGTACACAGGGGACAATTAAAGGTATACTATTTGTTGAAGTATTATTTATACAAAGAAAACTGCGTAAATAAGTGTACAGCATGACGAATTTTCACCAAGAGAATACAGCCATGTAACCAACATCCAGATCAAGAAATGGAACATTCCTAGGCCCCCAGAAGCCCCTTGCGCCCTTTTGCAATCACTGCCCTCTCCCTCAAGGGCAACCACTAGCCTGATTTTTAACACCATGGATCTGTTTTGCCTGTTTTGATTCTTTGTGTAAATGGAATTATACAGTATACATATATCACAATGTATACAGTATAACAAATTGCAATGTGTTCTGCTTGACTTCCTTCACTTGAGATTATTTTATGAGATTCAACCATATTATGAGTAGCAATAATACCTCTTAAATTTGTATGTGCAAATTAAATTGTATTACAAGTGGACCTATAAGATGCTGAACTGTAAGGAATCCAACATTACTTTATTTTGGCCAAGAATTACTTGAAGTAGCTATGAAACTAGAAGTCAACCTCAAGAAAAAAAATCTGCCAACACCACAAATACATGAAGGTTAAATAACATGCAACTAAATAATGAATGGGGGGGGGTCTCTCCACCAAGAAGACCTAACAATTGTAAATATTTATGCCCCCAAATTGTAAACACCCGGATATATATGTCATTTAAAAACAAACATAAAGAAACTCATTGATAATAGTACAATAATAGTAAGGGACTTTAACACCCCCACTTAACAACAATGGACAGATCATCTAAGCAGAAAATCAACAAGGAAACAATGGCTTTGAATGACACACTGGATCAGATGGACTTAATAGATATATTCAGAGCATTTCATCCTAATACAGCCAAATACACATTCTTTTTGAGTTAACATGGAACATTCTCCAAAACAGATCACATACTGGGTCACAAATCAGCTCTCAACAAGTACAAAAAGACTGAGATCACACCATGTGTATTTTCAGAACAACAATGCTATGAAACTTGAAGTTAATCATAAGAAAAAAATGTGGAAAGACCACAAATACATAGATATTAAAGAACATCCTACTAAATAATGGATGAGTTAACCAGGAAATTAAAGAAGAAATTTAAAAGTATATGGAAACAAATGAAAATGGAAACACGACAGTCCCAAACCTTGAGATGCAGCAAAGACAGTCATAAGAGGGAAGTATATAGCCATCAGGCCTACCTGAGGCAAGAAAAGTCTCAAATACACAACCTAAACTTACACCTAAATGAGATAGAAAAGAAATAGCAAATAAAGCCTAAAGCCAGAAGGGAAATAATAAATATTAGAACAGAAATGAATGATATAGAAACAAGCAAAAACAACAACAACAACAACAAAAACACAGTAGAACAGATCAACAAAACTAAGAGCTGATTCTTTGAAAGAATTAGTAAAATTGATAACCCCGTAACCAGACTTATTAAAAAAAAAAAGACCAAAATAAATAAAATCACGGATGAAAGTGGACAGATCACAACCAACACCACAGAAATACAATCATAAGAGAATGTTATCAAAAATTGTACGCCAACAAACTGGGCAATCTGGAAGAAATGGAAAATTCCTGGAAACATACAAACTACTAAAAGTAAAACAGAAGAAATAGAAAATGTGAACAGACCCATAACTAGCAAATAAATTGAATCAGTAATCAAAAATCTCCCAACAAACAAAAGTCCAGGGCCAGATGGCTTCCCAGGGGAATTATATCAGACCTTTAAAGAAGAGTTATACCTATTCTTCTCAAACTGATCCAAAAAATAGAAATGGGAAGAAAACTTCCAAACTCATTCTATGAAGCCAGATTACCTTGATTCCAAAAACAGACAAAGACCCCACTAAAAAAGAGAATTACAGGCCAATATCCCTGATTAACACGAATGCAAAAATTCTCAACAAGATACTAGCAAATCAAATTCCACAGTACATTAAAAGAATTATTCACCACAATCAAGTGGGATTTATTCCTGGGCTTCAGGAGTGGTCCAATATTCACAAATCAATCAGTGTGATACACCACATAATAAAAGAAAGGATAAGAACCATATTATCACTTCAATAGATACAGAAAAGGCATTTGACAAAGTACAACATCCATTCATTTTAAAAACCCTCCACAAAGTAGGTTTAGAGGGAACATACCTCAACATAATAAAGGCCATATATATAAAAAAAACATAGCTAATATCATCTTTAATGGAGAAAAACTGAAAGCTTTTCCTCTATAGTCAGAAACAAGACAGGGATGTCCACCCTCAACACATTTATTCAACATAGTACTAGAAGTCCTAGCCACAGCAATCAGACAACAAAAAGAAACAAAAGGCATCCAAATCAGCAAGGAAGAAGTCAAACTTTTACTATTTGCAGATGACATGATACTCTACATAGAAAACCCTAAAGACCCCACCAAAAAAACCTGCTAGAACGTATACATGAATTCAGTAAAGTTGCAGGATGCAAAACCAACATACAGAAATATGTTGCATTTCTATACACCAATAACGAAGCAGTAGAAAGATAAGGAATCAATCCATTTATAATTACACCCAAACCATAAGATATGTAGGAATAAACCTAACCAAACAAGAAAAAGACCTGTACTCTGAATACTATAAAACATTGATGAATGAAATTTAAGATGACAGAAAAAAAATGGAAAGACATTCCATGATCATGATCATGGATTGGAAGAACAAATATTGTTAAAATGTCTATAGTACCGAAAGCAATCTACATATTTAATTCAATCCCTTTCAAAGTACCAACAGAATTTTTCACAGAGCTAGAACAAGCAGTCCTAAAATTTGTATGGAACCACAAGACCCCAAATAGCCAAAGCCAATGTTGAAAAAGAAAAGCAAAGCTTGAAGCATCATAATTCCAGACTTTAAGTTGTATTACACACCTGTAGTGATCAACACAGTATGGTACTGGAACAAAAATAGATACCTATATCAACAGAACAGAATAGAAAACCCAGAAATGAACCCATAATTACATGGCCAATTAATCTTCGACAAAGCAGTAAAGAATATTCAGTGGGGAAAAGACAGTCTTTTTGACAAATGGTGTTGGGAAAACTGGACAGCAACATGCAAAAGAATGAAACTGGGTCACTTTCTTACACCATACACAAAAATAAATTAAAAATGGATTAAAGACCTAAATGTGAGACCTGAAACCATAAAAATCCTAGAAGAGAACACAGGTAGTAACCTCTTTGACATCAACCATAGCAACTTCCTTCTAGATATGACTCCTGAGGTAAGGGGAACAAAAGCAAAAATAAACTATTGGGACTGCAAAAAAAAAGCTTCTGCAAACTATCAGGCAACCTAAAGAATGGGAGAAGATATTTGCAAATGACATATCTGATAAAGGATTAGTATCCAGAATCTATAGAGAACTTCAACTCAGCACCCCTAAAATGAATAATCCAATTAAAAATTGGGCAGAGGGCCTGAATAGACATTTTTCCAAAGAAGAAATATAGGTGGCCAACAGACACCTGAAAAGATGCTCAACATTACTCACTGTCAGAGAAAAGCAAATCAAGACTACAATGAGATATCACCTCACACCTGTCAGAAAGGCTAAACTCAACAACACAAGAAACAACAGGTGTTGGTGAGGGTGTGGAGAAAGGGAAACTGTCTCGCACTGTTGGGAATGCAAACTTGTACCACCATTGTGGAAAACAGTATGGAGGTTCATCAAAAAGTTAAAAATAGAACTACCCTATGATCCAGCAATGGCACTACTAGATATTTACCCAAAGGATACAAAAATACTGATTCAAAGGGGCACACTTGCACCCCAATGTTTATAGCAACATTATCTACAATAGCCAAATTATGGAAGCAGCCCACATGCCCATCAACTGATGAATGGATAGAGAAGTTATGGTATATGTATACACAATGTAATATTACTCAGCCTTCAAAAGGAATGAAATATTGCCATTTGCAACAACATGGATAAGGCCAGAGAGTATCATGTTAAGCGAAATAAGTCAGTCAAAGAAAGACCAATACTATATGCTCTCACTCATATGTGGATTTTAATAAACAAAACAAATGAGCAAAGGACAAAGGGAGAGGCAAATCAAAAAACAAACTCTTAACTATAGAGAATAAACTGATGGTTATTAGAGGGGAGGTTGGTGGGGGGGATGGATGAAATAGGTGATGGGGATTAAGAAGGGCACTTGTGATGAGCAGCAGGTGATATATGGAAGTGTGGAATCACTATACTGTACACCTGAAACTCATATTACACTATATGTTAACTAACTGGAATTTAAATAAAACTTTAAAAAATAAGAATTACTTGAAGTAAAATTATCCATATTGTAGTAAGGCAAAAAGTTGTTGTGTCTCTGAACTTTATGAATTCAATGAACTCCACAAATTTCTAAATCCAAAACACTAACTTTAACCATAGTGGGTTTTATGAGCTTACCAAATTATGCACAATTTATTATGTCAATAGACATCTGGTTAGTAACTTAGTAAAAAATACTTAGTAAGAATTTCTAGAGTGAAGGAAGAAATGCAGCAGAATCACAAAGCACTTTTTCAGGGGATAAAAAACTGAGAGGGGGCCGAGTCTAGAAGTCCACTAAATGCCACATGATCAGTTTTGAAATCAGTCTAATTTCCTGCAACCTAGAAAAATTTTTGCATGTTTTGGTGCTTCATGTTCGACAATTTCACAAAACATTTAAAACTAAGATCTGAATAAAACTTTACTATTTCACATGTCCTGACCACAGGCTTGCTGAAGTAGGTGAGAAGAAAAATGGAAGGTTTGCCTCCATATTGTGGAAGCAATGGTAGAATGAATTTCAGATTGAATTTGCAGAACAATTACAGAAGGATCATCTGTGTTCCCCATCCTTTGAAAGCCTATGCCCAGAACTTAGCAAGCTGTACCTCTGTATTATTATATATCATACATATTCATCCCACAGTGCAACTACCCTCACCTTCCAACTTTACCCACTCTCCTATGAGCACATACCTTGTGGATTAAAGAAACCAGTCATCCAAAATACATTGGGCCTCCCCTCAAATATCCAAGTAGAAAACTGAGCGTTTCTTTCCAGAAGTTCAGTGAACCAGAAGCCCAGTGTGGATGAATCCCAGGACACTCTTTTCCAGAGCTGAGGTATGCGAGCATCATACATGTTGTCCAGGGCGTCTCTCAAATTCTGAAAAAGGTAAAGTTAAAATATAAGAACAAGAGAAATCAGCAGAAGAGGGAAATGACAATTGAGATAATAGCTCACCTCACTCATAATGATTGTTCCCTCAATGGCCAATTTTAGATCACTCAAGCTACTTCGAAGTATTGAGATGACTCTTTGCATTCTGTCAATTTCTTGTCTCAGAAATATGTTCATTGAATTAAGATGTCCCATCTTGATCAAACGAGCCTTCACCTTAAAAAAAAAAAAGCATACAAGAAATGAATTTCTAAATTTCTTTTATCATCTGTTATTTCTCTTCCAATGATCTCTCCTTTCTCTGTTCTTTTTCTTCCTCTGGATATATCTCTACCAAATGGATTCTAAAATACCTTTTGCAGAACCAAACTTGCCATTAAATTCCCCATTTTCTGGGCCTCAAAAACTACTGTTCAACTAAAATGATTTTTATTTCCTATTGATTGTACTTAGTTGCTAATTGGAAATGTACTTTAAAAAGCTGAAATAGAATTGTACCTTTTTTCCCTTTTAAATGATTAAGTACTAAGTGTCAGTTAAATATTCCTTTGCAATCTAACCTTTAAAAGAGTACAGTTTGGAATATTTTTTTCATAATGCTTACAGAGTTGTTATTAGAAATGTCACAGAAAGTTAATACGGACAAAATCTTTACAGAGCAGTTACCAATGAACGATTGGCTGCAGTGTCCTAAGATCATTGTTGCCTTGGCCAGGGCGACTAAAGAGAGCCTTTCCTAATCTAATCAATGAAAATATTTGACTTCGTGGGAGAGCCATTAAGCACCTGTCATTTGTTATTTTTGGGGTATATCATTTATTGACCATTTTGAAGAGATCAATATAAAAGCATCTGGTTGTGGGAATAATAAAATATAACAATTATTGGAAAATAAGCCAATATATATACACATTTCAATTTAGTGTCCTATGCCCAAGAAAAGATTGACTGTGAGTCCTGGCAAGAGCTCATATAGAGATCTGAACTTTCTGCTGGCCACTATCAAAGAGATGCCAGTACATGAGGGGTAAGGATAGGCACATGGAGTGGGAGAGAATTTAGACTGATGTACCAGTCTGCAGAATCACCAGAAAGCCATTCAACTGTAGGTTCTCTGCTGGAGATGCCCACTGCCCCATCCTGAGTCATGGAATGTTAGAGACGATGGCCTTCAAGTTCATCTGTTCCATCCTTCTCATTTTACATGCTAGGTTTGCTAGCATGGTGCTAAAGTGTCCCACTGAGCAATGGACACCTCTGGTTTCCTGCAGTTGGGCCACTTCTAGTGGGTGAAGGATGAAAAGGGGAAGCACAAACTCAGGCAAGCAGTGATAGAAAAAGGAAGAGCCTGGGTGGGAATATCTGGGCAGGCAGAGCGAATGATATAAATCCCAGTCAAACATGCCAGTGGAGGTCCCTAACCCACTCACCATACTAACCTTCAGGCATTCTCTCAAGTTCCTGGTTCTAGAACTTTACATTTTTGCAGGCTCCACTGCCTCATTCTCAGCTCAGGCCCTTCAGCCTCCAGTGGCTGAAGAGCATATATATCACCCCCTTTAAATCACAACTACTGTGTAGAAATTCACACTGACGGAGAAAGGAAATTATGGAAATACTTTTGCAACCCCCATATGTGGGAAATTAAGCCCAGGTATTGGCTACAACGTCAAATCAACAGGCCAGGTAGGTATTTTTTAGTATGCTAACAGCCTCAAACAAATTGCCTTACCCTACTTACCGTTTTAAAGGAGAAACTTCTTTTGCAATAGAGTCAAGCTTAGGAAAAACTTAACTCTTGAAAATATAATTTTAGTACTGATTTTATTTTGAGTATGGTTATTGTTCCAGCTCCAAATTATCTTTTTACTAATAAGATGAAAGATTTGCTGCAGTCTTACATAGGATTTTCATTATATTTCTGGGACCAAGTAGTCTCTTCTTCAGTAATGTGGCTCCATTTTTACTATGAAAGTCAATAGTATAATTATATTTCAATTTATAAAATTCACTTTACAGCCACATTTTCAAGAACAAATCTCTCTCTTCAGTAAAATAAAGGACACTAAAAGGTAAGTGCTCTTGAAAGAGGAAGCAGTTTTAGATGCCTCAGTACAAACTCCTTCCCATTTAGCAACCCACCTAATGACATCCCTCACACTCAGTTCCTGCTAGGATGTTGCCAGCACAGAGAACTCGGAGGAATGGCCCCAACCAACCCTGGACACCTCAAATTATCCCAAGATCTTAGAAGCCTCCTCTGGTATACCAGCCTGTGGTCTAGGCATCTAGAGTGAGTTTTATTTCACTTCCACATGCCAATTTTTAAAATCTCTGAAGGCAGGTTTTATGCCCCATCTGTTGAAAGTATATTGTATCCATTAAAAAAATATTTCCTTCCCTTACTATATCTGTCTCTATGTGAAGCAACTGCTTTCAGTATCTTGGCCAAATGTCTTGGTACTTATCTACATAATGGAAACAAAAACTGTTTTAAGAATGAAGAAAATGTTTTTGTTTTGTTTTGTTTTGTTTTGTTTTGTTTTGTTTTAGTTTTGGGGGTACTCGCTGCAGTGGGAAGCCTGTAGCTCAAGGATCCTAAGTGTTCCCAGCTGACAAGTTCATTTTTCCCAGACTTGAGGAAGCAGGACAGAGTAGACACAAGACCACAGTTACACTAGCACTAGGGCATTAGCCTCTCACTTCTTGGTTGAAGAGCTAAACTTGACTCAGCCCCATCTGGGGCTCAGGTGAGGCTCTGCCCACAAGCAGTGAGGAGAGGACACTGAGAACAGCAGAAAGGAGGCCCTGGATGGCCAGAGGACACAACCCTGTCTTCTTGCAGGAAGAAGACCAAGTTGGAGGACTTTTCACAGAACTTTCAACCACCCAGAAATCTCACTATAGTTAAAGAGACTTTTTTTTTTTTAAATCAGCAGTTCTCAAAGTGTAGCCTGGGACCCCTGAAGGCCCTGAGATCCTTTTGGGGGTCCACAAAATTAAAACTATTTTCATAGTAATACTAGGATATCATTTGACTTTTTGACTCTTCTTCTCTCAGGAGTATACAGTGAAGGTTTCCAGGGCTACAGGACATGTAGTATCACAACCATGTGGATATGAAAATCCACCTGCCTTCTATTAAATGAGACATTAGAGAGATTTGCAAAAATGTAAAATAATACCATTATTCTCAATGAATATTTTTATCTTGGAAAACAGAATTATTTTTTTATGTTTATTTTTTGAGAGAGAGAGAGAGAGAGAGAGAGAGAGAAAGCATGAGCATGGGAAGGGCAGACAGAGAGGGAGAGAGAGAATCCCAAGCAGGCACTGCACTATCAGCACAGAGCCCTATGTGGGGCTTGAACCCACGAACCAGGAGATCATGACCTCAGCGGAAATCAAGAGTCAGATGCTTAACCGACTGAACCACCCAGGCTCCCCCGTACTTACTTTTTAATAAAAATGTTATTTATGTTAACATGTAATGGGGTTTATTACTCTTATTTAACAATAAACTAATACATATTTTTGAAATGTCTCCAATTTAAATCCCTAATATATTAAATATCAGTAGTTATAACTCACATTAACAAAAGCTGTTTGGGTCCTCATTTTGTAAAGGGGTCTTGAGATTTTACAAAAAAATTGAGAAAAACTTATTTAGATTAATAAGCAAACAACTGTGAGGTTCAAGAAGTAGAAAATTATTGCCATTCACACCGGGAGTGAATTCGTTTAAATGGTCTGCTTTCCTATTACCTGACTGGGAGGATTGTGAGACTACAAGGGACAAAAACAAGGGGTAAGTTCAAAGAATGGACAAAGCCTAGATGGGTAAGATATCTTGGTATCAAAAGACACAGGGATGGAGAAGGGTAGAGAAAAGGTGATTGAAAGAGAAAGTGGAGTAGAGGGTAACAAAGAAAAGTGCAGATCATAATTTGCAAGATGCCTGAGAAGGGGCAAGGAAGGGAAGGTCACAAGGGTAAAAGGAGTTGCAAAGGAAGTGGAAATGAGCAGAGAGGGAGGTCCCAGGATCTCCCTCAACTTTGTGGAACCCGAAGATAGCCCTGTACACACCAGGGCATGGCTTACCTCATGAGGAATGTAGTCAGGAGGCAGTTTGCTCAGCATATCTTCAGATAGTCTATAAACAATGGCTTCCCGGGTCTCTCCGACTCCCCCTCCACTCTCTTTGGGTTGAATGTTGGTAATTGTTTCAAGAACAGCAGAAGCAGTGTTACTCTGATACCTGATAAAAGAGTGAACTGTTCAGAATGTAGCAGGGAAATGTACCTTCAGAGATCATTATTAAAGCTAAAATGAACTGATACGATCACTTCAAGCCACACCGAGAAAAAGGAGGGGGGTGGAGGGAAGGAAACTTTATAATCAACCCACAGGAATGAAAAAAAGTAGAGATTCATTCTGCCTGCTAACTATTGCCTCCTAACAAGACATGGAGAACATTACAGAAATGAAAGGGTCTCCATCTTCAGAGAAAGAGATTCCACAAATGTTCTTGGCAACCCAAAGCAGTACTATCCAATTTTGCTTGTCACACTAACCTGCAAACCTCATGCTGGACAACCAACACACCTCCTTTTATTTTCTCCCACTTAAAGACTGGTCATAAGAATCTATAATTATATGGTAATTTGTTAGGTCAAAGAGAATCACTCATAATTCCTCTGCGAATTACAAATTATTAACATTTCAAAAAAAAAAAAAACAAAACAAATTAACATTTCATTGTTTTTTTTTTCTGTTTTGTTTTCTCAATTTACCACTGGTTTTATGATTTCCAAAGTAATCTATTGGCATCCATCTGCTCCACCAGTCTAAAAATCCCACTCATCTTTAAAATCCATGTGTCCAGGGGCACCTGGGTGGTTCAGTCGGTTGAGCATCTGACTCTTGGTTTAGGTTCAGGTCATGACTTCATGGTTTGTGAGTTCGAGCCCCACATCAGGCTCCATGCTGACAGTGTGGAGCCTGCTTGGGATTCTATCTCTCCCTCCCTCTCTCTCTCTCTCTGACTCTCTCTCTCTCACAAGTAAATAAACTTAAAAAAATTAAGTTAAATTAAATTAAAATCCATGTACCCAAATAAAGATTTACTATGTACCAGGCACTGAGCTAGGTGCTAGAATATGGTGGTGAACAGGTTCCCCCCGCCCCACCTTGGTGCCTTTCTCTGTTTAGTGGAAGAGGGGTGCATTTCTCAATACCACTTTAATACCTGATGTGGAGGAACAGAATAGAATGCTTTAAAAGAGAATAGTCTGTCTGTGTCTCTCCCTTGTTTTTGTTCTCTCTATATCTCTTCTAGGTCAACCAGAGGCTCTGAAGGGTACAAACCTAGTTTTTGTCTTGAAATGGCTGGGCCTAGGGGCGCCTGAGTGGCTACGTCAGTTAGGCGTCTGACTTCAGCTCAGGTCATGATTTCACGATTCATGAGTTCAAGCCCCACATCGCGCTCTGTGCTGACAGCTCAGAGCCTGGAGCCTGCTTCCGATTCTGTGTCTCCTCTCTCTCTGCCCCTCCTCCCACTCATGCTCTGTCTCTCTCTCTCAAAAATAAATAAATATTTTTTTTAAAATTAAAAAAAAAAAGAAATGGCTGGGTCTGGACACACAGATGGTGTGTGTGCATCAGTGTGAGAGTCAGTAGGATATTAAAGTCCCCTACTATTATTGTATTGCATTGTACTATTGTACTATTGCTGTATTGCTGTCAATATCTCCCTTTTGGTCTGTTAGTATTTGCTTAGGTGCTTATAAGTTGGGTGCACAAATATTTACCAATGTTCTATCTTCTTGTTGAATTGACCCCTTTATCATTATGTAATGACCATCTTTGTCTTTTATTACAGTCTTTGTTTAAAAGTCTATTTTGGGGGTGCCTGGGTGGCGCAGTCGGTTAAGCGTCCGACTTCAGCCAGGTCACGATCTCGCAGTCCGGGAGTTCAAGCCTCACGTCAGGCTCTGGGCTGATGGCTCAGAGCCTGGAGCCTGTTTCCGATTCTGTGTCTCCCTCTCTCTCTGCCCCTCCCCTGTTCATGCTCTGTCTCTCTCTGTCCCAAAAATAAATAAACGTTGAAAAAAAAAATTAAAAAAAAAAAGTAAAATAAAAGTCTATTTTGTCTGATGTAACTACCCAAGTTTTCTTTCAGTTTCCACTTGCATAAACCATCACTTTCTGTTCCTTCACTTGCAGTCTGTGTGTGTTCTTACATTTGAAGGCAGCACATAGATGTGTCTTTTTTTTAATCCATTCAGCTACTCTATGTCTTTTTTTTATAATATGAAATTTACTGTCAGATTGGTTTCCATACAACACCCAGTGCTCATCCCAACAGGTGCCCTCCTCAATACCCATCACCCATCCTCTCCTCCCTCCCACCCCCCATCAACCCTCAGTTTATTCTCAGTTTTTAAGAGTCTCTTATGGTTTGCCTCCCTCCCTCTCTAACTTTCTATGTCTTTTGATTGGAGAATTTAGCCCATTTACATTTGAAGTAATTATTGATAGGTATGTGCTTATTGCTATTTTGTTAATTGTTTTCTGATTGTTTTGTAGTTCTTCCCTGTCCTTTTCCTCTTCTGCTCTCTTCCCTTGTGGTTTGATGACTTCCTGCAGTGTTATGTTTAGATTCTTTTCCCATTATCTTTTGTGTATCTACTACAGACTTTTGTTTTGTTACCATGAGTCTCACATATAACAGCCTATAAATATCACAGTCTGTTTTATGTTGACAGCCAATAAGTAAATAAGGCCTTTTTCACAGGAAGACTGAGGTTGTGTTTTGGTCTGCTGTGTGTGCCATGCCTTGTGGGAGGAAGCCTATTAAGAACTGTCCTTGTAATTGTTTCAGTCCTATGGGGCCCAGAAATGCAAGCGATCCTGGCCACTAGAGCTAGGCATGCAGGAATATCCTCTGTGTGGGATGTCTGCTGGCTTTAGCAGGGCTATGGGAAAAAGTGGGGCTGGGGTGGCCTACCAGCTTTAGCAGGGCCACAGAAAAGCACTGGGGTTCAAATATCCCTAATAGCACTAGTAAGGCCAACCAGTGTCACCATGCTTAGTGATAGTCCCAACAGGTCCCTGCCTCTCTAGCAGATGCCTTAAGATTAGCAGGTGAATCTCCTTCACATATGATCTAAGTGCTTTTCAAACTGCTGTTTTTTGCTCTGAATCAAGGGATGAGTGAGTCTGCATGAGAGCCCTGCTCTTGATTCCCTACAGCCCTTTGGGTCTTTTAGACATAAGCCCCATTGGTTTTAAAAGCCAGGAAGTTTGGGGTCTGTCTCTCTGGTACAGGTCCCAACAGCTGGAGTACCTGATGTGGGGCACAAACTCCTTGCTTCCCAAGGAGAAGCTCTGTATTTATGAGATCCCTCTCAATGATGTGTCACTGTGCCAGGGGCAGGGTTTTGGGTGAGACAACATCTGTGCCTCTCCTATTCATCTCAATGTAGCTCTTTCATGCTTCATTGTGGAGCAGCTACTCAGTTTTCAGGTCTTTTTAAGAAGGAATTGCTTCATATGTAGCTGTAGATTTGGTGTCTCTGTGGGGGTAAGTTAGTTCAGGATATTCCTATGCTGCTATCTTGAACTGCCTCTTCCTGTGAATTCTATCTATCATCTATCTATCTATCTATCGAAAGAGAGAAAGAGTAAGGAAGGGGCAGGAGGAGAGGGAGAGAGAATCCCAAGCAGGCTCCATGCAGACCCAACATGGGGCTCAATCCTATGACCCTGGGATCATGACCTGAGCCAAAATCAAGAGTTGGACACTCAACTGACTGGACCACCCCAGATGCCCCAGCCTGTTACTTATTAATTCACTAGGTTTGTTGCATTAATTGACATTCATTCGTATCATCTATGTGATTTTAAAAACCTCAAACCAAAAATTTATTTTAAGGTATTTTTAGGAAGTTCTATGTGGCAGTTGGTAAAACCAAACACACACCTGTCCTGGAATAATGTGGCCACAACAAGGTCTCAAAGAATCCAACAGATAATTTCCAACAGACTTGAGTTCACAATCAAAACTTACAGAACCCATGAAGAAACTAAACAAGAATTTTTATTCTGAGCAAGAGCCAGTAGAAACAACAGAAAGCAGAAACAAACCTGCAAAGATCACAGATAATACATTTTCAGGTGTATGTTACAAAGATGTTTTTATTATATCAGGGGGGAAAAAAAGGATGATTGATACTGCATGTATGTTAGCTAACTTGAATTTTAATAAAAACTTAAGAAGAAAAAAAGGATGATTTAAAATATAAGTATGAAACAGGAAACTCTAAACATGAATAGCATAGAACCTCTGGAAAAATTTTAAAATATTAAAATTGAAAACCTGTATTAGTTTTTTTATTGCTGCTAGAACAGATTACCACAAAATAAGAAGCTTAAAACAACATAAATTTATTATCTTACCGTTCTTTAGTTAATAAGCCTGACATAGTACTCATTAGGCTAAAATCAAATTGTCAGCATGGCTGAGTTCCTTTCTGTAGGCTGTTGGGGAAGATCCATTTCCTTGTTCATTTGAGTTGCTGGAAGAATTCACTTTCTTACTGAGGTCCCCAATTCTTTGCTAGCTATCAGGTGAGGGCTCTTCCTAGCTTCCTGAGGCCATCTGCATCCTTTGGCTCATGGCCCCCTTCCTATATCTTCAAAGATCACAAAGGCAGGTCAAGTTCCTTTCTTGCTTTGTATCTTTCCCCCTGCTTCTATTTCATCTCTCTGACCCACTCTTCCTCCTCCATCTCCCACTTCTAAGGTTCATTTGATTAAATTGGGCCTTTGATATTCTACAATAACATCCCCATCTCAAGGTCCTTACCCTTGAGAAAATCTGTAAAATCCTTTGTGCCAATAAGGTAACATATATACAGGTTCTGGGGATTGGGATGTGGATATCTTCGGGGGTCATTATTCTGCCCACCATAACAGTTAACAATGAGTCAAATAGCAGATTAGATTCAGCCAAATAAATAATTAGGAAACCAGAAAATAGATCTGCAGACATTATCCAGAATGCCACAGAGGGGAAAACAAATAGGAAATGTGAAAGAGAAGTTAAGAGACATATAGGATAGAGTGATACGTTCTAACATACATCTCAGGCAAGCTTCAGAAAGATAGAAGAGAGAGAATAAAAAAGATAATAAGGGGTAGAATAATGACTGGGAATTGATGAAAGACTTGAATCCCCAAGTTCAGGAAATTCAATGCCTCCTAAGTAGGATAAACAAATAAATAAATAGAAATCATATGTAGACATATCACAGTGAAATTGTAAAACACTCAAAACAAAGTGAATATCTTAAAACAACGAGAGAGAAAAAAGATTATCTAGAAAGAAATGACAATTAGACTGATGGCCAATCCTCAACAACAGCAATGGAAGCCAGAAGAAAATGGCAGAGTGTGCTGCATATGTTAGGATAAAATAACTATAAAACAAGAATTGTATACCAAGCAAAATTATCTTTCAAGAATAGGGGCGCCTGGGTGGCTTAGTCGGTGAAGCGTCCGACTTTAGCTCAGGTCATGATCTTGCAGTTTGTGAATTCAAGCCCCGTGTCAGGCTCTGTGCTGACAGCGCAGAGCCTGGAGTCTGCTTCAGATTCTTTTCCCTCTCTCTCTGTCCCTCCCCTGCTCATGCTCTGTCTCTCTTTCAACAATAAATAAACACTAAAAAAAAAAAAGAATAAACACAACACAAAAAACTTAAACAGACATTTCACCAAAAAAAGCTATATTAAGGCCAATAAACACATGAAAAGATGCTCATTATTTACATAAAAAATGCAAATTAAAACCACAATGAGGTAGGACTTCAGACTTACAAGAATGATTATAATAAAAAAAGAGACAATAATAAGTGTTGGCAAGAATCAGAGAAACTTGAACCCTCATACATTGTTGGAGGGTATTGTAAAATGGTGCAGCCACGTTGGAAAACAATTTAGTAGTTTCTAAAAATGTTAAGAATAGGTTAAACATATTATCCAATAATTATATTTCCAATTATCTATTCAAGAGAAATGAAAAGACATATCTACACAAAGACTTGTACATGAATGTTCATGGCAGCAAAAAGTGGAAATTACCCAAATGTTCATCAGCTTTTAAATAGATAAACAAAATGCGGTATGTTCATATATTGGAATACTGTTTGACAATAAAAGCAATGAAGTACTGATCCATGCTACAATACGGGTGAGCTTCAGAAACGTTATACTAAGTGAAAGAATGCATCCACCAAAGACCACATAGTATATGATTCCAGTTGGAAATGTCCAGAAAGGCAAATCTATAGAGACATAAATAAGTGGTTGCCTAAGGCTGAGTGGGGGTGGTAGTGAGAACTGATTACAAATGGACATGAGGATTCTTTTCAGGGGTGATGGTAATATTCTAAAATTAGGTGGTGGGTGATAGTCACAGAAGTTTGTAAACAATAAAAATAATTGAATTGACCACTGAAAATGAATCAATTTATGATAGGCAAATTGTAAGTCAATAAGGTGCTTTTTTGTTTGCTTGCTTTTACAAAGGAGGGCAAAATAAGACATTGAAGGAAATTCTAAAGGATACACTTCAGAAAAGATAATTATTCTGGTGGAAGGTTTGTGGTAGTAAAGATTGGGTGAATGCATGGGCAAATGTAAACATCATTATGGCATAAAACAATAATTATATTTTTAATTGTGGGTTTATAAAAAAAAGATAAAATTAAAATATTGGGATGCCAGGAAGTGAGTAACTATAGTTAAAATTACCTAAGAGATTTTTATTGAGAGGAGGGTAAAGATACTAATTAAAAATTTTTTTGATGTTTATTTATTTTTGACAGAGAGAGAGAGAGATAGAGAAACAGAGTACGAGCAGGGGAGGGGTAGAGAGAAGGGGAGACACAGAATCTGACCAAAGCAGGTTCCGGGCTCTGAGCTGTCAGCACAGAGCCTGACACGAGGCTTGAATCCATAAACGTTGAGATCATGACCTGAACCGAAGTCGGATGCTTAACTGATTAAACCACCCAGGTGCCCGAAGATACTAATTTTACACTTAATTAATATTGGATGTTAAAATTCCTAGGGTAACCAGTAAAAATATAGAAATAGTACATAAATTCCAAACTAGCACAGGGATAAAAGTAGAATGAAAAAAATTCATATTCAGCAAGAAGTCAAAGACAAGGAAGAGGGAGCAAAATATAGAAATGGTGGTGCAAAATAAGCAACATTTTATATTTTATACACATGTTATAAATACTCATGTATTTAACACTTAATCAGTTTTTTTAAAAATAACAAGTGTACAAAGATGTATGTACAAGGCTGTTTGTAATGGTATCTGTAATAATAAATCCTGGTAAAGCCCTATAAAAATCTATACAGTCAGTAAAAATGTGATGTAGCTCTCTATTAATTGGTAAGTTGAGGTTATTGAATTGAGATTACAGAATGAAATAGCATGGTACATTCTGTTTTATAAAACATTCTGTTTTATACTCCACTGTATACACATGCCTCATCAATCAATAGTCACTTAGGTTGGTTCTATATCTTGGCCATTGTAAATAATGCTGCAATTAAAATTATTACTCAGCCATAAAAAAGAATGAGATCTTGCCATTTGTGATAACATGGATGGACCTACAGGGTATTATGATAAGTGAAAGAAATCAGATGGAGAAAGACAAATACCATATTTCCCTTACACGTGGAATCTAAAAACACAAAACAAAACACAACAGCAGAAACTGACGCATGAAGAAAGACAACAGACTGGTGGTTGCCAGAGCAGAGGGGGTTGGGAGGATGGGCAAATTGGGTAAAGGGGAGTGGAAGGTACAGGTTTCCAGTTATGGAATGAATAAGTCACGAGGATGAAAGGTATAGCATGTGAATATAGTCAATAGGATTATAATAGCGTTGTATGGTGACAAATTGTAGCTATACTTGTGGTGAGCAAGGCATAATGCATAGAGTTGTCAGATCACTATGTTGTTGTAAACCCGAAACTAATATAACATTGTGTGTCAACTATACTTCGATAAAAAAAAATAGCATGTTACAAAAACCTAATATTCTGTTAACATTGTGCATGTAAGCATGGAAAAGATCTGGAAGGGTATTTTTATAGTGGGATTTTTGTATGAGCTTGTGCTGTGATTATTACTTTCTGCTTTCTACAATGTTTGTTTTTCTCAGTAAGAAAATATGATTTTTTATAATAAAGAGTATTAAGACCATTTTCATTTTTAAAATGAGAAAAAATAAGCCCCCAGATGCAAAGCCCACCAAGGACTCAACAGAGATGAATCAGTGGCAAATGTTTGAGGTTCATTGAAACGCATCTTACAAATCCCTAGTAATCTTTGTGCCCCACCAGAAAGGCCCCCTTCTACCTTTCCTCACAGCATTTGGAACGAAAGAATTACACCTTTCTCTTTTTCATCTCTAGCATGAATTGTGCAAATTTACTCACTAAGGAGCTACTGCTAAAATTACCCAGGCTTCTTTGCTTATGAAAAAGCCACATCTTGTGTCAACAGAGGAAATTCTATTCAGCTAGCCTTTAATTCAATTAGGAAATCAGCTGAAGAGTGAAAGAGAGACTGTGTCTTTAGAATTTTATTTTTTTAAAGTTTTTAAAAATATTTATTTATTTTTGAGACAGAGAGAGAGAGAGACAGAGTGAGAGCGGGGGGAGGGGCAGAGAGAGA
Organism: Prionailurus viverrinus; assembly: GCF_022837055.1. Lineage (NCBI taxonomy): Eukaryota > Metazoa > Chordata > Mammalia > Carnivora > Felidae > Prionailurus > Prionailurus viverrinus. Next base: position 37,467,276 of record NC_062565.1, on the reverse strand, counting down.
GGGAGACACAATCTGAAGCAGGATCCAGGCTCTGAACTGTCAGCACAGAGCCCAATGAGAGGCTCGATCTCATGGACCATGAAATCATGACCTGAGCCAAAGTTGCATGCTCAACTGACTGAGCCACTCAGACTCTGCAAGAATTTTCATTTGATTAGCAGGTAGAATAATGCATCTGGCCCCAAATGTACATATCCAAACAACTGCATCCTTTCCAAAAGTTGTGGCTAAGGTAAATACATCTGCCACTATGCTCTATGAGCTGGATTTACAGTCAGCTACAGTGATTATGAGGGTTCTTTGTCAAACCCAGTGAAAGTTTGTAACCCAACCAGAGTTGGTGTATTAACTCCATATTACCTTTAAACATATGAGTTTCACAATAAAGGCCAATAAGGTAAAAGCTGATGTTGAATAAAATTAAATGAAAATTGATTTTGTATAATTTTACACAGAATTTAAAATTCATTTTTGATTATTTTTTGATGAGCAACCTCTACTCAGCTGTTGGGAGTTTTAGAATATCCTCCCAAAGACATTCATTTAAAAAGTTGAAAGATGACCAAATCAGGCACACACAAAATTGAACATGTATATTGGTAATTAAAAATTCTAGTAAAATGGGACAAAAAGCACTTGCAACTCATTCCTGAATTTTGAAGTATGGTGCTATCCCAGTTTTTAAAAGTCATATAAAGTATAAGATACAAGTAACTCCTAAGGGGAAAACCTGTGAAAATAGCTAATGTGACAACAAAATGGAGTCATCAAAAGTCAAGGATCCACATATTATTATACACAGTTCTCAGAAATGTAAACTTCTATGTGATTTATATTCTAGCATTAGATCTTATTCTAGCATTAGATACAGTAAAGACAGACAATGTTGGCAGACTGCTGTGTTAGAGAAGATGTAGGTATCACTGTCACTGTCTCACTGAGGGCTGTGAAACTCCAAGCAAGTCTGGATAACATGAAACCTCTGGCTTTATCATAATCTCCACATATGCATATTTCTGCTGACTCCCAGGACTCCCTGTTAGTTAAATCAAACAGTTCCAAAACCCACCTCATTGTTCCCATTCTCCCTTCGCCCCAGTCTGTCCCATCTCCTTTTAACAATATCAATGTCTTCACCCAGCTGCTGATCTACAGACTTCAGAAATAGTCTCCACCTGATGCCACTCTCCAGCTCTTCCTGGTTTCCAAGGCCTATTTCCACATCACTTCTAGCATCCATCTAGAAATTTCCAGCATCTTCATGGTGCCCCACATCTTGGAAAAACAGTCTCTGCATGTGCATCAGCCTCACGGTTAGGCTGCTCCTTTCTTGAATCCCCTCTCCGCCACGCTCCAGACTTGGGTGGACTTGGTCCCGCACACATAGCACACGCACACAGTTTACACCGTCATGCCCCTCCTTGGGCTGCTCCTCCATGTATGTGCCCTAAGCTATGCATTTTATTTTCACTATGCTAAATCATTTTATTTTTTTAATTTTTTTTTAATTATATATATTTAAGGTGTACAATTTGATGACTCGATATCTGTATACGCCCTTTACTGCTCATTATCTTCCTCTTTCCTTGCGCTGTCTTTCTTGTCCCCAGGGCTACAGTCCTTTCCTCCCTAATCCTACACTCCCCTGAGAACTCCTGCACATTCATTGAGTCACAGCTCAGAGGAGGCCTCTCTCGATAGCTTAACTTTAATACCTAAGCTGCAATTTACTGCTCCTTCGCCTTTGTTCTCATACCATTGTGTGTGTGTGTGTGTGTGTGTGTGTGTGTATGTGTGTGTGTGTATGTTATATATAATCCTGATTTTAGAGTCTGTCATGTTGTATTACATAACCATTTGCCACTCATTTATTTTCCCTAATACATGATGACCTCCAAGGGCAAGGACTGCATTTTACTAATCTCTGTATCCTGAGTTGGCTACCAAGTAAGTTCTCAATAAATATTTGTTTGTTGAATTCAGGCCAATTGGCTTGACTTTTATTAAACCTCAAATGTAAAGGAGAGCAATTCTCCAATATTTAAAGGGCATGAAAATTTAATTATTTGTTTCTTCTTATGGTAAAAGCATAGTAAATTATCATTATCACTTCCTGACACGTTACCTACTATCATTACCTACTTCCTGGCACATTTCCACATACAAAGGGAAACATATATAAGTTCTATGCTCTCAAAACACAGGAGAATCAGAAAGACATCATTTGAGGGTAAAGGACAACTGTTTTCAGTATGATATTTAAGCACAGATCTTTAAAGGTTGAGGAGACTAAAACCACAGTAAATTTACATTCACACAACAAAAATCAGAGTTCATTCTTTGTGCCTGTTCTAACGCCAAACAAAAGAAGGGAAAGACCTCCTATCTGCGATTCTCAGGAGCTCTTGGCTCACCTCCAGTCTGTTGCCTCTTTGGAAATACACTCTGCACCAGAGGCTGAGTGCCAACAGTGGACACCACTGCAGACATGACCATCATGCTCTTGGCCGGCACTGGCCATGTTCACCAGTGCTCCAGGGAGGGGCCAATGGATATGCTACTGCTGCTAGATCTCGCCTAAGAAGTCATTTTCTCGGTGGCTGATTTTATTTTATTTTTTTATGAGGTGATATGAAAATAGTCCTCAGGACATGGATGTGGGTATGAAGTCCTGAAAAGCTGACCCATTTTGCATAAGAGCTAGACAAGATCTCCAGATCACCTCCCCACCACATATTTTATGAGGCACAGAATGCCAGGGCTGTACAACTCACATTTCTTTATCCACAATGTGATTTTATGTTTGCTGAGTGAGGAAAGGCAGAAGCCTAGTTAGCTAGCTATTATGGAGAACTGTGAATATCTCTATATGCCTCAAAAGCCTTTCAGGCTTTCAGGAAAACAGTCCCTATAAATGTTCTGAGAAGAACGAGAACTATAATACTCCAAGAGCTTTGGTTCCAAGTTACTTCTAGAAGAAAATTTCTCTTTGGAGCTAAGTATGGGAAGAAGCTCATATCGGTCTTGTAGCTTGGTGGTTTGGGGCAATTGTCTAGGTCACCTCTGTTGGGCGGCAGTCAGGGTCTTGGCTGATAAAAATGCAAAACAAATGCAAAACAGAACTGTCTATAAATAAGCAATTAACCATCTAATGAGATATTAGTGCACTATCACATCCAAATCAGCCTACATTTATATACATCTTTGCATATGAGATAACAATAAACATACATTTTTAATAAAAATCTGAAACTCAAATTTCAGCTAATGCTAAAAGGAATACAATTAAATTCATCCTGCATACAAATGAATATAAAAGTTGTAATAAGACATCTGATAAATTTCAGAAGGTAGAAAAATATGCATAATCGTTAATGAGAAAAAGAGCGAAAATAAATAACAGTTTCTGACATTGAGATAGTTGAATTTGCAGAGTCCTTGGTAGCTTATAAATCTAGATAATAAAATGTGAATAAACTATGCATTTTTATGGTTTCTGTCGCCAAGGTATCTAAGCTCTTGGGAGAGATTTTACTTATTTTAAAGCATTTATTCAGCTGTATTTCCCACCCACCCTCCTCAGGGATCCTGCATTCTTAAGGAAGAGAAAGAATCATTATCTCTTTTTGCAAATTTCTCTCTTCTCTAAAATTTGTGTGGATGATAACTTCAGAGTGCAAATTCTATAAGCAGGGACATAGAGTTCCCCACCATGGCCCAGTGACAGCCCATGAGCTCATCTGAAAGAGTAATGTTGAACAGGGTGCACAATCAGATAAACTGATTAGGATTCTTCTAGCTGGGGACATTCACACAGATTTATCACTGTATCTTAGAGAGTCCACCCCCCTCTTGTACCTTCGAGTATTATTTCTGTACAAATACCTTGAAACTTCTCACCTGGGCTCCAATCCATGTTTCTTCCCCACTCAGACATCCCTTTGTCTTTCCTAATTCAACACACCCAAACAGGACTCTGCAATGTCCCCTCGAATGCACTCCTGTTTCAAACTCCAGCACCATCCCAGCCACCAGACCAGAAATGTCAGGGGAGGCTTCAATTCCTTCTTTCATTTCATGCAGAACTTGGGAGTCACTTCTTGCTGGAATGGGAAGGGTGGCCTTAGGAGGAGACCAGGGGTAGGTTTTAGCTGAGAAGCTTCATTTGCTATTGCTTACTGCCTCCTGGTGGCTGGTGAGGGAACAGCGAGGGGTTGGAGTGCAGCTCTCCAGAAAGGTCCGCTCAAATGTCTACAACCCCAGACACCACATATTTCAGAGCCCAGAGGAAAGAAGAATCAAACCTAGGGCAAAGCTCATCCAGAGACTAAGAAAATGACCAAGCGCAGAGCTACTACTTGAGCAGGAACCAAAAATGGACCACGGTCCCTGGGAGGAGGAGTAGAGGTGTGAGTGGGGAAGACCCTAGGGCGGACCAGGTGGGAAGTTAAGAATGAAGAGAGATCAGGGGAGGAGGGCCACAGGTCTTACAGGCCAACCAGTTGTCTAGGAGATTTAAGGCAGAGGCCCAGCAGTTTCTACTTGACCTCACTCAGTGTGATGAGAGACTGCAAGATCCTGACACTCGATTTTGGGAAAAGATAGCTGTGGCATCTATAGCATGCCTGCCAGTGATGGCATATAGGCCTTTGGACAGAGCGGTAAAGAGAGTTGCCAAAAGACACAGAAGGCTCGCTGTGCTCTCTACCCCTCAGATAGCAACGAATGGATGAAAACGACACACGATTCTCTCTACTCACTAAATCCCACCAGTCTCCATCGGGACGTGTCCTGCAGCTTTGCTCTACCCTCTCCATCCTCTCATCATCCCTCATCTCAGCCTGCGTCAATCCACATCCAGATTTATCCACAGGGTCTCCAAGACAGTCTCAGTCTAAGTAGCCTCCAAATATAGGGAAACGTACTCCATTTCACTCAAAATAAGAGAATACAAATTAAAACTATGCCGAGATACCATTTCTCACTTGTCATATTGGTGAAAATTCAGATTTTCACCACACTCTGTTGATGAGGCTGTGAAGAAAGGGCCTCATCATGTTGTTGGTGAGAGTGAATAGCCCTATGGAAGGGGGGTTGGCAATATTTACTAAGCCCTGATATAGCAACTCTACCTGTACCGAATTACCCTAAAAATACATCTCCAACCACACGAGAAACCAGAACCATGAGATCATTAATTGAGGAATTATTTGGGGTAGCAAAATATTTGAAACAACCTAAATGCCCACCCATAGGAGAATGGATGAATAAACTATGATACATGTTAACAATGGAGGAGCATGCAGGTGTAAAAAAAAAATAGTGAGGAAGACATGGGAACATAGAATGGAGTGATTACAAGATACATTTTTAATTGGAGAAGACAAGACACAAAAGTATATATATATATATATATATATATAGTATTACAACTTCATTTAAGAAAAAGGTAATAAGAACATATGTGTATCTATGTATGAGAAAAAAGAAACAGGGACGATAACCCAGAAACGAATGCATTTGCTTGCCCGTAGAGGAAAGGGGAAATGGGTTGGAAAGGTGTGAGAATACCTTATTATGTAGTTGTGACTTTCAAGCCATGCCCGTGTCTCACATATTTAAAATAACCAACAGGGAGCGACAAAAACTCAGTGTAATATGAACAGAAACAAATGAATGTACCTATCTACCTAACTGATAGCATAACCACACAGAAAAAACAATCTGAGTGAGTTTTGAATATAGTACTCTGACAACCTCAACTGGATGTATTCTAGGGACAAAAAGAACTGCAAAGAAATCTTGACCTCCACTTAATACATTTGTTGTTGGTAGTGGTATTGGTGGAGTGATTCGGAGCAAATGAGTAAATATACTGAACTTCCTGGGAACCAGAGTTCTTCCCATGGGAGAAAGGAGATAACAATACTGAAATGAGGGAAGACAAGGAAGAGACATGAGGTGAACATTTGGAATTGGAGTTATTAGTATTAGCTCATGATGTTTTTAAAAGTGCTTATTTCTTAGCTCTGTCCATTGAGAGGGGTTACAAGTGCGCGCACGCACACACACACACACGCACAGAAATAGATGTGGTCACATACAGATGTAACCGTAGATATATAAATATACAAAAATATACATACAGAAAGAGAAAATGCAAATGGTACAAAATGTTAACGATTGGTGACTCTGGGTGAAGGGTCTGTAGTGTTGACTGTACTTGCAACTTTTCTGAGGGTTTGTAATAGTTCAAAATAAAAAGTCAAGGGAAAAAAATCTCTACCATCGCCTCCCATCTGGATTACATTTTAGTTGCACTTCTCTGGACCTTTTCTTCTTCTTCTTCTTCTTCTTCTTCTTCTTCTTCTTCTTCTTCTAACATTTATTTATTTTTGAGAGACAGGGAAAGAGCATAAGCAGGGGAGGAGCAGAGAGAGAGGAAGACACAAAATTTGAAGCAGGCTCCAGGCTCTGCGCTATCAGCAAAGAGCCCAATGCAGGGCTTGAACCCACAAACTGTGAAAGCATGACCTGTGCCAAAGTCGGATGCTTACCTGACTGAGCCACCCAGGTGCTCCTGGACCTTCTCTAGTTCTCGTTTATCTTTCTTGAGAGCTGACGGCCCAAACTGCCACAGTCATATGGGTAAGTCAGGATGAGATGATTTCAACCCTGCTTTAATATATATTCCTTGGCAGAATCCTACACAGCACCCAACAGGATCCGATTCTCTAGGTACCAGCTTTAAATGACTCCTTGGACTCTTGCCAAGGATGAAATCAAAGTTCAGAGTCCTCATACGTGAGCCGCTTCAATTACTAATTGACAAGTGCCATTTTTCTGCCCATTCACATGAACTCATGAGCTATTTCTAAAGACCATTCCTGTTCATTAGATTCTTCACAACCCAGAGAAATTTAGTATTGCCGGCACATTCAACAAATATTTCCTGAGCATCAGGCACTGTTTAGCACTAGAGATATGCAGTAAAAATAGACAAAAGTTTCAGACATGATGGTGCTTATGTTTAATGATGGTAGGTAGATGATAGCAAGTATAAATAAGTAAATATGGAGTATGTCCGTTGGTGATACAATCTAAAGAAAAAAGTAGCAAGGAGGATAGAGTCTGGGGTGAGGGCTGGGGAGTGATCTGCAAATTTTAAATAGGGCAGCCAGGGAAGACATCATTGGAAAGGTGACATTTAAGAAAAGGCCGGAAGAGGTGAAAAGGTGAGCCATGATATCCAGGGGGAAGGACGTTTCGGGAAGTACAAGTATCCCGTGGTGGCGGTGGGGGAGGGCATCTGGCCTGAGTACCAGGAAGCTAGCAGGAGTTAAGCTGAGCAGTGAGTGAGGGAAAGGGCAGAGGAGGCCAACCTCCTGGGGGCAGGTGGTCTTACTGGGCCTTGCAGGTCACCTGTAGGTCACTGTCTGCCTTTGACCTTGACATGGAGTGAGACAGGAGCCTTAGGAGGGTTCTGAACAGAGGAGTGACGTAGTCAGCCTCAGATTTTTAAAGTTTCAGCCAAAGTAAAACTATTTCTCCGTGTTCCTTCTTTCAGGTCGTGTTTCAGTTGATTCCAAATGGATCCCCGAGGAATCCTTTTTACTTCTTCACCTCTTTTCTGTCTCCGGCTAACTTATGACAGCCTCTTCAAATAACAGCTAGAGTCATCACCAAAGAGGCATCATGGTTCCATCACAGGGTCTGAAGAGTGTTAGCCATTCACGGCTCTTCTGGCTCATGCCCACGTCTTTGAAGGTGAAAAATAGCATGGGAGAGATGGGAAGATCTGGAGAGGTTAGAATTTGTATGGGTGACAAAAGCCAGGAAGCCAAGCCTCATGCAAGGGACAAAGTGTATATTCAGGGGCAGAGAGACAACGCAGCAGAGGGAGGCTGGGACTCCAGGGATGCTGGGCAAGGGCAGGGAACCGGAAGGTGGGAAATGCCTGTGCCCCTTTGCAGAGTTGTTACAGTTGCAGTGGCAGGTGAGTGACTAGGAGAGAGGCACACCCCACTCCTTCTCAATCGGTCATCCCAGCTTAAAATCTGCCAGAGGAGTCCCGCTTTCTCCCATTCCTTGAAACCACTCTCCTAGACACAAACTTTATGGTTCTTCATTGATGGGCCGGAGGCAATGACCATCTGGAGGAGAATCCCAGCTGGGGCTTCTTGGCGCCCTCTCTGTGGAACTGGATAGCCTTGTTTTCAGGCTCCTTCAGCCAAAAGATGGGTCCGAGAAGGGGCTTGGGATTTGGGTGAATTTCTTGTGTCTTCACTCATCATCTCTTACCTCAGCGACCAGAGCAGGGACCTCATGTTGAGCTGAGACCCATAGCCTCTCCTCCCAGCTCTGTATCCATGCTCTGTGCTCTATGCCCATCGTGGGCATTAGTGACAGAAGGAGGCAGGTGAGGAAATAAGGAGACAGGGGCCACAAAAGAGAGGATCAAGCAGAAACACAATTCCTCCTCCTCCTCTCTCTATCCCCCTGGCCTTTTTAGACTCTGTTTATGATCATTATTTTTTTTATTTTATTTTTTATTTTTTTAAACTTACATCCAAATTAGTTAGCATATAGTGCAACACCGATTTCAGGAGTAGATTCCTTAGTGCCCCTTACCCATTTAGTCCATTCCCCCTCCCACAGCCCCTTCAGGAACCCTCAGTTTGTTCTCCATATTTATGAGTATGACCATTATTTTTAATGGATTTTTTTGGGGGGGTGGTTAGAGGCAAGAAGCTGGGAGACCACTGTCCTATCAGTGGAAGGCATCGATGCCAATAAAACCAACTGGTTTAATGACATGGCAGAGGAGAAATAATCAATGCATAAATTAGAGCTTTAGCATTGTCATAAACTCCGGAGCATCAGGATTTACTGAGGGAAAAGGAGGCCAAGATATGACAAAGGTGTAATTGGAGGACAGGAAGTGACAATATTTTTCACAGCAAAATAAAAAGAAGTGAAAGGAGAGGAATTAAGAGAGAAAATGAAATGCACAGTCTCTGCCAGGCTGAGTTACAAATGATTCCTTAAAATATAAAAAATGCCAGGAACTTACGTGATATCGGCATTAGGGTGCAGCCCAAAGACTTCGGGGTTATCTAGGGATGGCAATGACTGGATGTACTCAAAATACTGATCCAGGGTTTTGCACAAGGGGATTTTATACCCGGTATAAAACTGGAACGATGGTTCAAACATCTTCTCACTGAACCAGACCTATATGGGGGAGAAAATGGAAGAAATAAAAGTGATGAACATCTCAGTGAGAACTGCCACTATAAGGAAGGAAGGGTCACCTTATTTCCATTTTAGTATATTTTTATATTGGGTTTGAAAATACCTTAAGAAAATCACTGACAGAAATAATTAGCACAAGTATGAAGAAAAGAGAGAGGCCACACGGCACAAAAACAGTGAAGTCCTAGCCTCTCTTGGACACCAAAGAAGGTACTTGCTAACAGTGAAGAGGAGAGAGCCGGGCTTGCAAGCCTGCTCTCTGCTCCAGTAAACTCACGACCCTCAATCCCACTTTTGAAGACTAATGGGAACACACTGCAGAGGAGATAAGGCAATAACCACAAACACCAGAGAGTATCTGGGCATTTCCACCTCCTCCCTTTGCCCCCAAACAGGGCTCGCGCCAGGGCTGGGGTGGGCGGGGGGAGGCTGTGCTGTGCTCAGGGTGGTTCACAGCAGCCCTGCGCACCACACAAGGCCAGAAAATTTTCTTAACAATTGTCTCCCCTCCTGCCCTGAGCTGGAGAGCTCCCTCTGTTAATTAAGTTACGTCCCTGGCCACAAGAAGCAAATGTATCCAACCGTCTTATTGTTCGCCTTAAGACATCCTTTTCTCATTCCATATGAATTGATTATCTGTAATGTAAAAGCAAGAGAACAAATATATACTTGGTGTGAATAGGCTTATTCTGAAGAGGGGAAAAAAATAATGTTGAATGCCTAGGAGCCAGATTTGAGGCAATGACTTCAGTGTCTAACAGAGCAATTTTCTCAGCAGGAAGGGAAATAATGGGAAGACAGGAGGAACAGAAGTGCAGGCAGGATGCCTGAATCACTGGGAGGATTCAATGCAAAAAGAGATGGGACTGTGCTTTACTTCAGTCAGTTATACTTTCTCTAGTCCCTTCCTTCCATATCCTTTTTCCAGCTCTTTTTAGGTCCAGTGATTACTCTGAAATGACCTATGAACTGATTCTCTCTTCTGTCTCCTCCCCTCCCCACCCCACCCCCCTCTCCATTTCCATCCTAGTCAACTCCTGCACACAAGGCACAGAGCTTAGGACTGGAACAGAATGAGAAGGTGAGTCACACATGGTTCTTTCCTTCCAGGAGCTTGTGACCCAATGAAGGAATAGGGCAATTACATAATAAACCACAATGCAAAGTGCAATAAGAGGAGAGCCAAAGGAAACAAAAATAAGCAAAGCACTAAGGAAGCTTAAAGCAGGAAGAAAGAATGGACAGCTGGATGTCAGGTAAGGCTTTATCTTGGAGGTGATTTTGGAGAGAAACGTTAAAGGACAGGATTTGATAGGGGATCTAGTGTGACTGGGGAGATGACACCAGCAAAGGCACAGAATAATTGATACAAAAATGTGAGGTGGGGTTGAGGGATGAAATCTAGGGTAAATATGTCCAGGTGATGTCTGGGTGATGACTGGTGTTAACTTAAGAAATGAGGAGCAGGGGCGCCTGGGTGGCACAGTCGGTTAAGCGTCCGACTTCGGCCAGGTCACGATCTCGCGGTCCGTGAGTTCAAGCCCCGCGTCGGGGTCTGGGCTGATGGCTCAGAGCCTGGAGCCTGTCTCCGATTCTGTGTCTTCCTCTCTCTGCCCCTCCCCGTTCATGCTCTGTCTCTCTCTGTCCCAAAAATAAATAAACGTTGAAAAAAAAATTAAAAAAAAAAATGAGGAGCAGTTGAAAGCTATTAAAGAGAACAGCGCTATGATCATGGTCATTAATTAGAAAGATTATGTTTGGGGGCGCCTGGGTGGCTCAGTCGGTTAAGCATCTGGCTTCAGCTCAGGTCATGATCTCATGGTTTGTGAGTTTAAGCCCCGCGTCGGGCTCTGTGCTGACAGCCCAGAGCCTGGAGCCTGCTTCGGATTCTGTGTCTCCTTCTCTCACTGCACCACTGCTCACACTCTGTCTGTGTGTGTCTCTCTCTCCCTTTCAAAACTAAATAAACATTTTTAAAAATGAAAGATTATGTTTTTAGTGATGTGGATGGTTAGGGAGGATGATGGCCACAGGGTCATCGGCACACAGACAACAGTGACCACACTAAGCTCTCTAGTACCAGCTGACATATATCTATAAAAGCAAAACAGAGTTTCTTCCTGTTTTTCTATCACTTTATTAGTAAACACACACACACACATCTGAGTTTCACCAAATTTGGAGGATATTTGGGGGGACAGTCAAAGTAAGGAATAAGAAGTCAACATGGAATTACTCTGGGAGACTCTAGAAGGTACCTCGCAAAGAAAAGCACTCGTCTTCTAGGGACAATAAATAAAGTTCTACAATTGTTGGTTTTAGGGGAGACACACTGTAAGGTGTTGAGAACAGAGAAAACAAACAAGGGTTCAAAGATAAGCCCCAAATTGTAAGTCATAGGGAGAGAGGATCCAATTTGAAGGCACTGATACACAATTAAACTGAGTCACACTGTGGATAGCATGGTCAGGGCAAAGGTTAGGCCAGCAGGTTAGAAGGTACGACTGAAGCCGCGACTAGGATAAGGGAAGGCAGCATGTGGACCCCATGGTGCTTTCTGTAGCCTTCTTCAATAGAGTTTCATGGTAACCTCGTGTCCTTATAGCCAGAGACCCAAACTCTCCTCTCTGGTTACAGAGGAGCCATCTGGAACAGGTCAGAGCTAGGCACAGGAATGAGTGAGGGAAGGAATGGATGAGACAGGAAGCTGAAAGGGGTGCAGGACCAAGTACAGATTCAGAGGCACTAAGGGTCAGGGCATCTCAATGGTCAGAGACTTGGAGCCACTGAAGGTGGAGCAACTCTAAGGAAAGTTAGGAAAGAGACTGAGAGAAAGAAATGGGGACTGGAGGGTGAGGGAAGGTGGGGAAGCTGCCCGGGGGCAAAAGAATGGAAAAATGGAAGGATGAATTTTTCATTTAGGGCAGTCCCCAGATGGGGCCCAGGCCCAGAGGTTGGAGACTTGTAGGCTTCTGAGAGGCGGTTGGAGTCTGCTACTCCTCTGTTGCCCTGAGTGTGGGGGTTCAGAGAAGAAGTAGAAGAGGTGGAAGACAGGTTTGGGTCAGAGAGCAGAACTGCCCACCTTGAGGTCTGGAAAGTGTAGCAGTTTGAGCCACAGGTGCTCTTCCTTTCCCTCCCTTTGCTCTCAAGCAGGTTTCAGCTGCTTCAGAGAACTCCCTCTGGTTCTGATGTGGAGGGCAAAGAGGTCTCTGAGAAATCCCTTTCACTTTGCCAGCAAACTGGCGTTCCTCCCGCCTTTAAGTAAGGTAGTTTCAATAAAACAAAGACAGACCAACTAAGAGAGTTGGTTAATCAGGACTTTCCTTGAACTCTACTTTTTAGAAAATGCCTAAGCAATTTTTTAAGCTGATATAAAGTATTGTATAAAAAATCTTTTTTCCTGATTTTCAGGTTGTGCTCTGGGGTCAGTAAAAATTCAATCCAGTCTACGCTGTCTTAGATGATTCTGACCTCCGGGCACATAAAACTTTCAATCTACTGAGATTAAATTATATTTAGCATCATCAACAAACAGGCATTGAGTGTACCCTAGGTGCTAGAGAGAAAGGACACAGAGACTTAGATGATTTGTTTCTTATTTCAATGGACTTACAACCTAGTGGGGTAGGCCGAATACATGTCTTAGGATCACATATTTGCTTTCCCCACTCTCCACGGCAACTACCTCACACCTCTTCCTCTTTCTTCAAATGTCCCAAACTTGCTGTCCCCTCCCCTCAGCTGATGACCTGCGTCCCCTTAGCCAATGATGCTTATTTCACTCTGAACATAGACACGGTCAGAAGAAAACAACTCCATTTTCCCCCATCAAACCTTCTGGTCCCTGCACCTGTCCCCCTCTGCTTCCCTACCAGAAGGAACGGGCTGTACATACTGTGTACTGGTACACATACTGGTAAATCTAAATTAGCGCTGGTTGTAGAATTATTTTAATGAATAACAGGGGTGGGAATAAAAATGAGGAGGAACCAAAATGCTCCACAGCAGTAACAGGGAAGATAGAAGTCAGAAGGGCTCAGAGGTAAAGCCTATAAGGTAGGGCTAGATTTTTAACTTAAGTAACCATGTTTGAAAATGTAAAGACTAAAAATGGAATAATTTTAAAACCAGTACAGAAATATAAAAACACACTTTTTTGAAGCAGGAAAGAAGAAAGTAAATCCAAAAAAAAGCAGGGTTAATGAAAACCACAAAATAAGATGATAGAATAAGTCAAAACATAGCGGCAATCACAACAACAATAAAGTGATAAATTTGCCTGTTAAAGGACAAATACCTTCAGACTGGATGTCAAAAATTCCAGCTTTTTTTGTTTATAAGAGATAAGTCTGAAACATAATGCACAGAAATGTTGAAATGAAAAGAATAGAAATATATATATGTGTGTGTGTATATATATATATATATATATATATATATACCAGGTATACTAAAATTAAGTATTAAAAGACTGATAAGAGAGTGAAGGGGCAAGGATCAGAGTAGGAAATATATTTGCAGTCACATAATCAACAAAGAACTTACATCCAGAATATGCAAAAAGCTCCTATAAATAAATATTTTAAAAAGACAGACAACCCAAGAGAAATAGAGGAAGAATGTACAAGCAAGTCACAAAGGAGAAAACCAAAATAGTGAATCAACATGTCATGTGAGGGTGCTCAAGCCCATTCGCATTCAAAGAAATAAAAATTAAAACCAAAGTGAGGGGCCCACCCGGGTGGCTCAGTCAGTTAAGCGTCTGACTGGCTCAGGTCATGATCTCACGGCTCATGGGTTCGAGCCCTGCATCGGGCTCTGTGCTGACAGCTCAGAGCATGGAGCCTGCTTTGGATTCTGTGCCTCCCTCGCTTTCTGCCCCTCCCCCACTCACACTCTATCTCTCTCTGTCTCTCAAAAGTAAACAAACATTAAAAAATTTAAAAAAATTAAAACCAAAGTGAGATATCAGTATACACCCACCAGAATGGCTAACATTTAAGCCATTTAGCCAGAATGGCTAATGATGCCCAGTGTTGGTGAGGATGTGGTGAAATGGGGTATCTCATTCTTCTGTGGGATGTATTTTTGGAAAACACTTTGGAAATCAGATTGATGTGAGCGACTAAGATGGAAAGTACATAAACTCTATAACCTAGCAATTCCACTCCTAATAGAAAGGCATAATCGTGTGCTCCAAGAACCTTGTGTGAGAATGTCCCCAGAAGCATTATTTGTAATAGCTACAAATGGAAATGATCCTCATTTCCACCAATATAATACAACGGAATCCCAACACAGTAAAGGAAACAAGTAAACTACTGCTACACACAACATGGATGGATCTCATAACACCATGTTGAGAACAGGAAGCCAGAACACCAAAATGACAACATACTGCATGGTTCCATTTATATGAAGTTCAAAAACAGGCAAAACTGAACTACATTAATAAGCAGTACTTACTCAGATGGTGAAAGTTTAGTGAGAATGAAATTCTGGTGGGTATCTTGAGTTGTGCGGAAGAAGGGGGCATGTGTGAGTCTTTGGGGGAACTGGAAATGTTCTATGTCTATTTAAAGAGAGTTATTAAGCTGCATGTTTATATTTTATACATTTTTCTGTACATTGCATATTTTTTAAGTAGTTGCATTTTTCAAAGGTTTATCAAGCGAATACTAAGTACAGGTAAAATCTCTTTCCTTATCTTCCTTGAGCCTTCTCAGTTGACCATTTCTTCTTTCCTGATACTTTAAAGTACTCAGGACCCTGTCCTTAGCTTGTTTTCTGTTGTTTTCTTTCTCTACACTTTCTTCTTAGATGATGCTCTCATCTATTATCTGGACCTCAAAGGCTGTTTTATATGCTGACAAATTTCAACTCTTTTTCTCCAGCCCTGACCTCTCTCTTGAGCTCCAGACCTGTAAACCCAACTGCCATGTTTACCCTTCTTCATTCTCTTAATCAACAAATATTTATTGAGGCCCCTAATATTTTCTAGGTTCTGCACTAGGTGCTGGGAATCTGACAGTGATGTAATGAGGCAAAGCCTTTGGGGAACTTACAGTCTTGGACAACTCCAATTGGGTGTCTTGTGGACGTCTCAAAAGTTACATGATCATAGCAGAACTCCTAATTTCCAGTCCCAGCCAATAAAACTCATTCCATCTGCAGCCCTTCTCCTCTGTAAATGGTCTTATTCTCTAATCAGTTATTTAGGTCAAAACAAGAGTGGCCCTTCTCTTCCCTTATCATCAGCATTCTGCTGGTACTATCTGTACAATGCAATGCAATGTATATGCAGAATCTAACCACTTCTCAGAGTCTCCAGTGCTAAACCTCCAATTTTAGGTACTTTTACAATATTCTAACACAAAGTATACTTTCAAAGACATCTTTTTTTTTCCTTTAAACCTCAGATATAGAGGTGAGTTACTATATTCCTTTATTTTTCTTATAAGTCTCGGCCCCCTTTATGTTAGTTTTTCCCCATTCATCCCTGATCTCCACTCCCAGTCTCCTTCCCTCTGAGGGCATCTATTTAAATGTGCTTGATCTATGTCCTTGTGAAATATGCATGTATTGCTTTCTAGATCTCATTTTATTTTTTTTAAGCTGTGCACTCAGCACTAAATTTTTAAGATCTATGCATGATACTATATGGATCATTTCTTCCAAGTGCTGCATTGTGTTCCATGATAGGTGTCTACAATATTTAGCTCATCTATTCCCCCAGGACAGACTCCCAGGTTGCTTTCAACCTCCTACTACTGCCAACAATACCATGAGCAATATCTTTGTACATGTCCATGGACCTGTTTGCAAATTTCTCTGGGATATATACTCAGGAGTGGGCTTATGGTTCAGAAGGTATCATACACTTGACATGACCAAGTGTCACCAGATTGCACCCTAGAAGGGTGAGCAGTAGTCTCCCACTGTGCTCATCCACTACTTCTTAGGATTCTTAGGTGTCTGTAGTGGATGTTGTGATGTGCCACCAGTTTCTTCTCTAAGGCCCAGGCACTCAATCCCACAGCTGTCTGGAGTATTGGCTACTAAGGGCTCTCACCACACTGTCCCTCCCCAGAAATTGTCCTGGCAGAAGGCAGCTGCCTCAACCAAGGTCATGCCCTCAGGGAGGGGGGCGCACAAGCAGATCTCCATCTCAGTCTGTGTCCAGAGAAGCCAACCTATGATGGTCACCTTCAACTCCACACACAATATTGCCGTAAACATTATTATACATGTCCACTTGTGGACTTTTTCTAGAAATGTCCTGCGATGTGTCTATCTAGGATACTTAATTTCAGTAAGTTTTGCCCAACTGCTTTCCAGGAGGTCTGTACTGATTTTAATCTCCAGCAGCCAGGCTCCTGCCTCCACACATCCTTGCCGACATTTATCATCATCCATCTTTCTCCACATACAGCTTCAAGGAAAACTTGCAGAAATAAATAAGGGTTGAAAGAAAAATCAGATTCCTGGCCAACCTCCGGCTTACCAAAATACTCTCAAAGTTTATGCTTTGTTGTTTTTGTTAAGGGGGGAAAGATCATTGAAACAGAGAATTACCAATGTAGATCCTAATACAAAGAATTCAAATAACCATAAAATACTCATATATCTGATTTTTCCCACTTATGTAATATATATTGCTTCTTTAGCATGTAAAAGTTTTAAGAAGAGTTTGAGCCTGATGTGTGTGTATGTATATATACATATACACTATTTATCACTGGTGTGAAAGCTGTAATTGCTAAGGAATAATTTTCTCTAGAAAATGTTTACCAATGTGATGTATGTGGATTTTACTGGGAACAGAGGAAAAAATGAGCACTCTATCACTTTTCAGTTGTCTGTCCTAATGAAAAAGATGAGAACACCCAAATTATAGTTAATTCTCCAGTCACTTATTTCGGGGCTTGAAATCTTCATGAGACTCATAGTCAGAGGAAGCAGTCAATCAACTGTCATGTGAAGGAGGGGAGAGACCCTGAAAATGTGCAACTCAGGAGAAGAGTCACAGACTATTGACAGCTGATCCTTATTCTACTTTGGACCACAAGGACCACAAGTAGATTGCTGGTTGGTTTGGCTGTGGCTTTGGCTTTGGCTTTGGTTTTGGTTTTGGTTTTGGCTTTGTTAGCTGATTCTTTTTAGCGGCTCTGCTCTATATTTTTTTTTCCCCTTAAGTTTGGCTCAGTGATTATGAACAAACAAATATTCCTGTTTAAAAGGAAAATGCAATGAAATGTGTCTCCATGCTTTTTCTGTAAATTGACTTACTCTAGCAAAGCAATTAAGTAGACGTTTATCAAAGTCATCTGTCACTCTGCCTCCATACTGTACTTCTCCAATCATGTACCGAACCGTACTCCATGAAACACCCTTTATTAAAAATAAAAAGATTGTTAATTGTCGATCCAAACAGATAATTCTAAATATTTCAGGTCTTCCCTGGAGGAAAGGTCTCAAAAAGAAAGCACTAACTAGATTGCATTTAAAATGACTCTATTAGTAACTCTTTTGCTATCACATGGCTGAAACTGCCAGGGTTCAGTCACCAAAGAAAAATCTATAATAGTAAATATCAGTGAATTTATTACTCATTGATTATTTAAAATGGGGGTGGGGGAAGACTATTTTTCATTCTGTGGATGTAATCGTCTATAATACTCATTATAGTAATGCCAAGCTGTTAAAAAAAAAAGTCATGTTTAGTGAAGAAAGGGAAAAAAAACAAGTAGTCAACTGTTTAATACACTTTCTTAGTAATATATTTTCTGAATCAGTATGAGAACAACTAAAAGATTATTCACTCACAGCATTTTTCTACAATGCAATTCTTTGCTGTCTCATTCTGTGAGCTATAACTAAATCAAAGTATTTATTAATTGCCATAGAATCTTATCCTAGCAATATATTGCAGATATTAATAGTTTTTTTTAATTTTCTTTTATTTTTTACTTAATACATTTGGGGTAAGAAAAGTAAGGATGCTTTATTTTTTAATTGACTTTCTTTTGGTTAAACTTTGATTCATCAGCTCCACTGCCTTTCAAAGCAACTATTTCAAGGGTAACTATTATTTGTATATATCAAATGATAAATAATAACAGAATATGAACCCATATGATGTAATTTTTCATCAAGTTGTCATACTCGATTTAATATGCCTTTGTAATTTCAAGGAAAACTGATGGTTTGATTCTAGATCCTCCAGCGGCCCAGGTAAAAATTCATCATGGCTTACTGTCACCATACTGACACTACAGTATCTATAATTAACTTCAAGATCCACTATGAGAAAGAAGAGAGGGGGAGACAGCAGAACACTGGTGTTTATTGAGTACTTACTGTGTCCCAATATACTGTGCTTTCACAAATGCTAACTCATTTATTCCTCACAGAGACCATGACCATTCTGTAGATGAGGAAACAGGCTCTGGGAGGCTCATAAACTTGCTCAAGATCATGGAAAAAACAGATGTGGAAGCACATGTGAAAGGACAACTGGGTTTGTGTTCTTACCTCTGTGACCTTTTGGAAGTCCCTCCTTCTCTCCTATTACCTCATCAGGAAAACGAGGATAATAGTAATGCCTTCTGTACCTCCCTCACAGAGTTGTGAAGACACAAATGAGATCCTCAATGCACGAGCACTGAGAGCTGTCAAGTGCTGTACAATGATCAGTGACCGTTACCAGAAATTATTGCTATGTATCTCCATAAGTTTAAGCATGTGTTAAGATGTGACTAAAGGTGAGAAAGAACTTTCACGTGGGCTGAGAGATAACATTTTCTTTCACCTCTGAGGAGGCATCTGTGAAATGCTGGAAGAAAAGTCTGACTTAAGATGGACATTGTCGGGGCGCCTGGGTGGCTCAGTTGGTTAAGTGCCCGACTTCAGCTCAGGTCAGGATCTCGCGGTCCGCGAGTTCGAGCCCCACGTCGGGCTCTGGGCTGACAGCTCGGAGCCTGGAGCCCGCTTCGGATTCTGTGTCTCCCTCTCTCTCTGCCCCTCCCCCACTCATGCTCTGTCGCTCTGTCTCTCTCAAAACTAAATAAACATTAAAAAAAATTTTTTGGGGGGGGGGGGCGCCTGGGTGGCGCAGTCGGTTAAGCGTCCGACTTCAGCCAGGTCACGATCTCGCGGTCCGGGAGTTCGAGCCCTGCGTCGGGCTCTGGGCTGATGGCTCAGAGCCTGGAGCTTGCTTCCGATTCTGTGTCTCCCTCTCTCTCTGCCCCTCCCCCGTTCATGCTGTGTCTCTCTCTGTCTCAAAAATAAATAAACGTTAAAAAAAAATTAAAAAAAAGATGGACATTGTCTTGGAGTGCACTGTGGCACTTGGGTGCGACATGAGGAAGGTTGTGAAGTTTCTTCATTCGTGGTCTGTCTCTGCCGTGTATGTGCGCCGGAGACAGAGGAGCGGGGCAGGGACATAAGCATGAGATGGGGATCCAAATGCACCCCTATGGGCAGTAGGGGTGTGAGTGGAAATGGCTGGACCAATAAATGGCTGATTCGGGGAGGCGGGGAAAACCTTGGCAGGTTCCCTGTATATTATACACTGAAAATGTCTGTGGAAACTTGGTTTAAGGACAGCAATAAAAATTGGGGGGGGGGGGAACCAATTTCACTCACCTTTTTAATATCACATTCATCAAGGTGATTCTGAATAAACTGGACACTGGCTGTAAAATCAGCAGAATTGAATTCATAGGGAATATTCCATCCTAAGGGACCAAATTTGCGTCGCTCCTTAAAAATGCCAAAGAAAATAAGTGAGATTTTAAAATTGAATGTAGCTGATGTCTTAATAAACAGGAAGATTCAGGCATGATATAGAGATAAGTTGATGTAATAAAAGAACAGTATACAATTTTGGATCTATTAACCATTAGAACTATTATTTCTTAGCTGTATTGCCAGATGGTTTACAAGAAAAAATGTTCAAATATTTGCCAAATTGTAGTTCTTGGGATTTAAAAAAAAAAAGTCTCAGTTTCCATCGCCAGCTCAAAAAATGCAGTAGGTGCTCAATAAATAGCTGTTCAATGAATTTATTTTAAATTACCCTCTTAGAAATTTCAAATGTTAAAAGTAAGGGTTTAAATTCTTGTTTTTCAAGTTGAATAACTGAAACACTCAGGAGCATTAAACCCCCTGCTGGTGTCACTTCGTAATCTTGCAATTTCAGATTTTGAAAACCCCAAATCTCTATTGTAAAACATGACACATCCTTCTTAAAACTTTCACAGTGCCCTACTTGTTCTCTCCTCTGGACCAGTGGCTAATGTTTTGAATTGTCAAATTACCCATAATCAATCCAACTGGTCTCAGATCAAATGATACAAATGCCTCAATATTCTGGAGACCATTTTAAAAGGTATGTAAATGTGAGAACTGGTACTTCTAGGCTCTAATCACATAGCAAACCACATAAATTAACTCAAATATTACTATACCATCAGCTACCTCTGCCTCAGCATATAACCAGTCTCTAAATGGGGGAAGGGGAGTCTAATCATTTATTTGGATTAGCTCCTAGCCCTTTGACCCTAGTGGCTGAGGTGAGAACCTATATGGAGAGTAGAATCCCAATACATCTATGGGACAGTATAATTCTACTTCTTTACCTCTAAATATATAGTAACTTTCTCTCTTCTGCTTTCCCCCACCCCCCTCCCCCCACACACTGTCTTCACAGTCCATTCCAATACTTCTTCTCCCAGCTGCTCCATGCCTTAGATCCTAATTAATACCACCACTTTAAATAATCTAAATGAATTTTAGTTTAGACAAGTTCATGGACAGGTCAGAGAAAAAATTCAGAAAGCATGAAGGTTTAATTACTGATTTTCAAAATATGCTTTTAAAATATTAAGTAAACCATGAAAATTAATTTGGGTCCAGATGTTCTAACCCTGGGAGATCAGACTGTTAAATAACAAAAATTCAGCAGAGTAAATTTTAAAGATCTAAATGGCTTTATTGAATGATTGATGAATCAGGCAGCATCCTATTTAGCAAATAGAAAGGAGCCCCGAAGAGCTACAGAAAAGGAAAGGTTTTTATTTACTATTTTTTTTATTTTTATTTTTTTAAGTTTACTGATTTTGAGAGTTGGGGGGGAGAGGCAGAGAGAGAAGGAGAATCCCAAGCAGACTCTGTGCCATCAGTGCAGAGCCTGGTGTGGGGCTCTACCTCATGAACTGGGAGATCATGGCCTGAGTTGCAATGGATCCCACGAAGAGTCGGACACTTAACCGACTGAGCCATCCAGGTGCCCCAGAAAAGGAAAGGTTTTTAAAGGCAGAGGGGGATGGCACAAGAAAATCATAAGTGGAAAAAAAAAGGATTATTTTGGGGGACAAAAAAGGATCTCCTTTGGGGGACAAAGGGGGTTTATTAGGGGATTACCTCACTGGTGCTGACCAGGAAATTCCAGACTGACCGGTTAAAATTACATTCCTGGAGAAGGTTGAAACTGCAGTTAGGTTAGGTATTAGTTTCAGTTTGGTGATGTGGGCTTAGCACAAGTAAGTCCATTCTGGGTCTGCTGTCTCTTTTTTAACAAGACCGAGGGCAAACCACTCTTAAAAACGTAAACTACTAACATTACTTCCAGACCTTTACGTCTTTAGGTTAAGTTGTCAGGTATTACACATTTGTATGGTGTAACTCCCACCCTCATCCCTTAGCTAATTAGATCTAGCTAGATCTAATTAGATTGAAGTGGACAGCCAGCCCAAGAAAGGCCAACCAGATTTCTCCTCCCACGAGTTTGGACTTAGGGTTCAGAACTTCAATCTAGAGTTAGAGCTTTAACCAGGGAGACTTAGAAACTTGGGAGCTGTGAAGCACCATCTTCTACCTTGAACACAGAGAGGTGAGAAGGAGCAGAGGTGCCTTAATAGATGGGAGAGACTTGTGGTATCATCCCAGCAGCAAGGGGAAAGGCCCTGGCTATTAAAGGTGTCAGCTTCTCTTGATGGCTTTCTGCTTCCTGGTCTCAGCATTCATGTTGCCGTGATGTGTTTTTCTACTTGTTTCATGTTGAAATACTTGGTCCTGTAACCAGATTTTGAACCTTGACAGTGAGAAACGTGTCTCCCATTTTTGTCTCCCCTTTTGCACCTTTTCGGGGGAAGGCTTATGATTGTGTAATAAATACTAGATTGATTATTGGTAATTATCAGAATGAAAGGCACTCTCCCTCTCATCCTCTTGGGGGGTAATTTCTGAAGCTGACACAAGGTTTTGAATTTTTTGAGTGGATCCCACAAACATTGAGCTGAGCCTCCTCCAGGTTATTTTGGAACAAGAGTGGGTTTGGGAGGGTCTGTGGGATATTAATATGAAAATGCATTCAGTTAAGCCTTGAGTCTCTGGAATTTCTTCCATCTTGAAGTCTTCAAAGAGAAGAAAGCTAACCACTTATTGGTGAGATGCAAATGTTTTCCCACTTTTTTAAAAAATAGAATCAACTCTAAAATAGTTTCACCTGTGTTTGACTTAATTTTTAAAATTTACTGTTCAATTAGACAAGAGACTGAATGAAAAATAATTCTTCCTTTCCAATTACTAAAGCTGCTTAAATTGGCTTTATGGAAACATTCCCATTTACATGCACTGAGCCATTGCAATTCTGTTGCTCCTTAAAATGTGATCTTTGAAAATTGCCCCAAATGCTGAGACTCACTTCACTTTATGCTATTTACTATCAAATTTCATTTAAAGCATTTACTTTTTAGGTTGGTTCACTAAAGTCATAGACTTATTAGCTTATCTTGGAAAAAAAAAAGAGAAAATCTTGCGGGGGCGGGGAGTGACTTTTCTTTCACAAAGGAAATCATTTCATTTTCTCACAATTTTTTTGGTACTCAGTGATTTAAGTGACAATAAAGAAAGAACCCTGAATTATCACCTTGGAATATTAGCAAGCCATTGGGAGAACTAAGAACTCATTTGGAAGCTCAAAAGCAAGGGGTTTGCTTGGAATACTGAATCTCTTCAGTCCCATTAGTATTTTTGAAACTATGGGATGAGTCCTATGTGAGACAATGGAAAAATATTAAAATCAATGTATTTTCAAGAAGTTTTAATCTATTTGAGAAAATAAGCCTTAGAGGACAATGTGATAGTGAGTATAATTAACTGTCAGAATTTAACAGATGATAAGAAGAAGAAGAAGACATTCAATCAGAGGCTTCTGGGAGGAATGAAACTGAAGCTGGCCTTTGAAAAGCAGGGAGAAAAGACTGCTGGGTTTTGGCAAAGACCATGAGCAAAGAGAGGAAACACAAAGCTTGTGATTCATCCAGAAAGAGGCTGCAGGTAAGTTGCTCTACTACAGCAGACAGTGACCTCAGGTAAGTAGCTGGAATTATGTGTTCATACGATGACTCAGGCGTGGAATGTAGACAGATATGAATGTCAGGGCAAAGAGCTAAAACCTGATTCAACAGAGGGAGTTATTATTTATTATTAAGTTGGAAAGTGGTGATTTTAGGAAGACTAGTCTACCCTTTACTGAATTTGACCAGTATAGTTCCTTCTTTCTATTCCAAAGAATCTTCAAAACACAGAACTGCTAGTGAAATGCGGAAAACTTGGACTCCTCCTTTGGACGCTGAAGAAAAGTTGCTCAATGGAGTCATCATCTTAATGATGTCAAAGCCATTTCCAATTTTATGTTAGATTCTACTTCATCCCAACGAGCCCAGCTCCCACAGGCCAACACAGAACCATTTCCGTTGCATCTGCAAAACAAGGCTCTCTTTGGAGCACCACATCTTGATTATTTAATAACTGGAGTTAACATAAAATGAAAAATGCAATCCATACTACACAACAGCAGGGAAACTTTAAAAGGTGAAAATAATGAACAGAAATGGCCAGAACCCCTGGGAAAAACCATCAAGCAAAACGTGAGAGATCTTTCTCTAAGCCTGAATCACGTTACTGAAATTATTCTGAAGGCATTTAAACTAAGAACTTTGCAATCATGCCTCCCCAAAGCCAGAACTTCACATGCACCATTAAACTTGAAGGAGATGTTTGTCAAGGCTCCAACCTGAGAAAGAAAACAAGATGTAGGAGAAGAAAACACTTTTCTGAAGGAAGAACTACTGGCAGTGGAACCTGGGCCCTGTTCCATGTGGCCGTTTTTATTTAATATTTAATTATTTTTAGGATCTTGGAGAAAATATCCAAGTCTGCAACTGCCACTGCAAGCCCCAAGAGCTCCTAACCAATGCCTCCAGCAAAAAAACCTCACAGACTTGTACATAAACCATTAGAAAAATCCCCCCACATGGGCCTCAATGTAGGCAAGCCAAGGGGATGAGGAGAAAAACTCCAAACCATGGAAAGGACATGAAGATGATGAAGGATTCCTGTCTTTTTTTTTTTTAACATTTATTTATTTTTGAGAGAGGGAGAGTGTGTATGTGAGCAAAGGAGGGGCTGAGAGAGAAGGAGACAGAGAATCAGAAGCAGGCTCCAGGCTTTGAGCTGTCAGCAGAGCCCAACAGGGGGCTCGAACTCACAGACTGCAAGATCATGACCTGAGCCAAAGTTGGACACCTAACCGACTGAGCCACCCAGGCACCCCAAGGATTCCTATCTTAAGGGCAGTGGATGTTTGGCAGTCATTCTCAATTCTCAATTCTTCTTGCATATTAGAATCACTTAAGAAGTGTTTTAAAGGACTGAGCACCCCACCTTGCTGCCTCCTCCCTGGGACTCTATGGCCCAGGCAATGGCTGAGAACCATTGCATTAGACATTCATTGGGTCCAATGCACTGTTCAAACAAAATATGGTACATTGACCATCAACAGGAAAAAACCAGAGGTGCCATTCTGACCTTCCACAGAATTCTTCCACTGCAGAATTTGTGGGAGGACACCATAAATGTAATTATTGAGTTTCAAAAGACCAAGACTCTGGAGGAAGACCTATTTAAAATTAAAATCCTAAAGGGTGAATGTGGCCTTGCTCTGAAACCCAGAATGACGCTGCACTGGAGTATCATAGAGAGATGATACTAAGGCCAGAGGGAAGCTTCCATTGAGAGTAATCTCCAAGAGGATGTAGAAATGCCCCCAGGGAGTAGTGGCCAAATGTAGCTGAAGCACTGGGGATGCTGGGCTCTCTCTGGGAGGGCAGAACTGCTGGCTGGCTAGAGCAGAGACACCACCCAACTGTGGTAAGGGCGCCGTTGCTGCAGTAACTTCCTGGCATATGTGTACGGTAAGTTCCTGGAGGAGAGGAGAGGGAAGCCCAGGGGGGTCTGGGGCAAGAAGAGTTTGGCGCAGAATTGGCTTGTGTATCTCTGTAAGTTCCCATGGAAGCACCCATGGCCTCCTCCTACTAGGTAAGCCTGCTCCTACCTCAACAACAAAACAAATTACACCCTTCACTATGCCGCCCAAGACAGTTGTCCTTGACCAGCCAAGTCTATTCCCCTTCTATGGGAGAGGAGGGGTGTTCATTTTGTTCTCTGTAACAATGAGCAAGATCCATATAACACATGATGCCCTTGAGCAGGGGTGAGTTGATGACATGATGCCAAAGCACAGTTCAGTAAGGGAAACTGCACTGGGGGATACACAGTTCTTGCATTTGACCGCTATTTCACCACCAGGTTCTGCGTTATGACTCGTGATGGGCTCCAGCACGAACCCCTACGCAGCCCTGAAGCTTCAGAGCATGCGACATGAACCAATTCCCTGTTCTTTTTGTCAGTCTCCACAAGGACAAATGCATATGCATCATGTTTGTATAGAGCAACGGATAACTAGGTTAACTTGGAGGAATCAATCAGTCAATTAACAAATCAGGTATTGGGCTATTATGTCCAACACTAGAGAAATCTAAGTCACAATCATTCCAACCCAGAACGTCCTTCCTGTAGCAGCTTCACTTCAAACTTTAATGTGCACGTGAATCACTTGGGCATCTTCTTACGATGCAGATTCTGATTCAGCAGGTCTGGGGCCAGCCTGAGATTTTCTCTTACAAGCTTCTGGGCCATGTGGACATTGCTCGCCCCGAACCTGCATTTTCCTATCAGGTAGGTGCCATCCTAACAAGTAAAACAAATTATTTAGGCAATATCACAGTAAATATTTCTGCAAATGAGGAAAACAGAACGGAGGAAGCTATGCTTGGATTATTTGTGCTCCCTGTGTAGTCACAGAACTTGATAACGGAATTTTAGAAATGGGAAAAATCTTGAAAGACCACCTCCTTCTGACTCTAAACACACAGATGGGGAAACAGAGGTCCTGAGAGGCATATAACTCAACAATCCCCACATAGCTAATTGATTTTACCACAAGCATAATGTCCCAGCCTCCTGACCCTCAATGAGGTTGCTCTATCTAGCACACTATGACTATTTTAAGACACATTCAACCTTTACTTTCACAGCCCTAGCAATGGAGACTTTTTTCTGTTTTAATCCAAATGTATGTCATGTTAAGAGCAAGCACTCCTTGACCCCATGACTGGACCACGGCCCCACTGTTGTTCTTCTATTTAGCACTTGGATAATGGCCACAAAAACACAGGTTGCCCCACTGACCATATGGAAAATACCCCCAATCATCTCCCCATGATAAGCTCAGTGGAAGAGTTGAATCATCACTACTGGGAACAGAATCATAAAATATATTATTTGCGAATTGGGAATTAAATAACAGAGTTAAAGTAATATTTGTATTAGAGTATGATAAGGCCTAGCAAAGCAAACAATTCCCAGATAAGAATGTATGAAATAGGCTTCAGTGACTTGAAAGCTGTAATTTACAATCCAAAGGCCACAGTGAGACTTGGTAAAAATAACCACCCACAAAGTGTTTAACCTGGTTTTAACTCTCTCAGGGGGAGGGGGCCAATGCACAGGAGATACACCAATGTCTCCTCTACACAGCTCTCTCCGCTGGGCAGCAGGGAACCTGGCAGAGTGGCAGGGACAAGGAGCCTGAGGGTAAATATGCCCAGTATTCTCTTGGATGAGCACCAAATTCCCCTCCAGCTTTGGGCAGGAGGGGAGAGAGGAGGTGAAGCTCTGTGTGCCACTATGCACAGCTAAGGCAGGCCTCCTAGTACAAGCCAGGTGATTCATTCTGTCCTCACTGCAGCCTCAGGGAAGGAGGAAATGTAGAAGGGGTTAAAGGAGCCTGTTCATCTCTCTCCAAAATCAAGGAGTGACTCAAGCACATTAAAATTATACAGCTTTCAAATATGGGACAAAATATAAAATCAAATGTAGAACAAAGCAATAACAAAATGAAAACACCGTATGGCTGCAAAGTCATAAAATTACTAAATTAATATACAAGTGTATGGTAAAAGCAAATAGTAAACAACCTGAAAATGACAGGTAACCACTGTGACTCTTCTCATTGTCACCATCACCTTCGCTGGCTGGCTCAAAACACACCACCGCCCGAGGTAGGCAGCATCAGGCTTGACTCCTAGATCTACCACCTATGAAGTTACCCTAACCTCTCCGAGCCTCAATTTCCTCATTTTTATTTTATTTAATTTTTCCTGGACGTGGTTAATTTATTGCCGCACACTAAAGGGATGGGGGGATGGACCCGGAGTGAGGCTGGGGCTGCGTTGTCCCTGTGTCTAGTTCTCCTGTTATTTAGGACAGTCCAAGGAACAAATTCCTGAGAGTCTGAGGAAAATTACAGGCATTGCAGTCAGACTGGTTAAATAATCTATGAAAAGCATCTAGCAAATAGTAGCTGCTCCTGCTTTAGTGCTACTATCTTCATTCATTTATTTATACATCTGGACATATTATCAATCAATGTCCTCTGGCTTATTTATTTATTTAAAAGTTTTTTACTTATTTATTTTGAAAGAGAGAGAGAGTGAGCATGAGTGGGGGAGGGGCAGAGAGAAAGAGAGAGAGAATCTCAAGCAGGCTCTCTGCTATCAGCACAGAGCCCAACCCAGGGCTCAATCCCACAGACCATGAGGACATGACCTGAGCCAAAAATCAAGCGCCGGACGCCCAACTGACTGAGCCACCCAGGCACTTCAATTTTCTCTTCTTTAAAATGGTGATACACCATTCTCACCTTGAGAAATGTGACTGTTAGCATTACATGATATAGTACATATAACGCTCCTGGCCAGCATAGGTACTTTGAAAACCAAATTTCTATCTAAATAACCATGTTCATCTCACAAATATTTACTGAGTTCCAGCAATGCCCCAGATGCTCCTATGGCCAGAGAGACTGAGAAGTTACAAAAAGACAAAGTCTTTGCCTTCAAGAGTCTTACGCTCCCATGGCCAGAGTAAGGGGCAGGAGCAGGAAAAACATTTAACTACACAGACAAATAGATACTATGCCAGGTGGGGAAAGGGGCCACGAAGGAGAGAAAAAGCAGGGTGAGGTAAGCAGACAGTGCAGCAGAGAAACAATGTATTAGCATCCCCTAAATGTGCAAACTGCTCTCAGAAGTTACCTGCACAGTGGAGTGTAAAAATGCTACTGTGTAAAGCATCGGCTTCCACATGGGTAAATTACTGATATCCAGAAGGTCTTGATTAATTCCGGCAAATGTTCTTTTCAAACCCGCGCGTACGCCTTGGGGCGGCTCATTAGTGAATTTGAGAGAAGTCTGTCGTAAAAAGCAAACAGTAGTTTTGTTTCTAGAAATTATTGTCAAGGATAAAATAGAAATTACAATCCCTCAGACAACAGTATGCTTACGGTACATGGTATGTTGGCTAGAATTCAGCACTGTGTAAACTAATGACATCAATCACAGCTGAAACCCCATGAATTACTACTGAGTCTTATAACTCTTCTGTGGAAATAGTTCCTATATAATATGGATGGTTATAGTTAAGACTTTGACCATTATTACATAAGATCTTACAGACTCTACTGCACCAAAATCCCTGTTGTGGTTTCATCTTTCAATAATGCCACAATGTCATCTTTATTTAAACAACTCTCAAGGAAAAGACACTTATGTCACGGCAACAAACCTGAAGCAACGTAATTGGGAATCGATCATGGGGCTCAGTAGTTATCCATACTCGGAAAGAGTCATCACTGGCTTCCGTGGTAATTAACGTCTCTAGCAATTCTTCCATGAATTCTAGGCCAAGGTGACAATTTTGCAGTAAAACCCAGCCACCCTGTATTCAAAAATGATTTCATATTAATATCTTGTAATTTTTTGTTACAATTTTAAGAAAACAAAATGTACGATTGAAAAAAAACCCTTTGCTTAGCGCATGTAAATACTGTTTTGAGCACCTATTTTTGGTAAGATGATTTTATGTCAATACAAACACTTTCTTCTGCTACTGGTAAATCTGGTTACTTGGAATCAAGTGGGTTCAAAACAATAGTACTCACCCACCCCAGGTTCAGAAGGAAACAGAAATGAAAGCTCGAAGCCCTGTGTAAGTACAGTGTGTGCACCATCTAATGGTAGGAACGGGTATTTTGGAATTTGTAACAACGCGTCCTAAGATGAATCGGAACTGACTCACCTCCGAACCAAATCATCCATAGTCACAGAGAGAGATGCACATTATCTCATGAAAGATGGAGACAATACATGTGGTGACTTCTGCTACCATAATGTAAAATAAACATTTGTTGTCATCACCGCTCCCATATAGTCCCAAAGCCACAAAATGTACTAAGCACTCACTACCTTAATACTTGCTAAAACTGTCTTTAACAATATAAGTCACATAGCCAATGCTGCTCTATGAGAACACAGGTTGTTTTTTTTTTTAACCAGACAACATGTTGATACCCTGATATAAAGATCAGATCAATACAGCTACAAAACAGTGAGCGCAGTAAATAGACGGTAATTCTTGTGTGTTATGCCTCCTACCGTGAGGGAAAATACAACTCGAACTGGCTTCAGCAGCAAAGGGGACGTGTTCGTCTAGACAACAGGGGGCTGCAGAGTAAGATGGACTTCGTAGTTAGTTTGTGCCGCAGGGATCCAGTTACTCGCTGGGTATTCCATTTCATTCCACAATGTCAATTTCACCTCAAAAATCTGGTGGCCCTCAAGGGTCAATGTGGCTGTACCTATTCATGGGCTGTTGGTTTGTTTGTTGGTTTGTTTGTTTCTCAAAATGTCATTATTACCCATACTTATCCCACCTTGAGAAACAGGACATGGAAGTTATAAAAGCTAATATTCCAAAGAAGGTTAGTGTGAATGTACCGCTGAAATTTAGAAGTTTCTCATTCACGGAAACTAAAGAAACTATTTAAGGCCCAGAATTAAACTGTCAAATCACTCCTTGGAGTGAATCATTTGATCTGAGTAAAAATAATTATATGTAACTGCCTTGATATATATAAATTAGATACAATAGATTATTGAATATAATTAAGTGATAAAGAAAAAGGCTTAGGGCACTTGAGAATTAATGACTAACTTGAGAATTTGATGGCCCAAGCAGAGCCTTAGCTCATTAACCCTCTCTTGTCATTAATTCCCAAGAAAAAGCTGCACCAAAGTTGCTACAGACATTAGGAGATCAAAAGCTTAAAAATAAACCGAGATCTTACTTTATTTTTGTAAGTGGTATGATTTCTTATCACAGCTGAAATTGTTATCAACCAAGCATCTCTAGAAAATTAATGTCCTGTGTATTATTAGGTGTGATGGAAAATATTTCTCAAGATTCCATCCAGCTTGCAATTTTCAATAAAAACCATCATCAATATTTAAACATAACATCTTCAAATATTTCTTATTCATCTGCAACTATCCACTAATGAAAAGAATAAAGTCTGACTTTAACCAAAAATTGAAATGTAACTGTCTCGGTCTGTCACTTCTTAAGCACTATCTATTAATGTTGATTGTCAAATTCCAAGACTTGCTAGAGCTCCATTCCTAGAAACCAGAAAGTGTGTCTGCCAAGTTGTCAAAAAAAAATATTTAGTGAAAATAAGATAGAGCTTACACTATATAAAATAAAACAAGTTTTTTGTGGGGATGTCAGGAGCAAACCAGCTTGCAGTTTAAAATTCACTGGTAATCAGGGATGCCTGGGTGGCTCAGTTGGCTAAGTTTCCAACTCTTGATCTTGGCTCAGGTCATGATCCCACACTTTGTGAGACTGAGCCCTGCATTAGGTTCTGCACTGACAGCGTGGAACCTGCTTGGGTTTCTCTCTCTCTCCCTCTTTCCCTCTCTGTCCGTCCTTTCTCTCTCTCTCTCTCTCTCTCTCTCTCTCTCTCTCTCTCTCTCTGTCTCTCTCTCTCTCTCTCAAAATAAACAAATAATAAAAACATTAAAAACTTTAAAATTCATTGGTAATCACAGGTTGACTATACATACATTAAAAAAAAAAAAGGAAAATGATGATGAAGCATCATAGGCAGAATGCTTAAGCCATCACTGTGGCAGTCCCAGGTAAACCTGATGTCCAGAGGACTAATAGCAAGAATGATGCACTAGGAGTAGCTGTCCTTGTCACCTACCTGCTGCATGGACACCTGAATCAGCTTTCGAGCATGTACCTCTTGTCCTTGCCCCATTGAGATAGTTCTGCATTCTGTAACATAGGAGAAGGACCGCTGTGATAAGATGTAAATTTTGTAACAGGATTGGGACAAAAAAAAACAATTCCTCAATGGTCATGGACTCCCTCCCGCCATGGCTTCTAATAAGGGCCCTTGTTACTCAAACAGGTGTGGCCTTTAGTTGTGTTGATGAGAGAGATGAGTGGGACAGAAACTGGAGGCACTGTCTGGAAAGCTGAGGGCGAAGACATACAAAGGGCACGAGGTTGGGTTTTTAGAGAGTTCGGGGATTTTGGAAATGAGGTGATCACAGGTATTTAGAGGATTTTTGAGTTTTGCTGTATATTTTGATTAGAATCTTTCTTTGGTGTTTTAACAGATGCTTCAGTGAAAATTTAATTGCGTTTTTATTCTTTTAAGATGTCAGGGTTGCAGTGCTTTCTGTCCATTTTGGGTTTGTTTGCATGATTGTCTATTTTCCGAGATAGAACTCAAGGCAACTCAGCCCCAGGAGGACTGTATTCAGGGGTAACTGCTCCTTAGATTAGATCACCACCTTGGAACTAATAAGCATGAAGAGAAAGTGGAGGCCACTCCAAGATTGGAAGTATGACTACAATTCGGGGGAGAATCTGCTTTTTAGACTCTTTAGTGCATTTGAGGTCCCAGGCAGAGAACCCACTTGCACTGTGCCACATGAACTCACTAAATGAAGAAGTCTCTGAATCATGCTAGTGAAACTAGAATTGGAAATTAATTCTCAAGCAAACTTTTGTAGACCCAATTTCCTTGAGTTTTAGGGGCATGATCTCAGGGCCGGAAAAGGAAGTCAGTGGAGACATTGCGAAGCAGTGAATGTTTTTGCCCTGCTATCCCAGATGAGCCTGGATCCTCAGTGAAGTGGGGCACTGTGGTAGGGAAAACAGTGAGGCTAACTTGGGAACCACTAGAGGAGGCTATAAGCGATGGAGGAATTTATGGGGTGGGAGGAAGTACGTCAGGAACCAGAGAAGTTGTCAGGACATACATCATTTAAACAGCACTGTATGGCTAATGGACAGAGATTCTGTGAGGCTCTGTAAATTGCAACATTAGAGACTATTCATAAACTCTCGGTCACAGGGAGAAACTTTGCAAGGGTGCCTGACAGAGGATAAAAGGGCACCGCTTGAAGAATCAGGAATTCCAAGAGGCTGAGGTGGAACCAGGCACTGCTCCCAGAGAAAGCCGAGAAGAATCCACACAACCTACCAAAGGAGAAGAAAAGGGAGGTGGGACTTGAATGGAGGAGCCTCTGGATCATTCAAAGAGATGCTGAGCCCTTCATTTGAAGAACACACAAATGTTCAGTTGGTCAATGGGGGGGGGGAGGTTTGATAGGGACAGTGATAACACATTGAGTGTGAGCCACAGTCTATCTCCTGTCTCCTTCCAACTCTTCTGAAATACACCTTAGAAAAGGAAGAGCTGCTTTCCATTCAGGTGGCCTGACTTTCTAATATTGATCCATGAATGGAATAGGAGGAGACCTAGAGGCATCCCTTCAAAACACAGAAGGCAGAAGTGAGAATCTGCTCACTTCTCCACATCTCCACTTTCATTCCCTGGCCCAAGGTTCCATCATCTTTCGCCTGGATTTTTGCAAAAGCTTAACCAGTGACCTCACTTGCACTCCTGTCCCCTGCTCTTGTTCCCTACCAGGTCTTCTTCTCCCAGCAGACAGAGGGACCAGCCCTAAATCAGATCATGTCCATGCTCTACTCAGAACCATCTGATGGTTTCCCATCTCATTCAGAGAAAAACCCAAAATCCAGTGCAAAGTTCTTAGCTACAGCCTCTAAACACACACAATAGCCCCCACTGCAGACACACACACAAACACACACACACACACTCTTTCTCCCTTTACACACTCCACATACCCCACATACACACTCTACACACTATCTCTTCTCCACACACACACTCTTTATACACTCTACATACACACTACACGTACACACTCTCCACACTCTCCCTCTACACATACTCTACACACACACCTACACACTTTACACACACACACTACATGTACACACTCTACACACACTCTATCCACACACACACCTAAACACTCTACACACACACTCTACACACATACTACACGTACACACTCTACACATATACTCTCCACACACACACTTTACACACTCTACACACACTCGACACACTCTCTACACACACACTCTTTACACACTCTACATGAACACACTCTACACACATTCTACATACACACTCACGAACACACACTACACACACTCACAAACTCACACGAACACACTGCCAACACACTCTACACACATGCTGCATGAACACAATACACACACACACACACACACACACACACACACACACCCCTTACCTCACTACTCTCCCCCCGCTCAGCCATTCACTCTCCTCCAGCTGCAATGGCCTGCTCCCCAGGCACACTCCAGCTTCACTGCTATTCCCTCTGCCTGAAAGATGTCCCCGTGAGAGCTGCACTGCCTCACTTCCTTCATACTGCAGATCTTCCTCACCCTCTTAGCAAGTCTTCCCTGGCCCACCCCATGTAAAACAGCATACCTCTCCCATCACTCTGTCCCTCAAGCTGCTTCTTTCTTAGCAGATTATGTACTTTTCTTGTTAGCATAGTATATACTCACTTGTTTGTCGGTTATTGTCTGTTTTACCCCCACACTAGAATGTGAGCCCCAGGAAAGGGAGGAGCTAGATCCCGGTGGCTAGCCCAGCACCTGAACAGTGAGTGGCACGCAGTAGGTGCTCAATAACTCTTTCCTTGAACTTTTAAAACTGAAGTATAATTTACTCTTTCAAAGTATATAATTCAATGTTTTTTAGTTTACTCATCACATTGTGGAGCTATCACTTCCATCTAATTCCAGAACATTCTCATCACCCCCAAGGGAAATCACACACCCATTCGTGGTCACTCCCCATGACCCCTCCCAACCGGGAACCACTAATCTACTTTCTATCTCTATTCTAGACATTTAATATAAATGGAATCATACAATATGTGACTTCTGGTTCTGTCCCCTTTTACTAGCATAATGTTGTCAGGGTTCATTCATGTTGTGGCATGGATCACAACTTCATTCCTTTTTATGGCTGAGTAGCAGTCCACTGCATGGATGGACCACATTTTGTTTACCCACTCATCAGCTGATGGACATTTGGGCTGTTTCCACTTTTTAGCTAGTATGAATAATGAACACGAATGCTGTGAACATTCGTGTATAAGTCTTTGTGCAGACATATATTCAATTCACTTCATTACATACTTGGAAGTAGAATTACTGGGTCATATTGTAACTTTATGTTTAACTTTTCGAGGAACTGACAGACTGTTTTGCAAAACAGTTGCCCCATTTTACATTCCCATCGGCAATGCATAAAAGTTCTAATTTTTCCACATCCTTACCCACACTTGTTATTGCCCATCTTTTTCTTTCAACCTATCTTATTGGGAGTGAGGTGGTTATCTCATTGTAGTTCTGACTTGCATCTCCCTAGTGACTAATGATGTTGATGATATTTTCATGTGCTTGTTGGTCATTTATATATCTTCTTTGGAGAAATATCTATTCAAATTCTTTGCTCACTTTTAAATTGGGTATTAGACTTTTCATTGTTGACTTGTAAGGGTTCTTTATATGCTCTGTATACCAGACCCTTGTCAGAATTATGATTTATAAATGCTTTCTCTCATTTGTAAGTTGCCTTTTTCACTTTCTTTGATGGCACCCTTTGAAGCACAAAAGTTTCAAATTTTGAGGAAATCCAATTTATTCATTGTCTCTTTTATTGCTTACGTCTTTGACGTCATATCTAGAAAACCACTGCCTAATCCAAGGTCACAAAGATTTACTCCTGTTTTCTTTAAGAGTTTTATAGTTTTAGCCTTTATATTTGTCTCTGGTCAATTTTGAGTTGATTTTTGTATATGGTATGATATAAAGGTCGAACTCCATTCTTTTAAAAGTAGGTATCAGTTTTTCCAGCACCATTTGTTGAAAAGACTATCTTTTCCCTCATCCAACAGCTTGGAACCCTTGTTGAAAATCACTTGGGCATATATGTTAGGGGTTATTTATGGGACTGCAATTCAATTCCATGGATATATATGTCTATTGTTACGCCAGCACCATCTTGTTTGAATTACTGTATCTTTATAGTAAGTTTTGAATTCAGGAAGTATGAGACCTACAGTTTTGTTCTTCCTTGTCAAAACTGTTTTGGTCCTTCTGTGTCCTATGTATTTCTCTATGAATTTTAGGATCAGCTTGTCAATTTACACAAAAAAAGGCAGCTGGGATTTTGATGGGGGTTGTGTTAAATCTGTAGATCCATTTGGAGAGTACTGACATCTTACCAATATTAAGTCTTCTCACCCATGAACACAGGATGTCTTCCCATATATTTAGGTCTTCTTTAATTTTTTTCAATTATGTTTTGCACTTTTCAATGTATAAGTCTTGAAATTATTTGTTAAATTTATTCTAAGTATGTTTTATGATGCCATAAATGGAATTGCAAGTATAATCTCATTTTTGGATGGCCCTGGCTATTGTATAGAAAAATAATAAATTTTTAAATATTGATCTTATATCCTGCAATCTTGTTGACCTCGTTTATTACCTCTAATAGTTTTTGTTTGTTTGGGTTTTTTTTTTTTTTTGTGGACTTCTTAGGACTTTCTATATACAAAATCATGTAATCTGCAAATAGAAATCATTTTACTTCTTCTTCTGGTCTGACTGCCCTGTCTACAACCTCTAATATGGTGCTGAATGGAAGTGGTGAGAGTCTTGCTCCTGATCTTTGGGGGGAAAGCATTCAGCCTTTCACCATTAAATATGATGTTAGCTGTGGGTTTTGGGTAGGTGC
The DNA here is from genome assembly GCF_022837055.1 of Prionailurus viverrinus. Taxonomy (NCBI): domain Eukaryota; kingdom Metazoa; phylum Chordata; class Mammalia; order Carnivora; family Felidae; genus Prionailurus; species Prionailurus viverrinus. The sequence goes on along the minus strand of NC_062565.1, from coordinate 37,430,534 downwards.
TCTTTATTAGTTTGAGCAAATTTTTATTCCATTTTATTCTTGTTTGTTTTCATCATCAAAGAGTATTGAATTTTTTTCAATGCCCTTTCTGCACTTATTCAGATAATTATGCGGATTTTGTTCCTTATTCTATTCATATGGCATATTATATTGGTTAATTTTCATATATAATTAACCTTGCACTCTTGGGATAAATCCACCTGGCTATAGTACATAATCCTTTTTTTAGTTTTAATTTTGTTTAAGTTTATTTATTTTTGAGAGAGAGCACACCAGGAAAGGACAGAGAGAGAGGGTGAGAGAGAGAATCCCAGCAGACTTCATGCCACCAGCGTGGTGCCCGATGTAGGGCTTGAACTCACAAACCATGAGATCTTGACCTGAGCTGAAGTCAGACGCTTAACCAATGGAGACAGCCAGGCGCCCCGTGCATAATCCTTTTTATAGGGTGCTGGATTTTGTTTGAAAGTAGTTTGTTGGGATTTTTGCTTCTATCTTCATAAGGGATATTGGTTTTCTTTTCTTGTGGTATCTTTGTTCTGGAATTGGTAATAGTGGTCTCATAAAATGAGTTGGGAAGTGCTCCCTCCTCTTTTATTTTTTGGAAAAGTTTGTGAAGAATTGGTGTTATTTTTTAAATGTTTGGTAGAAATCACCAGTGAAGCCATCTGGCCCTGGTATTTTCTTTGTGGAAGTTTTTGGTTACTAAATCAGTATTTTTACTTCTTCTAGTTCTCTTCAGGTTTTCTGTGTCTTCTTGAGTCACTTCCAGTAGTTGTCTCTTGCTAATAATTTGCCCACTTCATTTGGGTTATCTAATTTGTTGGCATAATTGTTCATAGTATTCTCTTATGATATTTTTAAATTTTTGTCAGGTCAATAGTGATGTTTCCCCCTATCATTCCTGATTTAATAAACTTAGTCTTCTCTCCCTTACTCTTGGCCAAACTGAAGATTTATCAATTATTGGTATTTTCCTTTCCCTTCCTTCCTTCCTTCCTTCCTTTCCTTTTCTTTCTTTCCTTTTTATTTTTTTATCTTTTTACTGTGAGGTAATGGCATATATTATCCATTATGGTGACTTTCCCTTTTCTTATTTAAGCTTCTATTTCTGTATAACCTTTGGGACTTACTTCCATGGTTTGTCTGCTAAGTCCTGGGAATGAATTTCCCTGTACCACTCTTTATTTCCCTTGCCATCAAATGTTCACTTATCTCTTTATGACTTTGGGCAAGTTAATGATCATCAAATAATATTTTCTGATCTTTATAAAAGGATAATTTCAATTAACCTCTTTGCATATTTCACAGTCTTGTGGAGGTGGGGCTTATGGAGTGGGGCTCAATATATTACCGACATTCTAATTTGTTTTTTTCACTCGTGGTTGTTAGTAGGTGTTTGTTGGTCTTTTCGAAGAAGATACTGTGTTGATTCTTTGTTGTTGCTGTATGCTCTGTTTCATTTCTTTCCACTGAAACATTTATTGTTTCCTTTTGCTTGCTTTGGGTTTAATTTACTCTTCTTTTCCTGGTATCTTAAGGCAGAAGTTCAAGTTATTGACTTGCAAACTTTCTTCATTTTTAACATAGGTCAATAAATATTTCATAAATTTTCTGAATGGTCTGGAACAACTAGATTGATTGACATTGGAAAAGTGACGAAGCTTTGCCCTTAAGAAGAAAAGGTCCCAAAGGGCAGGGACCAGTGAGATAAGATGCAGTACAAGACCAAATTTCTAGAAAGGGTAAAGAAAGATGCCACAGCATCATAAGAGGAATTCTCAAAAGAAAGATGGATGCAGAAGGTATTGTAGGAAGTGTTGCTGCAGATAATAAAGTATAACTACACTTTGGTGTTTGGGCTTTTTGTTTGTTTGTATTTGAGAGACTTTAATAAGAATTCAACTGCTTTTCCATTTCTTTCCAAAATTAGGCTTGTGTCTTTTTCCCTTTTTCGCTTTCTTTTTTTTTAAAACTTCTTATATCTAGTTAAGTAGTATACGCTCATAGTGAAAGCACTGTACAGAAAAGGTATAGAGAAGAAAATGAAAGTCATGAATATCCCTCCCTAGATTTTCATTCTAAACTTTTTAATATGCACAATACACAATCGCTTACCCTCATTTTAAAATTCAAAACGTCCTGAAAACTGAAAATTTTGCAGAAAATCATTTTAGTGGCAAAACTTGACCTGACTGGATATGAGGCTATTTATAGACTTTACTCCTATCTCTATGAATATTAATACTCTTATTTGCAGTATATTATGTAATATATGAAATATTATCTTTCTAAAAGGTGGACTATTCTGATTTCTGAAGTATATCTGGCCCCAAGGATTTTGAATAAGGGATTGTAAGCCTAGCTATATATATATATATATATATATATATGTATGTATTATATATATACATACACTCACAGATGTTATTCTTTTTTTTTTTTTTTTAAATTTTTTTTTTTCAACGTTTATTTATTTTTGGGACAGAGAGAGACAGAGCATGAACGGGGGAAGGGCAGAGAGAGAGGGAGTCACAGAATCGGAAACAGGCTCCAGGCTCTGAGCCATCAGCCCAGAGCCCGACGCGGGGCTCGAACTCACGGACCGCGAGATCGTGACCTGGCTGAAGTCGGACGCTTAACCGACTGCGCCACCCAGGCGCCCCTCACAGATGTTATTCTAAATCTCTACTTCTTTTTAAAAAAAATTTTTTTTTCAACGTTTATTTATTTTTGGGACAGAGAGAGACAGAGCATGAACGGGGGAGGGGCAGAGAGAGAGGGAGACACAGAGTCGGAAACAGGCTCCAGGCTCTGAGCCATCAGCCCAGAGACCGACGCGGGGCTCGAACTCACAGACCGCGAGATCGTGACCTGGCTGAAGTCGGACGCTTAACCGACTGCGCCACCCAGGCGCCCCTAAATCTCTACTTCTTAACAGCATATTGTGAGTATTTTACTGTCATTAAATATTACTGGAAAATTTTTTAATGGTACCATAATATTCCATCATGTTGATGCATTCTTGTTCATTCAACCTCTAGCCTTTTCTATATGTGAGACATTTTCAATTTTTCCATATTATAAATAGCACTAGATTAAACATCTTTGTATATAAATTTTGATATGTATCTCTTGATATGTTCTTGGAAGGAATTCATACATATAGAATCGTCAAGACAAAGCACAAATATTTTAAAGATTTGTGATATATACATTAAAAAGGACTGCCAGTGTCTCCAGCTAAAATGGAAGGCTGTCATTCCCAGCCCACATGTCCATCCTCATTTGTGCTAATGGCGCTTTGACATACAGAAGTTTCAAAACTTCATCACTCCAAACTATCCGCCTTGGTTTTAGATTCTGATCTTATGATTAAGAAAATCTTAGCTACCCCAATAGTACCAATACATTCTTTTTTTTTTCTTCTATAGCTTAATTAACCTAGAATTTATTTTGGAGTTTAAAGTAAGATAAAATTGTTACTTTTTTCTAAAGTTAACCGGCTAGCCCAACAATGTCTATTGACTAATCCATTTTTCCTCCATTGATGTGAAATGTGAATCTTATCATAGACTAAGCTTATTATAGATACTAGAGCCTAATCTGAGGCCTTTCATTTTGCTTTATTGATCTGTTTATCTACTCTGAGCTTCCACACTGATTAAATTATTGTCCTTTGATAAAGGTTTACAAATCTAGTGGTGCTCATTCCCCATTATTCTTTCTCCTTTTCAAAGTTTTCTTGGTTATTCTTGTCCATTTATTGTTCTAGATGATCTAGGATCTTTCTACTATCCAATTAGAACAAGAAATACAGTTGGAATTTCAATTAGACTTTCCTTCAATTTATAGATTAATTTAGCAACTATTGACATCTTTACAATATTGAATCTTTACACTGGCAATGTGGTTTGACTCTCCATTTATTCTATCCTACTGTTATGCCTGTAAGACAGTTTTATAGTTTTCTTCTAATAGGTATTTTAAAAATGATTCCCCAGTTTTATTTTTATTGCTATAGTGAATGGGATTTTTTACATTTTATTTTACAAGATTGTTCCATTGATTTCTTTAATATATTTATTTTGTGATCAGCCACCTTACCAAACTGTCCCGTTAAATCTAATAGTTCTTCAGTTGATTCATTTGTGTTTCTAGTTAGACAATTACACTGCCTGAGAGTAATGATGATTTTTGTCCCTCCTTTCCAATAGTTATATCTTTTATTTATGATTCTTACAATACATTAGCTATATCTTCCACAATAGTGCTCAATAATAGTGGTGATAGCAGACATCTTTATCTTATTCTTGACTTTAATGTGTCTAGTTGTTTACCAGTAAGTAAAATGTTGATGTCTGAAGTTCATATTCATTATCATATTAATAAAATGTTATATGTATCAACTTCTTAAAAGTCAAATACAAATGTTTAATTTTTATAAAAAGGCTTTTCAGCACCTATCAAGGTAATAATATGATAGCCTAAGGAAGAGTCTTTTACATTTTGTTGTGATGACATTTCTTAATACTATATCTTTCTTATACCCACCCATGCATTCCTTCTTGGTCAAGGAAAATTACTATTGTTTTGTACGTTATTTTTTTTTTAATGACACAATGAATTCTTTTTGTTTGCACTTCAGTTAAGATCTTTAGGGGCGCCTGGGTGGCTCAGTCGATTAAGCGTCCGACTTCGGCTCAGGTCATGATCTCGCGGTCCGTGAGTTCGAGCCCCGCATCGGGCTCTGGGCTGACAGCTCAGAGCCTGGAGCCTGTTTCTGATTCTGTGTCTCCCTCTCTCTCTGACCCTCCCCCGTTCCTGCTCTGTCTCTCCCTGTCTCAAAAATAAATAAACATTAAAAAAAAAATTAAAAAAAAAAAGATCTTTACATTTACATTGACAGGCAGCGTCAATCTGTAGTTTTCTTTCTTTTATGAAGTTATTACTATCTTGTCTGTTTCTATCAGGATAATGCTATTCCCTCAAAATAAAGAGGAAAATGTATCATCTTTTCCTATGTTCTGAAATGGAATAAAGTATGTGAAAGTTTTAGAAGATTTACTAAAAAAAACCAAGCCCAGAGCCTCTGCTCAGGTCATAACGTAAAAACTTCTCATTTTTCTCATCTTGATTATTGGTGTATTCAGGTTTTTTTTTTATAAATTTGTATTTTTCTACAAACTTGTCCATTTTAATGATATTTTTAAGTTTATTACCATAACTATGCACTGTTCTCTTGTTATTTAAATTTTTTCATCTGTATGTGTTTTTATGCCCATTTCCTCATTCCTACTTCAGTATATTTGTGGGTTTGTATTTTACTTGTTCTCTTTCACTTGTGTTTGGATTCTATCTTCAAACCCATCCATCCTCTTTCTCCGTTATCCAGGCTCTGGTAGGGTTCTCATGCTAAAGACACCTGTCTTCTCTCTTGCCCAGGCACACAGTGTTTCTGGGCAGAATTTGTCTGCTCCAAATCTCTCACTGCAGAGTCTGACAGGCACCTGACAATATCCATAGTGAGAAGCTTTTCTTTTCTTACAAAAATGTATTTGATTTGGTCCCATTCCTCAAGTTGCTGTCTGGTAACTGGTTAATTCATCTAATGAAGGCAGTGAAAAGGAATGAAAGAACAGACCACTGCAGTGGGATTTGGAAGCCCTGAGATAAGGCCTGAATTGAGTCTGTCCCCAGCCAGCTGTATGGCCCAATCTCTAGACTTTAGTTTCCCCAGCTGTAAAATAAGGTAGTTGGGTTTCAAGACTTCCAGCCTATTCACCTTGAGTATCCTATGATTGTTTAGTATCCAGTTATCCAAATAAAATCTTTCTAGTTGAGACTAGATTACTATGTTATTCTGTACATATTATAGTTTCATTTTCACAATTATTTGGGGGATAGTAAATAGCATGAGACTTTCTAGCATACTCAAAACTTATTCATCGAAGAGTTCTGTATAAAATTCATTGGGTCCTGGAAGACTGGCAAGTTGCCATAAATACCAGAGCAAAACAGCCTACCTTTAAGGTGGTTAGTAATACTTAACCATGAATAGTTGCCATTACAACTGGAAGCTCTTTACATGGAGTTTCAGGATCAAAGTCAAATGTACTCTGTTTTAATATCCTAACAAAGCAACCAACAGAAGCTTGAACAATTGTCGGAAAAACTTAAGTCATGGCAAGAAATGGAAATCACCAAATTGCCAAGCAAAGTAGTATGATAACATGTAATAACAGTAAAGGTGATAGCACAGTTCCAGCTAAATTTACTTAATGTCATGGTTATAATTTCTCCCAAAAGAAACCCTGAATTTCTTAATTCTGTTTTAAACTCTGGTCATAGACAATAGCATTATTTTGAGGTCATTTGAAATGGTAATTCTAGTTGGAAACATGCCCATCTTCTAGGAACAATATCCCCTTCTAAGAAATGCCCCCACTCTAGCCCCACACATGTGCTTCCTGCTATGAATCCATTACCAGAGCAATATTCGTTCATTGGCTCAGACAGGAACATGTGACCAAAGCAAAACCAATGAATTTCTTCCCTTGTTATTTGGACCTGGGGCCAAGAGAGTAAGGGGAATTTCCCTGGGAATGCTGAACTTGCTAAACATATAAGCAGTGAAGCTCACAAGCCACCAGAGACCAAGAGTTCTGCCACATAGAGATTGGTGCATAGTAAGACAGGAAAAAGGAACCCATAAGCAGAGAGAAGTGGGGCATCTGGACAAAGCAACTGGACAAATATCCATAAAGGAATACATCTGAGGGAGATTTGGAAGCTACAAGGCTGCAAGAGAGGCATCACTCTTAGACCAATGAAGATGACTGGCATGTTGCCATAAATACCAGAGCAACACAGCCTACCTTTAAGGTGGTTAGTAAAACTTAACCATGAATAGTTGCCATTACAACTGGAAGCTCTTTACATTGAGTATCAGTGTTCAGACTGAAGAAAGTGACCATTAAAACATGGATCAATATAGAGTATAGAAGTGTATGGTGACAGTGAACAGAGAAAAGTCAAGATGAGAAAACAGAGAGTGACCATAGACCATGATACCTTAAGCTAATGGTTTGCAGTAATTTTTTAGTGCAGGACACATGGCATGGTGAATACTTGGAGAAGACTAAATTGATTTTATATCACATTATGTTAACTTACTAATAAACTCAATGTACGTTTTGTTTCACAGGGTAGGTTTGGTTATGCATAATCAATCACCTTTATAATCTTTATAAAGACATAAATGAATTAACCCAATAAGGGATAGTTCCAGAGATCTGAACCTGAAAGATACCAAATGGCAATGCCAACAATATTCAGATTTCCAGACCATGAGGAGCAGATGAACAGCCCTCCTACAAACAGCCATTCTATAAAAAGATGGCTCAATCTTCCCATACAGGTCCCTGTCCTTTGGTCATGCTGACTCAGTCACTGCTCTCACCACTTATGTGTTTCTAATTCCTTGCCCTGCCTCCTCCCCCTGGAGCAACTTACCTTGTATCTCCCACCATTCCACCTACTAAAATCTCAACTCCTTTTTAGATCCTACTCAAAATACCATCACTGTGATGCTTTCCCTTTACCCCTTGCAGCCCGAGTAGCTCTGGATCTTATAATCAGGCGTGTCTATGCCTCAGTTCCAGCAGTTGCCACAATTACGTGTTTATGTATCTGTCTTTCCCAGCTATTTTGTGTTCGTCTCCGCGCTTCTTGAATCTAGCGTGCTGCCTGTACTAAAGAGTTATTGAAAGAAACTATGAATGAATAAATCCCAAATTACTGTGTGTTATAATAATGGTTATAGCTTTTCAATTTCTGACAAAATAGATGTTTTTGTAATTTTATACAGACAGGGCAATGCCTCTGTATGTTCATTCTTCCTAGTCTGCTATCCATGTAGTATGGACATCTGCTTGCTACTTAAAAAAATATATATATATTTTTATATCATTATTATACTATATTATAATAATTATATAATTATAATATATATAATATTAGATATAATTAAATATAATTAATATATACAATATATATAATAAGAATCAGTTATGAAATTATAAGAGGCAATGTTTGAGGCAAAAATACAGAGGTTTTACTAAACTGAATAAATGTCTGATCATACCCAGCTTCAGTTTCTTGGCCAATGCATCAATTTGAATAGTGGGATCAGATCCCATGGACAGGAAACATATCAAAGGTGTCCTGGTATCACTTTCTTCCCAAGTTTTCTCCAGGTTTAGGATAACTGGTTCTGTGTACTTGTCCTCCAAAGAATCTGCAATGTACTTTCTTGCTTGAAAAACAGTACGGTCTGGGCACCAAGACCTAGAAATGAATACAAGTTATAGGAAAAAATTCAGTGTGTTCATTTTTTTATTCTATTTTATTCTAAGCACCTAAAAAACGTAATTAATTAGCAAAGGACAAAAAGCTAATTCCCAGATCTGCAGATCTGTGTAAGAAGGATGGGAAGGTTTCCCATCCCTGAATGAATACAAATTTAATCATGTGGTTTTGGTGCGAGGCACTGGGAAAAAATAGGCCAGAGTGGGTAAAAACATGGTCTGTTGTTAACCCACAAGAGCCCTTAGAAGCCAGTTGATCCAAATGTCTCATTTTCAGAAGACACACCAACTACACTGAAGCTTTAATTAGTTTTTTTAAAGCTTATTTTTAATGTTTATTTTGGCAAGAGAGAGCACGTGCGCGAGCAGAGGTGGGGCAGAAAAAGAGGACAGGGGATCTGAAGCAGGCTCTGCACTGACAGCAGGAAGCCCAACACAGGGCTCGAACTCATGAACGATGAGATCATAACCCAAGCAGAAGTCTGATGCTCAACTGACTGAGCCACCTAGGTGCCTCTAATTAGTTATGTTTTTTTTTTTTTTGTTTTTTTTTTTAATTTTTTTTTTTTTTTCAACGTTTATTTATTTTTGGGACAGAGAGAGACAGAGCATGAATGGGGGAGGGGCAGAGAGAGAGGGAGACACAGAGTCGGAAACAGGCTCCAGGCTCTGAGCCATCAGCCCAGAGACCGACGCGGGGCTCGAACTCACGGACCGCGAGATCGTGACCTGGCTGAAGTCGGACGCTTAACCGACTGCGCCACCCAGGCGCCCCTAGTTATGTTTTTTTTTAATCACATCAATGATTACCCCTGGTCACTGAGGCTATCTGCTTCAGGTAAGCAATTCCTTATTCAAACTCATAGGCAGGACCACATCTATTCTTTGATAAATATTTATCTTGTGCCCACCGCATCAGGCCCCACTTTAGGTGCTGGGGCTCAGCAGGGACACAAGGGGAGGCGTCCTCCACCAGCTCCCGAAGACAATAGGGGCCAACCCGCTGCACACTGTGAAGCTCTGCAGTGTTCAAGGGGAGAATTAAAGTGTCAAAGTTGTCAAAAGTAGGTTGATCAGCAAGCACTTATTTAATACCATCTGTGTCGCCTGCACTGTAGTAGGTTCTATACACAGCAACACATCAAATAAATATCATTTACTATTTGATATTTTGGATCACAGACAAGCTCTACAGATTCTTATTTACTAGTAGACTACACTACTTGTTTGGCACAGATTCACTTTTTAAAGGATGGACAAAAGATAGACACATCTATTCCTATAAAAACAAGTAGCCCTGGGGCACCTGGGTGGCCCAGTCAGTTAAGCATCTGCCTCTTGACTTCAGCTCAGGTCACGATCTCATGGTTTGTGTGTTCAAGCCCCACATCGGGCTCCACGCTGACAGCATGGAGCCTGCTTGGGATTTTCTCTCTCCCTCTCTCTCTCTGCCCCTCCCCTGCTTGTGCTCTCTCTCTCTCTCTCTCTCAAAATAAATAAACTTTAAAAAAAAAGTAGTCCTTTCATACTCCGTACGTCATGAGGTCACCACTGCTGACCATTCTGATTACTCTCAAAGAGTGGACAATATCCAGGAAACAAGTTTTTCTAAGAAATTCAAGCTCAGGTGTATATTATTAGGGAAAACCAAAACCACTCCAAAATAATCCTACATCTTTTTGTTGCTCTTTTGGTGGCCCCATCTCCCCACCTCCATCCTCCTGCTTTGCTCACAAATCACACACACACACACACACACACACACACACACACCCCTTCCCATAGCCTTCTCCAGTAGCCTTCTTTGAGCTACTGGATATTTAGAAAACATGAAAAGAAGGAAAAGAAAGGAGAAAAGAAAAGAAAAGAAAAGAAAAGAAAAGAAAAGAAAAGAAAAGAATTTTCTTCCTTCACATCATATTTTAATAGCCAAAACAACATTTATACATTTCAATAGGCAATTCCTGTTTTTTTCCTCAAATAAAATTTAATTTCAGCTTGTAGACTAATTGCCTTGTAACTTTGTGAGGATTATTTTTTTTATCAAGTAAATTCAACAATAAGTGATTCACTCAGTGGCAAATGATGAACAGAGGGAATAATAAAGGCATATTTTTCATGTGTCTTCTGCTAAAAGCACTATCACTAATACATTCCCTGCCACCACCACCATTTTATTTGCTTGTCAAGGAACTAAGGAATTGCCATCCCAAACCGCAATATGGAAGCACACATGTTTCTTAGAATACCCACTGGGACATAGCGAAGTAAACTCACTGAGGTAACATCTGTAATTTGACAATCTGATGAGTGATCCTTCTAAGTCTGATAATACATATGCTCACCTGATAAGTAAAAGTTTGCGGCAGGTATCCAGTGAATCGTTATATCCATCAGGGATAATTTCCTCCTCTGGAGCATCTTTATCAAACCAGCTTTTCCATCCCTTCTCATTACGAGATATCTAAAATAAATAAGCCAATTAGCAAGCCATAGAAATATATACAATTGGAACATGTTGGAGAGGATACTGAGTAACTTTAGAGGGTCATTCTTCACAGGCAGATAATTTTTCAAGCATAACTACACAGTTTGCTTTTTTTTTTTCAGAATCAGTGACTCAAATAATGTGGATATAACTATTCCCTTCAGTTTTTCCATTGCTTTTCTACATTTTTCACGGAAATTAAGACAGTGTATCAATTACACTAAATGATCAGGGAGGAAAAAAACATAGACGGGGGTTTACAAACAACCTGCCAATACTAATGACATTTGGGGCCAGATTATTTTAGGGGAGTAGTCCTGCACACTGTCAGAATGTTAGCAGCATCTCTAGCCTCTACTCAGCCTCATCCCCCACTCATGACAATGAAAATGTCTCCAGACATTGTCAAATGCTCTCGGGGCGGTGGCAGGGCTGGGGGGTGGCACAAAGCTGCCCTTGGTTGAGGACCACTGATATAGACCATTCTGATAACCAAACCTCTAAATATTGACCTCTACTTAAAATAGTGATAGATGACAGACTCTAAACTTTTATTTTCTTAGTGATTCCCTGCCTTGAGACCCCAAGCCTAAGAACAGAGGTCTCTCCAAGAGCTGGTCTGAAATACGTGTTCTTTCAGAGGCATGGCAAGAAACGCCAATTTTCAGAGGCATTAAAAGGCACTCCTTGAAGCCCACGTACTGACAAAACTAATTACAAAAACTATAGATTGATGAGCCCGACGCTGCAACAAGCAGCCGGGATTATTTTGACCATGTTTGTAAGCATGTTTTAAAAGCCATGGTAAGAGCTACAAGCAAACGGCAAAAGCTAACAGAGCAGATACTGTGTGCCAGATCCAAGGATCGGACTGTTACCTGTGTTACCCTCATTTCTCACTGAGGCACAGAGGGGTTAAATAACCGCCCAAAGTCCACGTCCCGCAAATAATTCATCATATAGGATACAGGCAGCACGCAAATGAACAGCAGAACAATTGCTCTGTAATGCATTCGTTCCAACTTTGTCCCTGGGGCACTAAAAGGAAGAGGAGGATTTCTGAACTGTTTCACAACTGCCACCTTTCTCCTGAAGATTGTTGCAGTGGCTCCTTGGAGTTGACTGCTCTCAAAGAATCTGCCCTGCACACTTGGCGCCCCACCCTACTGCATGGGTACCTGGGTGCTGCCCGCATCGCCCCCTGCAGCCCTCCTCCACAACTGTGGCTAGAGAGGAGGCGCGAGAAGAGAGAGGGTGTCCGTTCCCAGCTTACTGACCTGGCGGGCATCTGCTAATTTTGACTCTACCCGATGGAGCTTCCAAGCAAGCCCCGTCTGTGATGGGCAATGGGATATCTTCCAGCCCCTGGCTGCTCACCTCCACTTCCCATCCCTTTTCCTGGCTCTATCAACAAAACCACTTCCAGGTGCTAAACAGTTCAGCCTGAGATGCCAAAGCAGGGCAGATGCTGTTTGAGATACTTCTATTTCTCTTCCTGACATCCACTCAGCTGGGAGACTGACCCCCTTCTCCTTCTGCCCTTTCTTGCCACAGAGACCCCAAATCGATGGCCACCTGATGTCAGCTCCCATGAACTTCTGCAACTTTCCTTAGGATGACCGCTCCCTCATTTCTGGCCCGTCCAATGGTGACTGGGAGAGAACTAACTCATGATGTCAGGGAAAGAGCATGAGGTCAGAGGACAGCTTTGCCATCAGTGGCTCTGAGGCCTTGGGCAAGTACTTAACCCCTTTGAATCTGTTTTCTCATCTATAAAGCGGGGCCAATAATACTTCCCTTGCATGGTTATAGCTGTTGCAAAGTACTTATTCTATAGTTAAGCAGTAGTAGCTGCCAGATTCCTCACCACAGGTAATTAAATTCTAATCAACAGAGGCAAACGATAATGCCTATCCCAGTGTCAACCTAACCCGCCAGCAGAGGGCGCAATTGGTGAATGATTTATTTATTTATTTATTTATTTATTTATTTATTTATTTATTTTTTACTCCAGTGGTGCTCTGAGGTCTCCCTTACCAGTCCCGGCCAGGCTCAGACCACCTTATTTTTTCCCAGAGTTACTTGTTTGGTCTTGAGGGACTCATGTGTGGCTGTACTACAAAACAAAATTTACTGTCCATCACAGGTGGACCCAGCCATGGCTGAATAGGTAAAGAGTCTCCGTAATGTTTCAGAAATGCCACTAAACAGACACACCTAGTGTATGCTGGGCAGGGTGTGTGTGTGTGTGTGTGTGTGTGTGTGTGTGTGTGTGTTTGTGTGTGTGTGTGTGTGTGTGTGTGTGTGTGTAGAGGGGAGGGAATCAGTGATGACAGCATGAGGTCTCTACCAACTTGCATTCCACCCATCACCCCAGCTGTCTATCACCAGCACCCCCCCAAAAGATGATTTTCAGCATCTGCCATTGGGAAACCACAGGCCTTGCATCAGTGATAGGTGGTTATGACCAGCAGACCCCAGAAATAAACACTGATCTTTATGCTGAGTTGCACAGCTATTCTCCAGTGAGAACTGAATTCGACAACTAATCCACAGTAACAAATTTACATTTTCAAATAAGAAAAGCAACAGGTGAGGGGCGCCTGGGTGGCTCAGTCAGTTAAGCATCCAAATTTGGCTCAGGTCATGATCTCACAGTTCATGGGTTTGAGCCCCGCATAGGGCTCTGTGCTGACAGCTTGGAGCCTGGAGCCTGCTTTGGATGCTGTGTCTCCCTCTCTCTCTGCCCCTTCCCATTTGTACTCGGTCTCTGTCTCTCAAAAATGAATAATGTTAAAAAATTTTTTTTAAAGAAAAGAAAAGAAAAGAAAAGCAACAGGTGAATCAGGACATGTTCAGCATATTCACCATTTCCTTCACCATTTTATACTTTCACCGTCAAAATGATGATTTTTTTAAAAAGGTCCCATACCTCTTAATGCGTCTCAAATTCAAATGTGTACAATTTATTTAATCAGAAGTAGCAGTAAAAATGTAAAAACATCAACAGTCTACAGTAAAGGGACCACCCACCTGTTCGGATTGTAACAACTTGAGTTCAGCAGGCTTATGAACGACCCATGCCCATCACACGGGAAGAAAAGGCAGTCACCTTCCCCTGTGACAAGGCTCCCTCTGATATTCCCCCTCCAAAATCTGCCCCAGAGAGCTTGGTGCTTTAATACTACACTACTGCAGATAGCCCCTTGGGTGAAGGAATTGTCGCCAGGAGGCCCCAATTAAAATGGCCCCGGGTACGTTTGGGTTTACAGATGTGCACTTTCATCCAGCCCTCTGTTACCTGGTTCATAATCTCTGCAAACTGTGGAAGTTTGCTCAGCTCCACAAGATTCAGCCAGGTCATATCAAGGATCCAGCGGAACGGCTTGGGAGGGCAGGCTTTCAGATCCAGAGCTGCTCCCCCTGGGGAAGGGCATCCGTAGAAATCAGGTCAGCCTGTGCTTCATTTTTAGACACTTATATTCCAAATAACAGACACGAGACAACCATATTACAGAGAAAATGGGAAAATGGGAAAATAATCAAGACAGAAAATGTGGCTATCTTTTTGGAGTATATTTCCTCCATGTCTTAGTGTTTTCTTTTCTGATTTAAACCATCTTACAAAACACAGATGGCAACTTCTTGTCATTTCTCCCTGCACAGAATTTTTCTCAGGTGGTTGCAGTTGTTGGGGGTTTTATTGTGGGGTTTTTTTCTTTAACAATCAATTTAATGACATTTACAATTTTGACTAGCTTGATCTTTTTTTTAAATTTTTTTAAATGTTTATTTCTTTTTGACAGAGAGAGAGAGAGAGAGACAGAGCATGAGTGGGGGAGGGGCAGAGAGAGAGGGAGGCACAGAATCCAAAGCAGGCTCCAGGCTCTGAGCTGTCAGCACAGAGCCTGACGCAGGGCTCGAACTCACAGACCGCGAGATCATGACCTGAGCCGAAGTCGGACACTCAAACCGACTGAGTCACCAAGGCGCCCCTAGGTTGATCTTTTCATGTGTGGTTTCAAAAGTCACTTCTTAGTCCTCACTCCTCCAGAAGTTTGACACTCAATGTTATTTTTTTACCAGGTCAAAAAGATGGATAGATGGAGGGCAGGAGGGATGTAAGACTTCTGTGGGTTTTTAAAGGAGTAACTCATGTTCAGATCATTTATTCATTCATTTATGCAACAAATATTTGCTGAACATCCTTTATGTATCAGTATATGCCAGGCGCTGGGGATAAAGCAGAGAAAACCACACAAGACCCCTGCTTTTTAGCAGTCTGGTGGAGAGAATGAATTACACCATTGGATCCTGTTTTGAAGCCAATCACAAATCAAAAGAGCATCCTCAATGTGACAATCTTCCACCAAGACACATAATTATATTTACAATTTCAAAAAAAGTCCTCAACTGCATGTCTCTAGTAACATTTTATCATAATAACGCCAGCTATGCTGTTTAATTCGGATGTACGCAAAACAGTGATTCTGAACTTTTAAATCCTATTATCCTTCAGAAGAACTCATCAAATGCCTTCCACTTCCCCTATGACCTCTGGGCAAAAGAGGGGGTAGAGGGGACAGTGGTGGGGGGGGGGCATCTGCTCTCCCACTAGCACCTTCCTGGGAAGATGAATGAGCTGAAGTATTCTGCTCCTATAAATCCCTTTGCCCCGCTCTGGGTCAGCAGCTCTGAGCTCCAAAACGCCATTAGAACGGGTAAACCTTCCTCTGCCACCTGGGGAAAGAGAAAGCCGTCCTCTAGCACCATTTCTGCTAGTACTGAGTTTACTGCAGAAGCAACTGTTAGAGAGCATCACCTACAGACTCAAAGGACTCTGCTTCTCTATCTTAGAGACCAACACATTTTCTTCTTGGTTCTTTCCAAAAAAAAGTTTTCAAAGACATCAGGAGAAGACATTTAGGCCACAACGAGTCTTTTCAAACATCTTGGCGTACCTCCCCTAACCCACAACAATCACAGCCCATCCTGCTCCCCAAGATATCCTGGCTCTCTGTGCCACTTGCTAGCTGCATAAACATAGAGACAAAGAACTCAATTTCTCTCCGATCCCCTCTTCTGTCAAACGGGTGTAATGATATAGAATCCACCAGATTGGTCGCTGTGAAGATTAAGTAAATTAATGTATGTAGAAAGCTTAGAAGAGTCTTGGCCCATAGTAAGAGCAACATTAGTTGTTAACATAGTAAACATTAATTCTCTGTTTTGGAAGGCTTGGAAGGCTCGAGTCCAATCCAACCTGGAAGACAAGAGCAGAGACTCCCTAAGGTGTCTTTGTGTCCGTGGTTTATGACAAAAGAAAGAAGGGATCTTTCTAAAATAACCAGGTGGGGAAAATAGTTATATCAATTACTCTGTAACAAAGGATTGTCCCTGGCATCTATTTCATTTTTCAAAGTACTCTGACATTCTCAGTTGAAGAAGAAAGTCAAAGGCACCTCTCAAATACTGCAGAAACCAAGTAGGAATTGACACAAAGGGACAGTCATTCCTGGGGAATCAAATATTTCTGCTACAATAAATAAGTCTTCTTTCCCTCTTAAGTATGGAGTTAAAAATTATATATATATATATGATCTAAGGGCTCTATTTGTTAACTCTGTAAAGAATATTGAAAACAAAATCATATATCATTTTTATGAAAATAATTTGGTTAAAATGTAAGACAGCTCAAAAATGATACAAACTTTATAATAAACCAATTTTGTCTTAAAAAAAAAAAAACTCTTTTACTGCTGAGCTGATTGTACTTCTGTCAACCAAACTGTCATACAATCCAAATTAATCTTTTTAAAGCACTGCTCTGCTCATGCTACTTTCCTGCTCGTAAAGCATTCGAAGGCTCCCTATTGCCAACTAAATTAAATCCGAACTCTTCTCACCGGCTCTCCTGGCCCTGTGCAATCAGGCTCTCCCTGACTCTCCAATTTTATGAAATGGGGTCGTAGATGTGCTCTCACCACAGCCCAGAAGTGTAGCCTGTTTAAATTTTTCAGTCACCACTCTAACCCTCCTCACAAATCCCCTCCTCACTGTGTCTTTCAGTCTCCTCTGATTTACACCCTTTCTGCGAAAGATCCAGTCTCCTTCATAGCTCGGGTTTGGCTGGGTGGGTGAGGGGAGAGACTGGTGGGTTGGGATTGTATCTTGATGGGGAGGGTGCCTCAGATCCGCATGCTGCCCTCCATCTCTGTCACAGGCTGAGGTCCCTGCAGTGCATCCTCTGAGCTATGACAAATCCCGCCTGACCTATGGGGACATTGGGCTGTTATCCACAGAGACTGGTCCTTTGTGTCCAGTTACAAAGCTCACCTGCCCTGCAGCTTCTTGGCCTGAACCCCACGCCTTTGCTGCATACCAGCCCTCTCAAGAGTCCATGCCCATCCATGCCCACGCTCCTGCTTGCCAAACATCAGGCGCATCCATCTAGCCACTTCCCTCCACCAATGCTGCCATGCACCTGCGAAGTGGGATGTGGCTCTGGGCAGAATGCAGGGGCGTCTCCTGTCTGGATGTTTCTCGAGCACCCTTCTGTACCCACCCGAGGTTCTGCCTCAGGAGCCTGGGAAGAGGTAAGGATCTTGGCACCTGACTTCCTTCTACCTCTGATTCCTTCATCCTTCCCACAACCCATTATGGCCCAACATGCCAGGTTTCCTTCTTCTGTCTAAATCCTATCTGTCTCCTTCTCAGGGGCCATGTTGACAGATGGGATTGGGGAAGGAAAGCCAGCTCACCAACAAGGAAAGATCCAAAGTACACCTCCCTTCTCACTTGTATTCCACAGTTAGAAGGCCTTCCTACATTTGGGGCCCATTTTGCTCCTGCTGCTGCCTGGATTCCTACATGCTTCAATGTCCCTCCTCCCCATGGCCCAGTGTCCCAGACATTGAGGATGTGGCCCCAAATCCAAGTGAGAGAGCTTCAAGGTGACTGAAATGAGTCAGAAGAAGCTTCTAGGTTTGGTGAATTTAGGTTCACTTTATTTAAACGTCCCAGAGACCTCAAACCTGTATGCCTGGACCCTCTGTACCGCCTGCCCCACCTCTCCTGGGTGGTACTTATCACTTCCCCTCGGGGCCCCTCAGCCTCTTGCACATGGAGGTAGTGGGTCTTTGAGCTCACATAGCTGGTCAGTGGCAAAGCCCGGCTCATTTCTCTGCTTCTTGGTCCAGCCCCCACCTTACTGTACCACGCTGCCTTATACCTACACTTTAAGACATCAGCTTCTCCAGGTGCATTAGACCTGAGAAAAATACGAACCCAGTGACATATTTCAGCTTCCTTTGAACTACAGGAAATAAAAATTCAAGGAAGAAATTTCAGAGAGTCTGCGAAATTGTTTGCAAGGTTTCTACAACCATCATCTAACCTGACTCTGAGGAAGAAATTAACTAAAGTAGGGAAGGAACATGATGGAGTAATAAGAAGTAATCATTTACCGCCTGTTTGTTACCAATAGGATGTTGAGGATAGAAGCGTGTCGCATCCTACCACCTCGTAGTATGAATTTAGAAATAGTCGACGTGTTTTGTTTTGTTTTGTTTTGTTTTGTTTTTCCTACATGATCACTTTCGTTCCCATGGCTTTGGCTGTTATTTCTATGCCTATCTTAACAACTGTCTGACTTCTTCTAAACTGTCTGGCCTATCCTTTCTAACTGTCTGCTGGATATTGCAAATTCAACACGTGTGTGTAGTCACCAGAGCTGTGTGAAAACACTCAGCTTCCCCTTCCTCCACGCACACAGGGGAAGGGCACATCCCTGCTCTCTTTGAAGTTAGTTGCAGCTGTGTGTCTTGCTTTGGCTAATGAAAGATGAGCCTTTAAGTGACATGTGTCACTTGTGGAGTAACTTTTAAATGCCAGCACACAATTTGTCTTATCCCGCTCCTCTGCCATAGTAATTATAGAAGCAATTCCTGGGTGACCATGACAGGCATGTTGGAAAGAAAACAAATGAGAATATATCTTTGTTGTGTCAAGCCACGGAAAGTTTGGGTTTGGGATTGTTTTTATGTCCACAAAACCTGGCCTATTCTGAAAGAAACTAGGTCCCCAAATCACATTCATTACTCTTCCACTCTGACACCTCTCAAACTAACCCCTCTTTCAATCAACCAGAGCAAATCTTTACATAGACCAGAAATCTTAGACTCATTTCTGACCCCTCTCTTGGCTCTTACATCTGGCCCATTGCCATTTTACTTCCACGATCTCTCATGTGTGCTTCTGCCTTTATATTCCCATTGTCTTGGGGTGCCTGGGTGGCTCAGTCGGTTAAGCATCCTACTTCCGCTCAGGTCATGATCTCACAGTTCGTGAGTTCGAGCCCCGCGTCGGGCTCTGTGCTGACAGCTCAGAGCCTGGAGCCTGCTTCAGATTCTGTGTCTCCCTCTCTCTCTACCCCTCCCCCACTCACACTCTGTCTCTGAACAAACAAACAAACAAACATTATATTCCCATTGTCTTTACCCTGGGCTGACCATGTAGTACCTGTGGCTGGGAAGAGTATAATAAACTCCCTTGAACCTCTTTTCTCTAACCCCATACATGTCTACTGGAGTCATCTTCTTAAAAGATGATAAGAGGTTCCTGAGGGACCACATCACCACCTTACACAACTCCTTGTTTCTCACCAGGTCAAGAAAATCCTTCCTCTAGCAATCAAGGCTCACCATTTACACGCCCCACTCATTCATTCCTTTTCTTGTGCTGTTCTGTTTCAGCGTGGAATGGATCTTTCACTTCTACCTATCCTTCAGAGTCCTTTTTAAATGCCACTTTCTTCTTTTTGTGGGGAGAAGGGCAGACAGAAAATGATTTATTAAACTTTATACAAAGAGAAAAAAACCATAAGAAATAGAATGGTACATTTTTTCCCATGTATCAACTAATCTGAAAAATTCATGGCTTAACCTGCAACAGTATATTTTCCAAAGAGTTCTTACTGACCTCACCAACCATATGTCTCTCCTTTCTTTTAGACCTAACACTTTGTTTTTAGCTCTCTCTTTTTTTCAGAGTTTATTTTTATTTATTTTGAGAGAGAGAGAGAGAGAGCAAGCAGTGGAGGAGCAGAGAGAGAGGGAGACAGAATCCCAAGCAGGCTCTGCTCTATCAGCACACAGCCTGAGGTGGGGCCCAAACTCACGAACTATGAGATCATGACCTGAGCTGAAGTCAAGAGTCAGATGCTTAACCGATTGAGCCACTCAGGTGTCCCTTAGCTTTCTTCTAACATTTAGGTTATTCTGCCTTCTTTGGCAAAAAAAAAAAAAAAAAAAAATTAATTATCTATATTCCCCTTATGAGACTGTTATTTCTTTTGAAGCAATGTCTGGTTTATCCTTCTATCCCAACACTAGCATGGTGGATTTGCATAGGATATGCTCAATAAACACTTGTTTAACTGAATTGAATGAAAATAGCATTCTTTTATCTTCTTAATGATACTTTTAACATGGAGATAGGCGACGAATAGGATTAACTTCCAATATGAAGTGCAAGTGTGCCTTTTTCACCATCTTAGAAATCACTATATCCCTTGCTCAAGTAATTGGTCTCTTGCAATAGAAAGTTCAACACCTGCCTTACTTTTTCTTCCCTTTGGCATTCGGGTTTCCTAATCACGAGCAGCAAGGATCAAACTTAAGGTAATTATATAACAAACAACAACAACAACAACAAAAATCACAGAGTTCACACACACCTGAAATAAATCATCTTGAGTAACCAGAGCAAAATGAATGGAAATCAGAAAAGACAAAAGAGGTGTCAATAAAGAACTTCACTTTCACGGGAACGTAATATCCCCACTGTGCTATAAAAATGGGTCTACAGCACATCAAAGAGCGTAGCAGAAGCAGTCTCCTCTACATACCGCATCCATATTCCAAGCCCTTCACCTTTAATGAGAGCCTGAAACTCTCTGTGCTTCACTGTTCCTCTCTGAAGATCGATCTTCAAGGTCATCAGGAGTACAAAGAGGAATTTGTGGTTTTCGTACAGGCCTCTGACAGAGTATGTAAAAACCTCGTACGTCAGATACTCAATGATATTCGTAATCCTCTTTTGAGGTAGTGGAGACTTCTCAGATCTGCAATGCATTTGAAAAGTCAAAGAAGTAAAAAGCCACTCCGAAGACAGTAGGAACACAAACAGAAATTTTAAGTGACCCTGCATGGGGGAAGGGAGGGAATTTTAAGTTACTCCCCACCTGGCCATGGACTGGTCAAATAACTTCAAGAACTGGGCCAGCGAGGTCTGGTACATGATGTTGACCATGCTCATCTCTGTGATGAGAAAGTAGAGGATGCTCCCACGGGTGGCTGCAGGCCGGAACTCCTCCTGAGCCGTGTTAATTTTGATCTCCGTTTCTGCGGCCACGTGCAGCTTTTCACTTACTTCAGATGCTGTCTGCTTGGTGGTTCGGAGGACACCGATGAGAGATTCGTCGTCTACCAAGGAACCTAAAAGCCAAACAGGGAAGGTAGAAGGCAAGATGGGGGAAGCCACAAAGGAGACGCGTCACTTCCGAAATCGCCCTGTCCATTTCCAAGTCTCCGTCTTCAAAGCCCGCAAGGGAGAAGGGCAGATGTTAACACAACAAAAGGCTTCCAGCCCAACTGTCCTCTGATGCCTAAATCCGTCTAAACATTCCTGGGGACGGGTTGTCCCCCATGCTGCCTGAACACCTGCAAAAGGTGATTCACAAGGCAGCCCCCATGACTGGCCTGCGAGTGTCTGAAGACCAAAATCAGGCTCCATGTACCCCCAGCGGTTTCAGCCGTGCCTTATGTGACACAGCTTTCCCCTCCATTATCCCCTCCATGGTCCCCCTCAAAGTGTCATGAGCTCGTCCACCCAGTTTGAGTTATGGCGGGAGCCCATCCCATGTTCCACGCCAGCTTACAGTGGAATGGTACCCTCTTTAGTCCAGCTTTAGTAGATCAGTCCTTGCCGCTGAGAACTCTGGTCCCTCCATGTCTCCGACAAGAGGAAACTGGGGGATAGTGGAAGTGTCCCGCCAGGAACAAAAATCCTCATTTTATTTTTAGTTTCACCTTTCATGATCATTTTTAATAGAAACACCCATGTCTCTGTGACAATAAATCCAACTTTAAGATACGGAAAGATACTTGGGACATGCTGAGCTAAAAGGTCACGATATCTGCAAATAGCGTGCTCTGGCCTGACCCTAGACCTCTGGATGGCAGGTGAATGCTTCAGGAAGGTGTGAGTTTACTCCGATGGGCATTCTGGGTCTACCATGAAAGTCCAAATTGCAATCAACCTCACAGGGATGACACCTTGATCCAGCACACACTCGGCTGGAGCTGGGCAAGAGCCCGCTACTCTCCCTGCTGATATTAGAATGCCCAGGGGTAGCCACGTGGCTGGGAGAATCACTGGACCAGAGGACAGATAAGTTCACGAACACAAGCAGTGCAATCAAGGCAGATAGAAGGTCTTTTCCATGAGGTCCCTGTAAAGGTAGTGCTGGAGACTGCTGCAGGAATGATACATCACGTACTTCTGGAAGTTAAGATTTTTGTTTATCTCCAAGGATTAAAGTGCTGCTGGGAAGCACTCATTATGAGGCTGTAATCAATAGCAGGATTTAGGCTACTGTAACTTACCTACTGCAGAACAATATGGTGTTTGCTGACTTTATTGTCTTGGGATAGGATATTTTTATTTATTGAGAGAGACTACATCCCCAAATCAGACTGCCCCGGGGAGAACCCATCCCTGACTTCTAAGTAGATGGTCAAGGCAACTTGAGAGTGAGCTTGGGCCTTGGGTGCCCAAGTGCCTCTGACACAGATTACACACCTCATAACCCGCTGTGGTAACTGCATTTCAATGCCAAATGAAAGAGTCGATCTTAAAAAAAAAAAATCAGATTGAGCACATTAGTTTCCTTTGGGCAAGCAAATTAGCCTATTATGAGTTACCTAGCTCTATTGGGAGCCCTTATGTTTCTCAGGAGAGAGCAATTATATCAAGAAAACTGTGTTATTCTCAAAAAAGACTCTGTTTGCTAATTCAAAAATCAGATTCTCTGAGGTCCCTCTTCAAATGTCTAGATGGAAATTGCCTCACTTGTGTTTGCCTTGGTAACTCAACTGTTTCCTAACATCTACAATCACGAGGGTCCTGAAAAGAGGCCACCAGAAATCCTTGTTCAGAACCCACTGTTTGGTGACTTGTTAATAAATCAGTACCTTTTGTGGCGCTTAATTTGTAGAGAAGGTTGTCTTCCAGTTCCTTCATCTTCCGCTTGTTGAAAGTCACATCCTCCAAAAGTTTAACCCTCTCAGACTCTAATTCCTGTTATCAAGAGACACGAAACAATAGCAGAACTGTGATCACCAGCCATGGTGGCAGATCCTATTTACTAGTGCTTCTGGTCAATTTTTAAAAGTTTAAACCAAAGTGCCTCTGGAATGACAGAAGAAATTACCATCACTAGTCAAATCTATCCATCTATACTTTTGTATCTCTGGACACTTAAAAAACATTATGCCCACTAGGGGCGCTTGGGCGGCTCAGTCAATTAAGCGTGCTACTTCAGCTCAGGTCATGATCTCAGGGTTTGTGGGTTCAAGCCCTGCATCGGGCTCTGTGCTCACAGCTCAGAGCCTGGAGCCTGCTTCAGATTCTGTCTCCTTCTCTCTCTGCCCCTGTCCCATTCACACTCTGTCTCTATCTCTCAAATATAAATAAAATTTTTTTAATTAAAAAAAAATGATGACCACTAGCATTAAGCTTCCATAGCATGCATGAGATGCCCTTGCTAAAATAATTTTGTCTGATTATCCCCTCTCTCTTCCTGGATCTAAGTTTATTTAAATTAGAGTGTCCCATTTTCTTGGCCCTGTTCCCACACAGTCTCTGTGTGAAATGCTAACTTTATTGGCAAGCAGAAGTGGTAGAAGCAGAGACATAATATTAAGAAACCAAGAGGCCACCCAAGCTGAATGTGAGCTCTTGGTTTGGGATCTGCCTATGGGAACACCAGGCAGTTTGTTTGGTTTGACACAGCCAGTTGCCAATACAAATCCATTTTCCATTGTTTGACATCTCTTTCTACTAGACGGGCCAAACTGGGTGTTTGGAAGGCATATTTTTTTCTACAAAAATAATGTATTTTTCAAGTTATATTTGGAAAAAACTTCAAATTTTCAGAAAAGTTACAACACTGATATAATAAACTCTCACATATGCTTTGCCTAGATTCACCAGATAACATTTTGCTTCATCATACTCTCCCATTCTCCCTCTCTCTCTCTATATATATATATAATATACATATATTATATATGTATAATATACATATATATAATACTTACCACCATTATTATTGTTGGTGAAACATTAGCTGATGTCATGATCCTTTACCCCTAAGAAAACTTTAGCAAGAACCTAAGAACCAGGATATCCTGTTGCACAAGCATAGTGCAATTTTCAAACTCAGGAAATTTAACATGGATTTAGTACTCTTGGCTCAACGTAAAGTGAATTGAAATTGCCTCCGTAGCATTTTTTATAGCACTTTTCTTTCCTGACTTTAAATAGAATCATGCACTGTACTTAGAATTATGTTAAAAGAAAGTGCTTTTAAGGTACATATTTGAGAAAATTTCTTGAAAAACCACTTCAGAAATTCTACCACTTTCAGAAAGTCTTCTTAAACCAATTTGTCCATCAGAAGCCACCACACCAGGTTTGTCTTTACACGGGCCATGGCTTGCGTCACAATCTGTGTGTAGATTAGGTGCCTCTAATGAGATCCTGTGCGTCTAGAGGGCAGGAGCTGATCTGCTTCACCTTGTATTCCTTAGAGCCCTTGCCCTGAGGTTTTGCAGAGAAAGGACCTGGCATGATAAATATGTGTGAAATTGAAGTGTGCTAAATTTCGTTCAACAACTTTGTTTTATATCTGGGGAAACTGAGGACTCAGAAATATTAACTCCAAATAACATCCCATTATCATTCTCACAGTTAGTTACTGGCAAAGACAGGTCTGATACCCTTGTCCTCCAACTCCAACACAGGTTGTATTATTGTCATTTTACTATTGATGGGGTGGCAATGAAGGTCATGGCTGCATTTGCATGGGAATGCCTAATGCATTGTTTCCATTAAAATGGTCACCTCTGGGTGGCAGTATAGGAATCTGTGGACAAAATGAAATCACGTTGGAAAAGCAAGCATCACGGGACAGTGGACACTTGTGGGTTTTACAGCATGACCTGTAAAGCTTATCTAGGAGGCCTGGCAGGGTGGAAAGTCCATGTGATTTTATGGGTTAAGACCCTATTCTCTGTGGTCTCTGTCCCTCCATAAAATGAGGGTGTAAGAGCAATATAGCTAAGAGGGTTAAACATCACGGTCAGGATGTCTTCCTGCAGAGTAAGTGTGTGTGTGTGTGTGTGTGTGTTTGTGTGTGTGTATGTGTGTGTGTGCGTGTGTGTGTGTGTGTGTGTGTGTGTTTCCAGCAAGATTGAAGTAAGCACCTTAATGTATCCCTTGAAGGGGAAGCTGAAGCCTAGAAGATCAGGTGTGGGGCCCTCTGGGGACAGAGTGTAGCCTACTTTAAACAGAGAGTGGCCTGCCTTACAGAAATTCGTGCAGCCTGCATGGGACACCGGACCAGTGAGGAATCATCTCAGAACAGATAAACAGCACCAGTTAAACCATGAAGGAAGGCACCATGTGGCCCTAAGAGGTGAGGAGGCAATGAGGCCCATGCTCTCTCTGCCTGGCTGTGGAAGTGCCATGACTCCCTTTCTGGACTGCAGAAACCCCAGGCTCTTTGTTGGAAGACCCAACAGCTACCGAGAATGGAAGGTGGGACTGTACCCACTTCCCTCCACCAGACTGGGAGGGCCGGCCCCAAGGTAACCATCTCTGTTAATCAGGTAGGGTTTCACTTCTCCTTTTACTGAGTCTCTCTATTTCTTTTTTTTTTTAATTTTTTAATGTTTATTTATTTTTGAGCACGCAGGCACACGCGCTCATGAGAGACAGAGAGAGAGAGAGACAGACAGAGACAGAGTATGAGCAGGGAGGAGCAGAGAGAGAGGGAGACACAGAATCCAAAGCAGGCTCCAGGCTCTGAGCTGTCAGCACAGAGCCCGACGCGGGGCTCGAACTCACGGACCGTGAGATCATGACCTGAGCCGAAGTCGGATGCCACCCAGGCGCCCCTGAGTCTCTGTTTCTCTGGTGTGAGTATCATTTCTCTTTCCCTCTTCCAATGTCTTTCCTGTGTCCGTGGCACCTGTTCCTATTTCTTGTCTTTCCCTTTTCCTTGCCAAGTCTGCTGCTGCCAATCTTTTTCTCACCCTCCCATTTTAAGCCTCTCCGGTCTTATTATTGCTAAACTTGCCCTTTCCTTGAACCCTCAATACTCAAGTTAATTCTATGTAAGCAAATATAATCTTTCTCAGATTTTATGCAAATATATTTTCTATATGCAAATACGTATAATTACATTTTATGCAAGCATATTTTATGCATAACATTAAATGTTTCCTGAGATTTATCTTAAAAATTAGTTTAATCTTGTATCAGTCTCTTAAAGTCTTCAAGTTTTAAGTTGTTTTTTGTTTTATTGGTACCCTCAATCACACTTAATTTCTCTGCTTTCATGCAAATTTTATTCAATTAAAATGAAAGTTAGGTTCTCTGTATCATTAGAGTACCAGACTGTAGTAGTTGAAACTTCTACAGTGGCAATATACTCATTCAGAGCAATTTCTTTTTCTCCAGGATCACTATTTTATTGAATTTTTCCGGTACACCAAAGATCACCCATCCAGGGGACTATAGACATGAAGCCAACATACCCCAAGGTTGAAAGACAGAAACAGAAAGAGCAGTGTGAGTGTGTGTGTGTGTGTGTGTGTGCACGTGCGCACGTGTGTATGTGTGTGTACGCGCACACACGCATGTTTGGGGTTGGAAGACAGGTGAATTCAGTACATGATTTCTTGGAAAGACTTGAGACAGCTAAACAAATATTTATGTTAACGAAGGTAAATACAGTTTGCTTAATTTTTTCTTTCTCATATACTTAACAATTTCAGAATACATTTTAAGCTTTTATTATAATTTATGAGAAGTAGTCCTCTACCTTGAGAAATTATTACCTGTTTCTCAGTTAAAATCACTCTCCTTAGTAACTGATTTTCAAGGCCTTTCATGGTGACAGTAAAATCAATGACTGATGTTTTAGCATTGATCTCAGGGGTGAAGGCAGGGTTTGGTAACTTTGTAGTAATATAAAGTTTAAATGTATCCATGATATCGCATTCCTTATCACCGACTTTCACCTATATCAATTCAAATACACAATCAAAAAACAGCTTAAAGGACAGGGAAAGGAATTTGGGTTTAAATTAGGAAAGAATTTATCAGAGGTCAGCGCTGGGAAATTTGGATGAATTGCAAAGGAAAAAGTTGTAAAACTTTAATCGCTGATCTTAAATAATTAAATAATGTAGATTTGTGGTCCTGCCGGAAGATGCTGTTAGCCGTGACACCAAGCAAAGTAAAAGAAACATTTATCCCAAACAAATGTTGCCTAAGGGAAAACTCAGACACATCCCAGATTTGCCCGTTTTCTCCCACTTGAGGAAATTGTTTCCTACTGAGGAAATCTGTGGTGTTTAGAGGAAGTGTTATCCCTCTTTGCATTTCACAGTCCTCAAAGAAGCATACTTGACAACCGAAAAGATTAAAGAAATTTTCAAAGGAAAAAAATGCCAACATTTTATCCAGAGAGATAACATTTATCGTAGACACTACAATTTGCAGTATATTTAAAAACACCTGGTTTCGCTATCTAAAAGTGAGGTGGAAATGATACCATTTGTAAAGGACTTAAATTTTTAATTAATCTTGATTCTACCTGTGGTTGGAAATCACATCAATAAGGCACTCCCATGGTTTCAAGCCCCATGCCTTCACACCACAGATAAGGATCTGTTCTTTTGAAAGACCTTCAGGAAGACCTTCAGGAATAAAAATCCTACACCCTCCTTTGGCATGTTAAATAAGGCATATAAAAGAATTCACATTATGAAAAATATTTTCCTAAATAAAATTTTGTTTAATGAGAAAATCTGCATTCTTTACTTATACACTGATATTCATGAAATTAAGTTGTCCAAAGTGAAAAATCTCAATCAGAAATGTTGTCATTCATCAAGAAATAAAACCAAAGAGGGCGCCTGGGTGGCTCAGTCGGTTAAGCGGCCAACTTCAGCTCAGGTCATGATCTCTCGGTCCCTGAGTTAAAGCCCCACGTCGGGCTCTGTGCTGACAGCTCAGAGCCTGGAGCCTGTTTCATATCCTGTGTCTCTCTCTCCCTGACCCTCCACCCGCACCGTTCATGCTCTGTCTCTCCCTGTCTCAAAAATAAATAAAACGCTAAAAAAAATTAAATGTTTAATTAAAAAAGAAATAAAACCAAAGAAGCCTAAAGGTAGAGAATGCCACAATTAAAAAAGAAACACTTCTGAAAATGATTCATGTCACCAACGATGGGAAACAGCAATCCATAGCTTCTAGCAAAGTCTGTGAGTTTAAATTGAAAGTTAATAAAGAGAGAAATGAACAAAGAAATGTTCATAGACTGTATTAAAATGCCATTTTCTCCAGTGAGAACACGGAGGTTTTATTGTATAGATGAGAATATGGCTTATAAATCCAATTTTCTCAGAGCTGCTAACATACAAACATATATATATATATATATATATATATATATGTATGTATACACACACACATATATATACACACATATACATACACATATATACACACACATATATATGCACTATATATATATATATACATACATATATATATAGTGTGTGTGTAACACTAATATATTATTATAACCAGACAATGTCTGTCCTTAATATGTTATTTAGTGCCAGCTAAATGGCTACTCTAACCAAGATATTGCCCTTCCCTGTGTTTTTTCATATATTGTTAAAAAATAAGGGAAACACTAAATATGATTTTGGAAATAATTTTTTCCAGTGTATCCAATACTACCACCTCAAGGAAAGTGCCTTCGCTGCTATACTCAAAAAGATAAGTAGATGTCACCATTGTTCTTTTCTTCTTCTTCTTCTTTTTTTTTTTCTTTCCCTGAAGCTCACCTTGAATGTGGTGCCTGATTTAATGAAATTCTTTTCTAATACATTATCCAAGGCTGGATCCAGCTCCTCACGAATATCCTCAATGAGAAGGGGTCGGCCCAAGGAAAGGCTGTCTTCCAAGTGTGTGCGGAAATATTTATGGTTCAGAGATGTTACCTAGAAATAGAGTTCATTACTACATAAATGTTACAAAGAATGTGCTTATTCCTAATGGAAACAAAGAGATTTGCTGGACAAGTGACTAAGAATTTTAAGGGCTATATAGGAAGCCTTACTTAGGAAAAATAAAAGTAAGAACATTTAATTTTCAAAACTTGGTAGGCCATGACTTTCTGGAAGCCCTGGATGTGCAACTGAATCTCTCTGATCAAAACAGGAGTCAGGTGGCATTCCTTAAAGGGAACGTCACAGCTCTGCTCCTACAGATGGAAGGGAAGTAATCAAGGGTTAAACCTGTCATGCTTACATAGTTAGTTACAATGTAACTAAGAGAAAGCAAAGTAACTTGCACATTTGTGCTATTCATTTATCTCCTCAGGACCACTCACAAGATGATCAAGTAACTAAAAAAATAAGCATAAGAGCGTCAGAAATTATATACTGAGTCAAACCAAGGGTCCATCCATGTATTCTGTCTCTGACAGTGGCTCAATGGAAGAATATGATAGATACTTTCCATAAGATCAACTTAAAAGACTGTATGTTCACTTTTTACATTACATTTGTAAAAAATTAGAATTCTGAATGCCTGGTGGGGCCCCATTTCTAATTCAGTGTTTGTTGATTAGTTAAAATAGACACACTGGGCTGGTTGATCTTCGCATTAGCTAAGCGGCTTTGAACTCTTAACTTCTTTGATCCCTCCCCCTGCCTAAAAGTGAGGATTCCACAAGGTTCAGTCCTTAAATCTCCATCTCCTTATTCTCTACCCACTGGATTCAGCTATTGCCTCTACGCCACTGTGAGTGCTGATCCTAAGATACAAGGAAGATCCGCTGGGACAGCAGGTCATGAAGAGAGTGGAATTAAAAAAATATTATCTCTCGGGGTGCCTGGGTGGCTCAGTCGGTTAAGTGTCCAACTTCGGCTCAGGTCACGATCTCATGGTTCGTGGGTTCGAGCCCCACGTCGGGTTCTGTGCTGACAGCTCGGAGCCTGGAGCCAGCTTCAGATTCTGTGTCTCCCTCTCTCTCTGCCCCTCCCCTGCTCATGCTCTCTCTCTCTCTCTCTCTCTCTCTCTCTCAAAAATCAATAAACATTAAAAAAATTGTTTTAAATATTATCTCTCACTTGCTATGAAAAAGAGATGTGGAATTGAAAAATTAAATAAGCCTACCCTTGTCCTGTTTTGGATAAGAAGGAAATGACTAAAAGAAAAAAAATCCTGCACATGAAGGAATTTGTTTCCCTGGATGGATAGCTTTATTTACACAAATGATGAGCTGTGAAAGACCTCATTATGAGCTGACAAGGTAAATGAATCTAAACAAAGAGCTTTAACCAGCCTTTTAAACAAGATGAAACAAGGTCCCAATGAGACGAAATATAATTGTCCCGCTCTATTTCCTAAGGAGTAGACTCTGTTTTTGTGATTTCCTTCCTAAGTGTGATGGTTCATATCATGTGTCAATCTGAATGAGGTAGGGGCTGTCCAGGTACCTGAAAAACATTATTTCAGGCTGTGTCTGTGAGAGTGTTTCCAGAAGAGATTGGTCTTGGAATAGGCAGACCGAGTAAAGAAAATCATCCTCACCTACTTGGGTGGGCATCATCCACTCCATTGAGGGCCTGAATAGAGCCCAAAGATGGAGGAAGAGCAAATTTGCTCTCTGCTTGAGCTAAGACATTCATCTTCTCCTGCCTTTGGACATCAGCGACCAGCTCTTGGGCCTTCGGACTTGGATTGGGACTCCTATTACTTACTCCCCTGGATCCCAGACCTTCAGAGTTTGGACTAGAACTACATGACCAGCTTTCTTGGACCTCTAGGTTGTAGACAACAGACTGTGGAACGTCTTGGCCTCCCTAATCCCATGAGCCAATATCTCATAATAAATCTTTTTCTACATATCTGCATTTACATATAGATATCCTATGTATTTGGTTTCTCTGGAGAACCCTAATACACCAAGAAATTGGGGTGCACGGGTGGCTCAGTCAGTTAAGCGTCCAACTTTGGCTCAGGTCATGATCTCGCATTTTGTGAGTTTAAGCCCCACATCGGGCTCTGTGCTGACAGTTGGAGCCTGGACCCTTCTTCAGATTCTATATCTCCCTCTCTCTCTGCTCCTCCCCTGTTCGACTCTGTCTCTCTCTCCCTCAAAATAAATAAACATTAAATTAAAAAAAAAAGAAATAATAATTTTCAAATTATCAATTTATTTAAGATAACTTTTAGCCAACTTCAATGCCTTTTATAAATTTGAAATAATGGCTTAGAGTCATAATTTCATATTTAATTAACTTTATTTTCTTGTGTAGTAACCCTAAGTGGTAGCTACCAACAGAGCCTGGATCACCTGCAAAGATACTCTGGTATTGGGTCTTTACAAGGTGGTCAGTGAATTCTTTATAGGGAAACTTGATGAATACCTTCTCTTTCTGGAAGTCAGAGCTGAAGGTTCTGGGGATGGTGTTGAAGGTGATCTTGGCAAAGCTGCCAAGGTAGAATGTAGTCCTAGGCATACAATACATGTTTTGTTTTTCATTTATAAAGTGTTTCATTTTTCATTCTGTTTTCCTTCCCAAATAAAAGAAATACTATTTTTGTTTTATTCTGTCTTCATTTATGTGTGCTCGCGCATGTGTTTATCCACATATTTTAAAAATAATGTCTCCTGAGTAAGGAGAATATAGTTCAATCTTACATTCCAGCAGTCAATGTCTTTAAAAATACATTAAGTATCTGTGGCATATTTCTATTACTTCCTCGAGAAGATTCCTGGGACTGGGTAACAGCAGAAAGGACATTATCGAAGGCTATCAAGGAGCTTAATGCCAAAATGGACAGACAAAGCTATGATCAGGAACATTAAGAACAGGATGAGTAGGGAGATGGACAGTCAGAAGAGGCAAGAGGGATGGAACAGGGGACACGTTCTAGCTGCATGGATCCAGGAAATAAAGTTCAGGGGTAGGAATGCTCCTGTTTACTCCACCCATGCATTCCTTCTGTGAAGACAGCTCCTCTGAAGCTACATTCCCACTGGCTTCATTTCCCTTAACACTCCTCTTCCGTTTATACTCTCTGACCCTGTCTGGGATTTCTCTGGGGTTTGTAAGTAAACAGACTGATGCATTGTGTTCTGGAGTATCTGTAAGATGGGAGTATCTTAGAGGTGTTCTGAGCACCAGGCAGCACCCAGGTGTCAATGAAGCCCTCGTCTCAGAAGGAAATCTTTCAATATTTTACCATTAAATGATGTTTGTTGTAGGCTTTTGGTAGATGCTCTTTATGTGATTAAGGGAAGATTCCTCTTATTCTTAGTTTCTTGGAAGTTTTATCACAAATGGGTGTTGAATTTTACCATGTGCTTTTTCTGCATTTATCAAGATGATCACATGATTTTTCTGTTTTTTTCCTTGTAATGATGTTATACTTTGATTAATCCACTTAAGTTCAATAAATATCAGAATCCCCACCCTATTGAAAGAGCAGTACAGAAAATACAAAGATGGCATAAAACCATAAACCTTGCCGGCAAGAAGTTTAGGATACGATAAAGATAAAAGACAAATGGGCAACGAACAGGAATTAAAGACAGACTCTAAGTTCATGTTGGAAATCCAGACAAGACATTGTGAGCATTTAGGAGAGGCTATATTAAACTGGGGACACAGGGAAGTCTTGATGAAGGCCGTGTTGGAGGTGTGGGCTTTGAAGAACATTCAAGATATTTATCTGGGATATAAGTGAAGTGGGAAACAGGGTGAAGAAAGACACCCTGGTTAGTAGAATAGTTTAAGCAAAAATATGGAGACAGGAGACTCAGAACCCTGGGAACACTGTCTGGGAAACAGTGAATAGTCTACATTGGTAGTTAAACCAAAATATTGACAGTAAACCTGAGATGCTGGAATCCTGCCCTTGTTTACCTCTACCTTATAATTAACACCTTATTAGACCTCAAGTCCAAAACTGGACTCTAGGATGGTGTGGAGAACCAAGTGCCTGAGCTAGGTTGGTGCAAATCGCCTTACACCGAGGAGCCAGGAGTTCTATTTTTACTGCTTCCCTGTAAGCCCAAGCCCAAAGCCCCGAATAACAGCCATATCCAACACAGACGAAGGCAACAGAACCAGGAAAGGGACAGAGAGAAGAGAACATCATGAGAGAAACCAAAAGGAAAAATAATCCAAGCTCTTGCCCTAAACCACTGTTATAAAACTCAAGGGTGTAAATTAACAAGCAATTGTCACAGAGATGACAACTTTATGACTGGCAGATTCAGCTGAAATTTCAGGAGAAATTTCATGATCTTAAGATTGCTTTCCCATATACCAAGAAGCACATACCTGCAAGTCATTTTCTCTTTCCTTTGATTTAATCCAAGTTTTGCCTTGAGTTTGTGGGTCAATGAGGAGTGGGTATCTGGTGGCCTTTGTCACAATGATGCCATTCTGAATGGAGAGGTCATCTCCTGGTAATCCCTGCAGCCCCCACTCCCCAATCTAAATAACAAGAAATGGATATGGCCAGTCAGAGGAGAACAAGAATGCTTTCATTATTAATTAAGAGTGCCACAATATTAAAATAATTTAATATTAGAATATATATTTTTTTCCATTGGGACTATGCAATGGGTACCTAGAAAAAAACTCAAACTTGTAAATATGAACCAAATAACATTCACCTAAAAAAATAAATTTACAACCTAACAAATCCTTCTCTAATAACCCAAGACCAGGGTTTAGTCCTTTATGTTATATATCTTCAAACTTATGAGGAAATATTACAAAATCTATGAATTTTTGAAGCATTGTAGTTCAACATGCAGAGGACATAGGGGCTCAAAATACAGTAAGACTAGGTGGATGGTGGAGTTGGTGGAGATGATGAAATATTGACCTGTCAGGAAAGATAAGCACCAGGGGTTAAACCTCAGAAAACTCTCCTTCCTGCCCTTTGGCTTTGTTTACATGGGGGGCAGGATTTGTATAGCTGGAGGCAGAGAATTTATGACAGATAAGGTATTATATTCGCAGGTGCTCATCAATGATTTAAATATATATATTTCCGGGGCACTTGGGTGGCTCATTTGATTAAGCATGGGACTCTTGATTTCAGCTCAGGTCATGATTTCACCATTCATGAGATTGAGCCCTGTGTCAGGCTCTGAGCTGACAGTGCGGAGCCTGCTTGGGATTCTCTCTCCTTCTCTGCCCTTCCCCACTTGCTCTCTCTCAAATAAATAAATGCATAAACATTTAAAATATATATATACATGTATATATATATATTTCCTGGGGTGCTTGGCTGGCTCGGTCAGAAGAGTGTGTAACTCTTGATCTCGGGGTCATGAGTTTGAGCCCCACGATGGGGGCAGACATTACTTTTAAATTAATTAGTTAATTAATTAACAAACAAACTTAAAAATATATATTTCCTTTCCGAATTACAAGGGAATTGCCAGCCTGCCTCCATGCCGTCAGTAAGATCACCTGGGATCCAAAGAAGCAACCAGCTTCCACCTTCATTAAATTATCCTAACAGCCCCCAAAGGTCATAATTAATATCCTGGCCTGCTTTGCCTCATCAGTGTCCATTGCACCTTTAGTACATTATCTAGTCCCTGTAACAACCAGTTGAACATTGTTTGAATTGGAAAAGATTAATTTTTTTAACTTTTAAATGCAGATAACATGAAACTAATAGCATGACTTCCCTCAGGAAACAGCCACTGGGGAACATATTTACAGATCAGAAAGCAGCTCATGAATACAAATTGGCTGGAAAGCACTTAATGCCATAGGAGCTCTGCAAGATAGACTTAAAATTGACAGTGGCATCGAATTCCCAGCAAGGAAGGCTAGTGCAGCGGGACGTGCCATCACTCAGTGATACCACAAAGGGCTGTTGTGCTATGCTGTTGGACACTACGAAAAGATGGTTAATCATCGGAAGAAGGTTAATACCAGTACTTACGGCCTAGCTAATGCCTATAAGCACCTAAAATGTTTGAAAGAGAGTGTGACTTAAGAGGAGTGGTGTAAATAATGGAAAGTTATAAGAAGAACTCAGTATTACCAAGCCTATAATTCATGAAGGATCTTTTTTTTTTTTTGGAAGATTTTATTTTTTTATGCAATCTACCCCCAATGTGGGGTTCGAACTCAAGACCCAGAGCTCAAGAGGTGCACGTTCCACTGACTGAGACAGCCAGGCGCCCCCACGAATGATCTTTTAGTTCACAGGAGTGCAATTGAAAATATTTTAAAAGCAAGATTTCTTAAACAGAAAGGAACTTTTATACAAAAAAAAAGGTGGTTGTTTTTTTCAGTAACTCTTAAGCATTTTCAAAACAATCTTTTCAATTAAATGAAAAAAAAAAGGAAAAAACTTAGGTGTACCTTGATTTCTTACTAAATAAGACTGAAATTCAAATAGTATTATAAGGAAAGTGACACTTACGGTTGGCGGGTCCACCAACATTGAAATAAGATTCAGGTTTTCGGTGAAAGGAATCTTCCGAGCTCTCAGCTCTATCTCCCACTGATCTTTAAGCAAATAGTTCCTAAATATCTGATTGAAAGGACCAAGGTAGGAAAGGAATCCAGTGCACAGAAGAATGTCACCTACAAGTCTGTTAGGAAACGAGACAAAGTGAGTCACCTGACACATGTGAGCTCTCCCATTAAGGTCACGTACTAGTCCATGTTACTAGACAAAATCCTTCTCTGCTTCCTGCTTAACACTTCGAAACCAGACATGGAGAGACCATGCAAGAGGGAGTCCCCAAACCCAAATGCGGGTAGGAAGGGCCACATTTGGTGTAGACCAAGGAACAAGAGAACCGCTTCCTTGAAGCCTGCAGGTCCAGAGCCCTGATGCCGAGGAAAAAAAAGCATCCTTTTCCCATGCCTTGGTCCTGTTCAGATTCAGTCTTAATAAAATTATTTTCTTCTCCCTGTCTTGTTCCCTCTCTGTTCTTCCCACTTCTTGCCATTCTCTACTCCTCTCTCATTCCCCTCTCTTCCACTTTTCTGAGGACACCAGCAGACACGAGCACAAGTCTGCCTTGTATTTAGAGCAAACCACTGATCCACACGTTCAAAGTCACTGAGATTAAGAGTATAGAACTGGACAACATATGTAGATGGTTCTGGAAAAGCCAAACCGTATCAGAAGAACTCTTGTACTAAAACCCCACACTGCTGAACCAAAATTGAGATTAAACGTGTTTCACAAACGTTTCATCCCTCTTTGTTTTACTGAGAGTGCGTGACTTAAGCTGTGAGATTCAGAAATGGTTGGTAGGGAGATGAGGGAGTGAAGCATTTCACTGGGGAGATATATTTTATTTTCTCTAATGTCACAAAGAGGTGGTGTTTGGAGTGATGATTAAGAAGGAAAGCAATTATAGCAAAGGCCAAAGTTTATACCTGTTAACCTGGGCTTTGAACTCTTTGCTTTGCTGGGTCCATCGGACCTTTTCTCCACTCAGCCCATCGATGAGAGTGGAAGCTGCCTGCATCTTTTTCCGGCACATATCTGCATCATTTAGCAAATCCTGGATTCATAAAGGCAGAGTGTCTCAAAGAACTTCCTTAAGTGCTTAATCAAACATTCACTGTATTCACACATAAACACATATGAGGGAATTTCCTAATTTGCAAAATAAATATAATCTGAAGAAGCAATGTGAGTGAAGCTTTACATGTTAAATTCTGGTAATTACTTCATCATATAGTTATTTTATCTTGCGAAATTTCAAGGAAAGCGATTTTGTAAGAGAGACTCCGAATCACATAAATTAATACGGTATTTCTATTCGGTGATTTCAAAACACAATCAGATCAATACAATACACCATTTTAAGTCTTGGATTTGATAATTCTGAGTTCTTGGAAGTTTACAAAGTGTTTTTACTTTTCCTCAGAAAAACTCTACACAACAGTGATGTGCTGCAGCCAGCTTTTATCAACTCAGAAGAGCCAATTATGACATTTCCAGAAAACTTGGATGGTGTTGAACACATCCTATGATTTCATTTATATGTGGCATTTGAGAAACAGATGAACATAGGGGAAGGGAAGGAAAAAATAAGATAAAAACAGAGAGAGAGACAAACCGAAAAAGACTCTTAAATACAGAGAACAAAACTGAGGGCTGCTGGAGGGGAGGTGGTGGAGGGGGAATGGGTTAAAAGGATGATGCACATTAAGGAAGGCACTTGTTGAGATGAGCACTGGGTGTCATATGTAACAGATGAATCACTGGGTTCTACTGAAACCAAAACCACACTGTATGTTAACTAACTTGAAATTAAATTTAAAAAAAGAAAAAATATATATAAGCTTACAATTAAGCTATATTAAAAGCAAAGGTAACAAGTAATAAAAACCCATCACCTCCTTACTATTTGCTACATTTTTGCCTTATCTATGTGCTTCAGGTCAAGTCAGCACTGCACCTGCATGGTGGTATGTAGTAGGGCTCAGTATGTAACAGTGCTAAACATGTAACAGTACAGTATATGAGAGTGCGCTGCTGTGCACCTGTTTCCAAACATGTGTTCACTGTCAGCGCATCAGTAGCTTAAAACTGGCAGTGGTGGGAGTATCTATGCCACAGAAATCAGCAAACAGTGCAGATCAGGGCTTTCTTTTTCCTGGGGCCCCTGTCCCATGAGGTCATGTTAGGGTCCCCATCTGACAGATAAAGCTCCATCAGTTGCCTCCAGCTGCGTAGTGAATAAGTTTCTGCACCGAATCTCAAACCCAATTTTCTAACCTCCAAATCAGTCCCCTTAGGGTATGACATCGCAGCTTACTCTTACCGAAAATGATGATTAAAAACACAAAAAAAGCTTTAAAGTGTCAAAAATCGAAAACAGGTAGCCATAGCCAGTGAAGGGCAATCAGGTAAATACTTTTTTTTTGGTCGTAAACATATGCCTCATTTCCAAATACAACACATACTTGTGTAAAATTTTGATACGTTGTTTCCATAATTTTGTATACTTAATCTCACCATTTTCTCATTCATCGCTGCATCAAATTTTGCTTGTACTTTATCCAGCTCGGCTTGTTTCTCATCCAGCAGTTCCTGTGCCTTCCCCAGCTCAGCATTGGCGACTGCTAGGCGGCCCTCCTGCTTGGCCAGGTTAGCCTTATAAGGAAGAAGAGGTAATTGTATGGACTTGTATTAAGTCTGCCCAATATTTGTGTTTTTGTTTTGTTTCTTTACAATTTTTTTAATTTAATTTATTTTTGAGAGAGAAAGAAAGTGCACATGAGCGGGGGAGGGACAGAGACAGAGAGGAACACAGGAACTGAAAGGAGGCTCTGTGCTGACAGCAGAGAGCCTGATGCGGGGCTCGAACTCATGATCCGAGATCATGACCTAAGCCAAAGTCGACACCTAACCAACTGAGCCACCCAGGTGCCTCTGTTTATGGTTTTAATTGGTAAATAATAACATGAATTACACAATTTTTGCCCAAGATGGTATGTTGAGGTCATCTGTTTCTGTGTGTTCAGCTGGAGTGTTGGAGATATTTCACTAAAGTTCTATTTTTTCTTTTAATTATTCATGTTTGATACAGAAAACATGAAAAATGCAGCAATGTATAGAAAGGAGAATAGAAATTACCCATGATTTTACCCAGAGATAGTCTGTGAGTATTGTGTTAAAAAGGTGATAACTGGCATTTTCTAGTTTTTTTCTTTGCCACTTAATATGGTGTAATCATTTCTCCTTAAACATGTCCTTAAACACTTTTTCATAGACATTAGCAATATGGCTGCATAATATCACACTATTTTGATGTATCATAATTTATTTAACCTTTGCCCTATTTTTGACATCCCCTCCCACCATTTTAAATTATTATAAATAATGCTATTGGGCATGTGAGCATTTTGGGTTGTTCCTTTCGTAAAGACATTTTGAAATGAAATTACTGTAATGGTAGAGTTCCATCTTTTTCTACATCCTACAGCACCGAGTGAGAATTATATGTTTCTTAGAACTTTAAAAGAATCAATAAAATAATATAGCCCTAAAGCCTTGTGAGGTAGAAGCTTTTTGATAACATTCTCATTTTCTTTCCCAATGTTTAATTTATCTAAATTTAGCCCCTTTTCACAGAAAATATTAAATTACTATTAATATTATTAAATTGAAAGTTTCTCATGTATTTACATATAAGTGTTTAAAATTATTTAAATCTATGCATCTGTGAATATATGTATTTTCTTCTGGATTATATTTTCCAACAACATGTATCTTATATTTTGTTTCTGCAAAGCACCAATTATTTAATTCTGCTACTGTTCTCTATTTTTTAATGTTTATTTATTTTTGAAGGAGAGAGAGAGACAGAGAGAGAGAGAGAGAGACAGAGACAGAGACAGAGACAGAGTGTGAGCTGGGGAGGGGCAAAGAGAGAGGGAGACACAGAATCCAAAGCAGGCTCCAGGCTCTGAGGTGTCAGCACAGATCCCAACACGGGACTCAAACTCATGAGCCATGAGATCATGACCTGAGCTGAAGTCGGACGCTTAACCAACTGAGCCACCCAGGCGCCCCTACTTTTCTCTAACTTTTAATGGTTTTTTTTGCGGGGGGGTTCTATTCCACTTTCCTTAAGTTTTGTGTGTATGTATATTTATAAGCAATTATGTTCTGGAGTGTTTAGTTTCTTTAATTAATTTAAGAGCTAAGAAAGTGCCATTGGGCCATATGACAAAAGCTTTGGTAACTAGCTTTTTGTCATCATTTTCTAAAAAGAAGTGGCTGGATTTTTTTTTTTTTAATGAAAACTGTGTAATCTTATTGTTTATAATCAGAGAATGAGGCCTTGACAATTTCTGCTTTTGGGAACTGAATCAAAGTCTTCTTTTAGCACTGAGTATGATCAACTTTTGTAAATGTTTCTTGGTCACTAGAAATAACTTCATATTCTTTGTTCATATTCAAGAAAGTTCAATGTAGCTATTCAACCTTAAAAATGATAAAGTGTAAAATCTCTATATAATTACTAGTTTATGGCTGCAAAAGACTGGCTACGTAATTTGCAGGGCCCAGTACAAAATTAAAATGTGGGGCCTCTTGTTAAATAATTAAGAACTTCAAGAGGGTGACAGTGACCATTAAGCCAAGCACGGACCTTCTAAACACAGAGTCCTGTGTGCACAGATCACACACTCATAAAACCAGCCTTCTGCACAATCTCAAATTGCAATACTACCTGTGTTAATATCCACTTAAAATATGAATGCATTTTGCTTTTTGTTATTTGATAACATCTTATTTATTACAAAAAGCGTAATTATAATTAAGTCTCACTGTAGATCACAATTTTTAGTAAAAATTAACTCTGTTCTTAGAAGTGCATTTTTTCTTAAATTCTACATCCCTTGGTATCTTTTTGTTGGAGTAGATGGTTACATTTTCTCATCATTTCCCTTTATTAAAACTTTATTTTTAAAAAAATGTTTGTTTATTTTTGAGGAAGAGAAAGTGCAAGCAGGGGAGGAGCAGAGAGAGAAGGGGATAGAGGATCCAAAGTCGGCTCCAAGCTGACATCAGTGAGCCCGATGCAGGGATTGAACTCACAAACCATGAGATCATGACCTGAGCCACCTAGTTATTTTCAACTTCTTTTCTATTTTTCTCAAAGTTACCTATGCACACAGTTTTATTTTATTTTTTTTTTTTTCAACGTTTATTTATTTTTGGGACAGAGAGAGACAGAGCATGAACGGGGGAGGGGCAGAGAGAGAGGGAGACACAGAATCGGAAACAGGCTCCAGGCTCTGAGCCATCAACCCAGAGCCTGACGCGGGGCTTGAACTCACGGACCGCGAGATCGTGACCTGGCTGAAGTCGGACGCTTAACCGACTGCGCCACCCAGGCGGCCCTGCGCACAGTTTTAAAAGACA
Organism: Prionailurus viverrinus; assembly: GCF_022837055.1. NCBI lineage: Eukaryota > Metazoa > Chordata > Mammalia > Carnivora > Felidae > Prionailurus > Prionailurus viverrinus. Next base: position 37,389,359 of record NC_062565.1, on the reverse strand, counting down.
GCCATCTTCAGGGCCACCTGGGTGGCTCAGTCAGTTAAGTGTCCAACTCTTGATTTCAGTTCAGGTCATGATCTCACAGTTTCATGAGTTTGAGCCCTGCATGTGGCTCTGAGCTGGCAGTGCGGAGCCTGCTTGGGATTCTCTATCTCTCTCTCTCTCTCTTTCTCCTTCTCTATCTGCCCCTCCCCTGATCTCGCTGTCTCCATCTCTCGCAAAATAAATCAATAAACTAAAAAAAAAAAAAAAAAAAAAGGCAGCCATTTTTATAAGGCTTACTATGAAAACCCACAACACCCTGCCCACCTGCTCATCATTTTCCATTCCACAGAGCAACCACTTTCCCCTCTTTTAGCTTTATGGTGGGGGTGGGGCGGGAGGTTAATATGTATCTGGGTTGTGTATTTTATGAATCCTTCGCACTCTTGAGAATGTCATTCTGTTCCCTCTGACCTGAAGAACAGGTTGCCCTTGTATACATGGAGTGCGTGCATGTGTGTGTGTGTGTGTGTGTGTATTTACCACTCAGTACTTAAACTGCATCCTTAAGAATGTCTTTTTGTTCCCTTATACATGAAGGGCAGCTTGACCAGTTATTGAATTCTTGGACCACAGCAATTTCCTCAATACTCTGCATATATCTCCCCATTACATTCTAATATTTAGGGTTGTGGGAAGTCTGCAACATCCTGATTTCTCTTCTTTTGTGAGCGATCTTTCAAAATTTTGTTTGTTCGTTTGTTTCTTAGAAACAAGGGTTGCCCCCACCCTCCCCCTCTTTTTAAATTTCAAATATTTCTGGGTGTTGACCTTAATTTCTATAAACTTTGTTTGGAATCTAGTAATCAAATTCTATCTCCAAACCTAATCTCTTTAAACTTTAAAGAAATGGCAAGTTTTCTTTTATGACAGCTTAATTATTACTTGCACTGAATTCATTTCCTGCTTTAAGTTAACAAGCTGGCTTTGATTACTTGTCTGCGATGCCCAGAAACACGTAACAGATGTAAAGAAAATGAGAAACCACAAGAAGACATGAAGAAAAGAGGAAACATTTAGCAAAATGGCGACATAGATCTTTATTAGTCAAAATGCTGCTTTGCTTTGTCTTCTCATAGCAGTAATACTGATGACTGATTTTTACTGAACACTGATTTTCTAGGAGGCAGAGGGAAACTCTTACCTTCAGAGGCAACACCTCTCTGTTGACACCATAAAATGTGGCCATAGCAAGGGTCCAGGACAGCAGGCCAGCCACATTCCCACAGACTTTTTTGGCATTTTCCAAAGAATAATCATCCATGTTAAAATATGGCTGCAGCAACTCAACAGTCTCTTCATTTATAGTATCCTTGGGAAACTGCTGAAGGCTCCACAAGAACCCTGTTGCACTCATTAACTGAAAAATAGTAGCACAACCTGTATGTTCTGGGAGAAAATCAATGCTTTCTTCCTGAGTTAGTATATATTTCGAAATTGAAGTTTCTTCCAAAGAAGTAACAACCGACACCCTCTTAAACATACAAATCAAGATTGACAGCAGTCGACCTAAATCCGTAAACTGCAAATTGTCTTCCCATTACCACGGTAAAAGAGTAAGGAAGAAAAGATATGTGAGCTTCCCGTCCAGTGGGTGCATCTGAATGTCACCAACCACGGAAGCTCCCTTTCAGAGACTCAGTTGGGTTGACATCAAGACCATGCCAGTGCTAGCCTCGGGTTCTGGACACTTTTTACAAAAAGAAGGCATTTGGCTTTAAAATCTTTCCCCACTTATACTTTAGGGGGTGCAGTTTAAGATAAACTCTTCATTACACAATTACTGCCTGCCAGCTTGTCTGGTCTATATTGAATGTCCTGGACTGGGGACATCTGATGAATCTCATTGGTCTTGCAAAGATTTTTACTTACTTTTAATGACTCTCCCCAGGATGGTTTGCAGCAAGGTTTTTCTGGATCCATAGTGACAGGGTCAATTTTCTTTTGAAATAGTAGCAGAACACAGTCCATGATTCTCATAATGAGATGCGGGGGCTTTGCAAGTTTCCTGACTGTGGCAATATCATTTGGTTTGATAGTCTGTATTTGGGATTAGGAAATCAACGTATTTTTTGTTGAACAGTATTAATAATCACACAGGAATCTAATGCTTTTAAATAACAAAAGTATAAAACTTTAAAATGTATGTTCTCCCCATCCCCTGACCTTATCCCTTTAAAGGTTTATATCCCAAAATTTTTGCATAATGGCTCTTTCATTGTTATCTTGGGATTTCCGTTTGTTTTTATTCTTTTTTCTCCTGTTGCCCTCAAATAATTGCTGTAGAATATCCCTACCATTCATTACCCACCACCCCAGACCTCTGTGAGCAACACGCCTCATTGATGGGTAACATTTAGATAACTTGCATCTTCAAAGCACATACTCTGTGTGGATATTAAAAAAGAGAAGGAAGGCTCTGAATATCAGAAACCTAACCTTCAGTCTTTGTTTTAAGGGCTGCCCTATCTATCCAAAGGGAAGAAATTCAAAGGAGAAAAGAGAAGTTATTAAAACATATGGCTTATAAAAATACTTTTCAAAGTTTCTATCTGTGAGCTGGATTTAAAATATTACCTGATATTCAAGGCAAGAAGGATTGGAACATAACATGACCAATAAAATCGCCTAAGAATCATTTGTTCAGTGATTTCTCTGTCTTGTAGGTTACTGTAGGATTCTTAAAGGGAGTGGGGGGTCGAGAATGTGTCCTGATCTTTGCCACAATTTTATTAAATGATTATCATAAATCTATTCATTCAACAAATACAGGCATTCTCCCATTTAAAAAGAAAGAAAGAAAGAAAAATAACCTTGTCTCATAATCTTTGGAGGAAAAGAAAGAAAGTATAATCACCCTAAACTAGGATTATCATCGTGATAGAAGCAGAGAGGTGACAGGAGAAACAAAGGAGAGCCAGAAGAGTCGAACACTTTCCAGAAGGGATGAGCCTCGTCCTGGAGAATGCCTCTTATTAGGCAATGTAAGTTAGGAAAAGCATTTCTGGCAGAGAAAGAGACATTTAAACAGACCACGATTCTTCCAGAAGCCTACGGATGTTTCTGCATGGCTGGACCATACCGTGTATAGAGAAAGAATGACAGAAGAGTTCAAGGGGTAGACAGGAGCCAGATTATCAGTACCAACAGCAGCACTGATATTTACTCAGTACTTTCTAAGTGCCCAGCAAACTGTATTCATTACCTTTAATGTTTAAATTGATCCTTCAAGGATCACTGAGGAATTATAATCGCCATGGAGACACAAAAAAGTAAAGTAAATTTATGCCAGATCATGTATTTAAGAAGTGGTGGTCGCAAGAGACAATTGCATGTTGCCTCACAGATGTGGATGGCTAGCTGGGGACCTTATCCCAACAGCCACTGGAACCCACAAGAAGATTTTGTTTTAATTTTTTTAATGTCTATTTATTTTTGAGAAAGAGAGAGAGCACGAGTGGGGGGGTGGGGGTCGGGGGTCAGAGAGGGAGACACAGAATCCAAAGCAGGCTCCAGACTCTGAGCTGTCAGCACAGAGCCTGACACGGGGCTTGCACTCATGAACTGCGAGATCATGACCTAGCTGAAGTCAGATGCTTAACCGACTGAGCCACCCAGGTGCCCCCACAAGAAGATTTTTAAAGGGCAAGTAATATAATCTGGAGGGGATGCTTTGGAGGAACTGAGGAGGCTCTCTATATAATCTGAATCCCTTATGCTATTGCTTAGGCCGTTAATCACCATTATTTCTCAGATCTCATGGAAGGCTGATTTATGGAACGAAAATAGTAAGTTATAGGGGCTGAAGACTTAAAAAAAATTAGAACTTAGAAAATTGAACCAGCAGAAACATTTGTCTTCAGACTCAGAGATTATAAAGCACATAAGAATTCAATTCAGTTTTCAGATTCTAGAAGTCCTGCAGTGAATTTCACAGAATGAAACCTGGTTCTGGCTGGGACTTGTGCTGAGAGCGGGTCACAGCACACACTCACGTTCAAGGCCGCCTCTGCTTCTTCCAGGGCCGGTCTAGCTGCCTCCAGCTTGGTCTCAGCTTTTACTTTTTCACTATCAATTTCATCCACGATTTTTTGGGCTTTGTCTTTCACCTCCTGCACTTCATTTTTGACTTTGGCTGAAGCCTGAGCACTTACTGTGACTTCTGCTAACACCTGTTAAATCGAGGGAACACATGAGGGCAAATAGGTATCTCCTGAGCAAAATTTACAGATTCGAGGAATGGAAGAACATTTATTTGATACAATATAAAACAAAAATAAAAGCAAATTGATTCCCTACGTATATTTTATATATATTCTTTAATTTATGCTTTAAGGTGTATTACTGTAACTCCTTTAAATGGTCCCTTGCAGTCTTCTCCTAAGGCTTACAAATATATAAATAAGGGGCGCTGGGGTGGCTCAGTTGGTTGAGCGCGTGGCTCTTGATTTTGGCTCAGGTCATGATCTCAGGGTCGTGGGACACACAGTTACTTTATGGACACAGGTCCATACCCTGTGTCAGCTCTGCACTGAGTATGGAGTCTGCTTAAGATTCTCTCTCTCCTTCTGCCCCTCTCCCCTGCTCGCTCTCTCTCTCTCCCTCTCTCTCTCAATGTATATTTTTATATATGTATATTTTTATATCTATAGGCTATATACATAAACATTTTAAGCTTTCAGGAAAATGGTATTTCCACTGTATGTAATTTCTAGAAAATTAACACAATTCAAATATAGATAATGGAATAAGGTCAGAAACCATATTAATGCCCACGTAAAAAACATAAAATAGCTCATGTTTGTTGAGCACCTACAATATGACAGGACTATGCTAAAACCCTGTCCTATGCTATCTCTCTTACTTCAGTAACTGGCTAAGGGTTAAGATTTAAGTATCCACTCTTAACCAACTCAGTGAGTGGAAGCTGAAAGCAGTCACAGTCTGGTAGGGTCACAGATGAAGGAGCAGCAACCATATATCCCTATCAACTTGAGAGGAGTATCTTTTTTTTTTTTTAACTCCACCAACAATTCCTGTTAGCTTTTCCCTCCTTGACACAAACTTTAGATGAGACCTGGGCCATCCTAGAAACTTAGAGCATGAGAGGACCTTAAAGAGAAGACTTAACTTAAATATAAGTTATAGTCAAGCAAAAATTTTATATAAAAATTATATAAACAAATTTCTATGCATTTATAAAAAATTTATAAAAATTTTTATAAAAATTATATAAAGGGAGACAGAGCCAGAGAAGAAAGAATAGTCAGGTGGAGGATATAATAATTTAGGTGTGCCTTGGTGGAAGTTAAACAAAAATATGTAATGGTCTTTGTGAACATTATCTCACGAGAAATAGCCTACAAGTTGGGGCACCTGGGTGGTTCAGTTGGTTAAGCATCCAACTTCGGCTCAGGCCTTGATCTCATGGTTCATGGGTTCAAGCCCCAGCATCAGGCTCTGGGCTGACAGCTCGGAACCTGGAGCCTGCTTCGGATTCTGTGTCTCTGTCTCTCTCTGCCCCTCCCCTACTTGTGGGCTGCTCTCAAAAATACATAAACATTTAAAAAATTTTTTTTAAATAAAATAGTCTATGGGTTTATATATTAACCATTTTTAATAACATTTTTAATTGATGCTTTTTAAAATATGGAATAATATTCTTCATCATTAGTTATAAAGTAAATGCCACTCACTTCATCTGCTTTTACGGAAGCCACTGCCAGCTCCTTCTCCTTTACCGCAAGATCCTGAGAGAGCTTAGCAACAGATTCACTTGCCTCCATAAGCTTATCAAGACCTTTGCAAATACACACACATACACTTTTCCTTAGAATATGGACATCCCAAGTATTTGTTCAATATTTACTATTTACAAGGCACTGTACCAGGATTATAACACAAGATAATTATTTATGGACAAATGCTTTAAAAAATACTCATATAGGAGTGCCTGGTGGCTCAGTTGGTTAAGCATCTGACTTCAGCTCAGGTCATGATCTCACGGTTCGTGAGTTCAAGCCCTGCGTCGGGCTCTGTGCTGACAGCTCAGAGCCTGGAGCCTACTTTGGATTCTGTGTCCCCCTCTCTCTCCGTCCCACCCCTGCTTGTGCTCTGTCTCTGTCTTTCAAAAATGAATAAACATTAAAAAAATTTTTTTTAATATTCATATATTAGGGGCAACAATACTGACCAAATCTCTGAGAGTTTCAGCAGGGGGTGAAGAACACCACCCAGCTAAATTGAAGGGAAAGTCACAACGCCATACTAAGATTACTTTAGTCAGGTAACTAACTTATTTGACAATTTAGTGCTGTCCTTGGCTTTGCAAACATCATTTTTAATGATGTAAATATCATTTTTTTTTTTTGCCTTTGAAGCACATTGCAGCTGGAATGGCAAATGAGACAGCTAATATAGTCATCATTTTGTGGTTTTCTTTGCTATGAAAATGAAACAAGCGGCTAAACCTTGTGCAGCTGGCTCCAAGGCTCTCAGTACCACAGAGCAAAAGAGCTGGTTAAGTGGATTTCTCACATTGCAACTGAGTTCTAGACGGTGGTGTGTTGGTAAGTGTTTAGTATCTGGGTCTCTTGGGGAGAGGGGGGAACACTCATTTGCATGTTTTCCAATTCCCATGGTGTAAATATTCCCACCATGGCTGATTTTAAGCCACCAAGAGACTGTCAGTAGCACTCCATTTTATGTCTACCGTACTGATAGAATAAAAATAACCTCAAGAACATGAATAGCAGTAAAACAGAGTGAAAATAATTAAGATGTGATAAATTTTGAGCACACTTGCCTTCTTAAAATATAACTTATTTAATTGTGAGTTTACATGTTTTGAATAAAGGCTGTGTTTAATGACTAGATCATAAAGTTCCTAAGAATTTAACTGTCTCTCCAGAGCCAGTCCAGGTAGCTCCAGCTGACCGCTGATTGTAGAGCATCCTATGGAGAGCCACAAGAAGGTGAACCATGAGAAAAACAGAGGACAGTTTCTTGCACAGTGTTTCTTTCCATCACTATAACTGCATAGACCTTGGAGTTTAGTTATGCTAGGGCACCACATTTTTTGCAGGAGAAGCGGGGGGAAAAACCACTTCTTTTTGGCCTGTTTGGACCAAATGTTTTCTGGACATATAACTTGCTCCAATTTATAATTTTCCTGCTTATATTACATGTCCTGGACACAGACATCCATTGCTCAGGGAAACTCTCTCTTTTTGTTTTGATTTGTTTTTCCTTTTCCTTTGTTAGAAATCTGAGAAGCATTGACATGGCAAAGTTTATGCAAGTCAAGGCAAAGTGTAACGAAACCAAAAACTGAAGTTGTGGTCAGTTTCCAAGAACTGGCTTTCCAAGAACTGGTGGTTTCTCTACCTGCAGGCAGGGGGCTCAGTGACTATGAGGACGCCCAGCCCGACGGTGTGGATCCAGTTGAAAGGGCCAGGAGAAAATGGTTTGAGAGAAAAAATTGGCCCCGTCTGTTTGGATTTTCTTCTGCCTGGATCTTCTTAACGGTAAATGACCCTAACAGGCATCTATATATATAGATTCCTATGAAAAAGTCCTTAAAAGATTCCATTCTGCTTACCAATATTCATACGTTCAGCTTGTTCATTGATAAATTTCACCTTTTCAGCATAAATGTTTTTATAACCATTTATAAAGGAGAGATAAGACTTGGGAGTCACGTGAGCTCTTCGGCGGTATCTGAAAGTAGAACATGACAATGGTCTTCGTCTCTGTCATTCTGATGTATTCCTATAAAGCATCCTACAGATGCGCTTCCCACTGTGGAATCAGTGTAATTCTGAAGGGTGATTCACTAGTAGGAGGGGAGGAATTGTGAATGGCTTCCCTAGAGGTGAGGTGGAAAGGACACTAAATATCTGATGTTTTGACCCTTTAGGGGGTCTTTGACTTGACCCTTACCCCACTCTGGGCTTCTGTTTCTTCATCTGGAAAACCGAGAAAAGAATCACTGCCCCATACCTACCAGCATTTTGTGAATTTTATATATATTATATAATATATATATAATATATATATTATATAATATATATATATATGGCATCTGTAAATACAACTTGTAAACTTTAAGATTTTATACAAACATTAGGGGTAAATGGTTGAAAGGAATTTGTGCTATGATCTGTTTTCATTCAACTGATATTTGCTAAACACTTCTTCACTGTTAAAAACTAGCTGGGTGGGCCTACAAATGTGAAAACCAGTGTCTCCCCAGATTGACCAGATCATCCTTGAAATCAAGGCAGCCACACTTGACTCAAATATTCAACTCCCTATGGCTTTACTATAGTAATTCTATTTAACTCAAATATTCAACTCACTATGGCTTTACTATAGTAATTCTATTTAACAGTAGACATAAATAAAAGGAATAATTTTATAGAGGAGAAGCTTGAGTCAAAGAAGAGCTCCTCACATACTATAAAATCATTTTACCTTTTATATTAATTTTTTCATTTTTGGAGTTCCAAAGATTTTTAACACTAAAAAAAAAATTAAGGACTGGACATATAAGTGACTAGCATTTAAGCATTTTATAAATATCACATTCAGAAAAAACTTCTACAGTCAGCAAGGATATGAAAATTTTGGACAATACACCAAATTTTGCAAAAATAAAGACACAGTCTTTTTTTTTGGAGCTGTACAAAGGTAAACTTTCTCTCCACAGATGACAGTAACCGGCAGTGTTCAAGTTAAATGGAAGGAAAATCTTCCTAACCGTATGAATTAATACCCATGGATTCACCAAGAGGATCTGGGAGATTATATAGAACTTGTTAAGGGGGTGGGGATCCTGGGTCTAGTTTTAAGTAAAGAAAAGGTCCAAGATAAACATACTTTTGTGAGATAGGGATCCCCTGGAAAATCCATGAAACTGTTAGCCAGACTCTATGTAGGAAAATTCTTCTGGCAGGTTTAGCACCCCCAGAAGCCTGAAGATCACGTTGGCCCACCTTTACTCACATCTGTCAAATGTACACAGTGACTATCATGCTTTGGGAGGGCGAAAAAGTTGTATTTTTGAACTGTTGATGACAGCTTTCACATGTGAACACCATTGCTATTTTTAGCAAACAGTCAATTAAAATTATTTGGTGTGAACACATTGATAAGATTAAGAGATGCAAGGGTGCCTGGGTGGCTCAGATGGTTGACCCTCTGACTCTTGATTTTGGCTCAGGTCATGATCTCATGGTTTGTGGGACCAAGCCCCGTGTTGGGTTCTGCAGGCTATGGAGCCTGCTCGGGATTCTCTCTCTCCCTTTCTCTCTGCCCCTCCCCCGCCAGCTCTCACTCTTGCTCTCTCGCTCTCAAAATAAATAAATAAACTTAAGAAAAAAGGCTAAGAGATGCAAACACAAAACCTAAATATCCCCTAACATAAGGCAATAGTGAAACTTTAAAACAGTGTACTTCTTTAATCAGAATAAATAATGCATGTAAATAATAAACTAATTTTAAATAGTTTGTAATGAATCTGTTAAATCATTTTCAAAAAAAAAATTAAGCAAATGAAATAGAGTGATTCATTAACCGTCTGTTACTTTGAGGCCTGGAGAGAAAGTGATACTTAAGTACGGACACTAGTTAATTTTTAAGTCTCATTTATTTATCATTATTTCAATGCATAATCACTAGAAAATCAAAGCAAGAACAAAATCTAACTGCATCTGGGACTCTGCACTCAATCAATACAAAGAGCCTTTTAGTGGCTGCTGCACTGAATTTCTCTTTGGAGTGAACTCTGGTTTTGCAGCTAACACGCTCAGGAAAAGTCACTCACCTTTGGAAATAACTTTCACAGCTCTCGGAAACCATGTCATGGAAGAGGCCCATTGTTTCTACGACTTGTCTTTTAGTGTCACTGGAGCAGACAATACCGTAGCCTGAAAGGAAATAGGAGGCCACAGCAATCAAAGCCTCCTTTGGCCAGCGACTAAACCAGTCCATGGTGCAACCTGATATCAAGCCAGGAAATTTCAAAGAACGGGCACGGAACTTCTCACCAACCTATTGACAGCAAAGATGGAAAGCATTAGACACACAAAGAGATTATAATAAATTGTCTAGAGAGAGACTTATGCATTCTGGGCCAACAGTGTGATATTTAAAAAAAAAAATCCTGGGGGCAGGGTGCCTTGGTGGCTCAGTCGGTTAAGCGTCCGACTTCAGCTCAGGTCATGATCTCACAGTTTGTGGGTTCGAGCCCCATATCAAGCTCTGTGCTGATAGCTCGGAGCCTGGAACCTGCTTGGATTCTGTGTCTCCCTCTCTCCCTGCCTCTCCCTCACTTACACTCTCTTTCTGTCTCTCTCAAAAATAAACATTTTTTTTTAATCTTGGGCTGCATTAATAAATTAAATGTCCAGATGAAGGGAGGTAATATTTCTACACTCTTCCTTGTCCTAAGACTACATCTGCATTATTGGTTTTGATCCTAAGAGCTACCTTTAAGAGGAAAGTGACAAACTGGAACTCTTGCAGAGAGAGATGACCAGGACAGTGAAAGTCCTGGACACTAGGACAATTGAGAACAGTGGAAGGGGTGGGAGGTGTTTGGTCTACAAAAGAAACAACTTAGCGAATCTGCAAAGACTTTCTCTAAATATCCGAGGAGCTGAAGCGGGGGATGAGGTTCATTTTACAGGCCAGAAACAGAATCACAGGGGAAAAAACAGAAAGACAAAATCCAATTCATTCTAAAGAAGACCTCTCTGGCAATTAGACTATCTAAAATTAAGCAGGTTGGCTTGTGAGTTAGTGAGACCCATAGAGCAGAGCTGCCCAACAGGACTTTCTGTGACTCTGGAGATGTTCTACAGATGCGCTTTCCAGTATGGTGGCCACATGCCACATGTAGCTACTGAGCATTTGAAATGGAGCTAGTGGGACTGAGGAACTGAATTTTTATTTTACTTCATTTTAACTAATCAAAATATAAATGGCCATACATGTCTAACGGCTACTATATTGGACAGTACAGAGAGCTAGAGACAGTCAAACCTACATCAGGGACATTCTAGATGGTATGTCTGTATTGGAGGAAGAACTGGACAAGATTACATCACCAAATCCCTTAACAATTTGAATAATCTATATCTCTAGGCAATTAATGAAAGCTGTAGGCTATGAAATAATTTCTTATAAAAATGAATTATTTTAAATTATTACACTTTGGTAAGAGATTGCCTCTGGTGGAGATTGGTGGTAATGAAGTGTTAATTTCAATTCAGTGTAACAAATGTTAGTTTCCGGGCGAATCATTTCATCACCGAAGGTGAATATTAAGTACATTTCAGTAAGTAACTCCTCCCACATAAATACAAATTAAGTAACAACTCACTGGAGAAAAGCAGAGAACAACATGCAAGTTCTTCCTTGATCTTGAAATGAAGTATTCATACAGATTATCAAAGGTAGGAGGGTGGCGAGGCAGCTCCTTTTTCATTACCGATATCAGACCTTGGGTGATTTCATCCATCTCATCTCGCGCAAACAGATTGGAGATCTTGGAGAAACAGACAAGAAAGTGTTCTGTTTTTTACAGGTTCCCCACACCAATTCACTGCCAGAATCTGGTCCTTTTTTCCTCCCAATGTGTCATCTTTTTTCATATTTTCTTTCTGCATCTCCACAGTCAAAATCCTCCATTTGCCAGAGATGACCAAGAATACTACTTTTTATTGAGCAGTTTAATCAGGAGAAAATGTTGTTTCCCTTGGCTCAAATACGTATCACCAAAAATGTATCTGCCATTCCAGTCATCTCTTTAAAATGTCCAGTGACACTCTTTACTCTCTGATTCTCTGACACAATTCTGCGTCTGAAGTAATTCTTTTTTATTTTACTGTTTGTGTATTTTTTTTATCAAGGTATAATTGATACACAATATTATATTAGTTTCAGGTTATTCAACATTTATATACTTTGCGTAATAATCACTACAATAAGTCTGGTTACCATCTGTCACCATACAAAGGTACACAATGTTATTGACTATATTCCCGACACTATATATTACATCCCCGTGACTTCTTTATTTTATAACTGGAAGTTTGTACTTCTTGATCCCCTTTACCTGTCTTCCCCACCCCCATCCCAGCAAGTCCCCCTCCCTCTGTCAACCACCAATCTGTTCTCTGTTATCTATGAGTCTGGGTTTTGTTTTGTTTTTTATATATCACATATAAGTAAAATCATGCAGCATTTTCCTTCTCTGTCTGACTTATTTCACCTAGCATACTACTCTCAAGATCCACCCATGTGTTCACAAATGGCAAGATTGCATTTTTTGTTGTGTCTGAGTAGTATCCCTTTGTGTGTGTCTGTGTGCGTGTGCGTGTGCGTGCACGTGTGTGTATACATACATACCACATCTTCTTTATGCATTCATCCATTAATGGATACTTGGGTTGTTTCCATATTTTGGCTATTGTAAATAATGCTGCAATGAGCATAAGGGTGCACATATCTATTTGAATTAGTGTTTTCGTTTTCTTCAGATAGATAGTGGAATTGCTGGGTCACAAAGTACTTCTATTTTTAATTTTTTGGGATCCTCCCTACTGTTTTCCAAGTGGCTGCACCAGTTTACATTCCCACCAACAGTGTATGAGGGTTCCCTTTTCTTCACATCCTTACCCAAACTTGTTATTTCTCATCTTTTGGATAATAGCCATTCTGACAGGTATGAGGTGCTATCTTGCAGTGGTTTTTATTTGCATTTCTCCAACAATGATGTTGACCATTTTTTCATGTGCTTATTAGCCATCTCTACATCCTCTTTGGAAAAACCTATATTCAGATACTCTGGCTGGAGGATTGTTTGGGTGTTGTTGTTGTTGTTGTTGTTATTGAGTTGTATGGGTTCTTTATGTATTTTGAATATTAACCCATTATCAGATATACAACTTGCAAATATTTTCTCTCAGTCAGTAAGTTGCCTTTTAATTTTGTTGATTGTTTTATTCACTGTGCAGAGCATTTTAGTTTGAAGAAGTCCCGCTTGTCTATTTTTCCATTAGTTTCCCTTGCTTTTGGAGTCAAATCCATAAAATCATTGCTAAGACCAACTTCAGGGAGCTTACCACCTATATTTTAAGAGTTTTATGGTTTTAGGTCTTAACAATTCAAGTCTTTAATCCATTTTGAGTTAAACTTTTATACACGGTATAAAGTAGTGCTACAGTTTCCTTCAGCCAGTTTTCCCAACACCATTTATTAAAGAGACTGTCCTTTCTGCATTGTATATTCATGGCTCCTTTGTCACAAATTGACCATATATGCATGGCTTTATTTCTGAGGCTCTCTATTCTGTTCTGCTGATCTATTTTTATGCTAATACTACACTGTTTTTAATTACTATGGCTTTGTAGTATAGTTTAAAATCAGAGATCATGATTTATTCACCTTTGTTTTTTTGGTTTTTTTTTCAAGATTGTTTGGCTATTCAGTGTCTTTTGTGGTTCCATTTAAATTTTAGAAATCTTTCTTCTAGATCTGTGAAAAATTACATTGGAGTTTTGATAGCTATTATACTGAATTTGTAGATGGCTTTGGATAGTATGGACATTTTAACAATATTAATTCTTCCATTCCATGAGAAGAAAATATCTTTCTATATATTTGTATCTTCTTCATTTCTTTCATCAATGTCTTACAGTTTTCAGTGTATAGGTCTTTCACCTCTCTGATCAAATTTACTCCTAGGTATTTTATTCTTTTTGATGCACTTGTAAATGGCATGTTTTCTTAATGTTTCTTTCTGCTAGCTCTTTATTAGTATGTAGAAATGCAACCAACGTTTGTATATTATTCTTGTATCCTGAAACTTTACTGAATCTGTGTATTAGTTCTACAGTTTTTTGGTGGAGTCTTTAGGATTTTCTATATATGATATAATGTCATGTGCAAATACTGACAGTTTTACTTCTTCCTTTCCAATTTGGTTGACTTTTATTTCTTTTTCTTGCCTGACGAAAAACTTCCTGTTAAGTATGATACTAGCTATGGATATGTAACCTGAGCCGAAGTTGGACACTTAACCGACTGAGCCACCCAGGCACCCCTGGTCTTTATTATTTTGAGGTACATTCTCGCTGTAGCCACCTTCTTGAGGTTTTAATCATAAATGGATGTTGAATTTTGTCAAATGCTTTTTTAAGCATCTATTGTGATGATCATACAATTTTTGTGTTTCATTTTGTCAATGTGATGTATTATGTTGATTGATGTGGATTTTGAACCATTCTTGCATCTCTTGAGTAAATCCCACTTTATTATGGTACATGATCATCTTGAATTCAGTCTGCAAACTTTTTACTGAGGATTTTTGCATCCATACTTATCATGGATATTGGTCTGTAATTTTCTTTTCTTGTGGTGTCTTTGTCTGGCTATGGTATCAGGGTAAGTCTGTCCTTCTTAGATGAGTTTGGAAGTGTTCCCGCCTCTTCAATTTTTTAGAAGGGTTGGAGAATAGCTATTAAATGTTCTTTCAATGTTTGGTAGAATTCACCAATGAAGCCTCTGGTCCTAGACTTTTGTTGGGAGGTTTTTGATTACTGATTTAACATCCTTAATAGTAATCAGTCTATTTGGATTTCCTATTTCTTCATGATTTTGTCTTGTAGTTTTTAGAAATGTACCTATTTCTTCTAGGTTGTCCAATTTGTTTGGTATCAATTGTAACTACCTCTTTTATTCCTGATTTTATTTGTTAGAGTTCTCTCTTTTTTTTTTTTCCTTGTTTAGTCTAGCGAAGGGCTTGTCCATTTTGCTTATCTTTTCGAAGAACCAGCTCTTAGCTTCATTGATCTTTTCTATTTTCTTTTTAGTTTCTATTTATTTCCACTCTGACTTTATTATTTCCTTACTTCTACTAACTTTGAGCTCCCCCTCCACCATTTTCTAGTTCCTTTAGGTGCAAAGTTAAATTGTCTATTTAAGATTTCTCTTATTTCTTGAGGTAGGTTTGTATTATTATGAACTTCCCTTTAAAAAACATTTTTACCGCAGTGCATAAATTTTGGTGTGTTGTATATCTGTTTTCCTTTGTCTCTAGTTTTTTTTTTTTTTAACGTTTATTTATTTATTTATTTTTTTGAGATAGAGAGACAGAGCGTGAATGGGGGAGGGTCAGAGAGAGGGAGACACAGAATCCGAAACAGGCTCCAGGCTCTGAGCTGTCAGCACAGAGCCCGACGCGGGGCTCGAACTCACGGACCGCGAGATCATGACCTGAGCCGAAGTCGGCCGCCCAACCGACCGAGCCACCCAGGCGCCCCTCTAGTTTTTTTTTAATTTCTCCTTTGATTTCTTCTATGATCCAGTAATTATTCAGTAACATGTTGTTTAATCTCTATTTACTGTCTTTCCAGTTTTCTTCTTATAACTGATTTCTACTATCATACAATTATGGTCTGAAAACATACTTCAAATGATTTCAATCTTCTAGAATTTATTAAGACTTGTTTTATTACCTAACCTATTATCTATCCTGGAGAATGTTCCACGTGCACTTAAGAAGAATGTTTTCTGCTGTTTTGGGATGGAATGTTTTATATCTATTAAATCCACATGGTCTAGTGTATTGTTTAGGCTGATGTTTCCTTACCGGTGTTCAATCTGAATGATCTATCCACTGATGTTAAGTGGGGTGTTAAAGTCCCCTATTTTTATTGTATTGCTGTCAATTTCTCCTTTTAGGCATGTTAATATTTGTTTAATATATTTTGGTGCTCCTATGTTGTTCACATACATATGACACATACACAGATGTCATATCCTCTTACTGGGTTGACTCTTATCATTATATAGTGCCTTCTTTGTCTTTTGTTATGATCTGTTTTAAAGTCTATTCTGTCCTGGGGCACCTGGGTGGCTCAGTCGATTAAGCATTTGACTTCAGCTCAGGTCACGATCTCACAGTTCATGAGTTCAAGCCCCACATCGGGCTCTGTGATGACCACTCACAGAGTGAGCCAGCTTCGGATTCTGTGTCTCCCTCTCCCTCTGCCCCTCCCCCCCTCACATTCTCCCTCCCTCTCTCTCTCTCTCTCAAAAATAAACATTAAAAAAAAATTTTTTAAAGAAGGGTTTAAGTCTATTCTGTCTGATGTGAACTATACAGGCTTTCTTTTCACTTCCATTTGAATAAAATATCTTTTTCCATCCCTTCACTGTCAGTCTGTGTCCTTAACTTCTGAATTGGGTTTCTTGTAGGTAGCATATAGATGGGTCTTTAAAAAAAAACAAAACCCATTCAGCCACTCCATGTCTTTAGTTAGATAATTTAGTCCACTTACATTTAAAGTCATTTTTGATAGATATGTACTTATTGCCATTTTGTTAATTGTTTTCTGGCTGCTTTTGTGGTTCCCCTCTGTTCCTTTCTTCTTCTCTTTCTCTCATCCCTTGTGGTTTGATTACTTTCTTCAGTGTTAGGTTCAGATTCCTTGCTCAGTTTCTTTTGAATGTTTACTGTAAGTTTTTACTTTGTTGTTACTGTGAGGTTCATTGTATCATAGTCTATGTTAACTTGATAGAAACTTAAACTTGAACACATTCCAAAATTCTAGTTTTACTACCTCCCCCCCATATTTAATGTTTTTGATGTCACCTTTTGTATCTTTTTATATCCCTTAACTGATTATTATAGTTTTAGCTAATTTTATTACCTTTACCTTTACTACCTTCATAGTAGTTTCGTAAGTGACTAACCCAACCCCTCTACTATGTATTTACCTTTTCCAGTAAGATTTTTATTTTTGTATGCTTCCTGGCTATTCATTAGTGCCATTTCTTTTCAGCTTAAAGAAGTCCCTCTCACATTTCTTATAAAGCTTGTTTAGTAGAGATGAGTTTGTTTAGCTTTTACTAACCTGAAAATCTGTTTATCTCTTTTTCAATTCTGAATAGTAACCTTGCTGAATAGAGTATTCGTGGTGGGAAATTTTTTTTCTCTCCTTTAAGCACCTTAAATACACTGCCACTCACTTCTGGCCTGTAACGTTTCTGCTGGGAACTCAGCTGGTAACTTTATGTATGTATGTATGTAACAATTTGTTTTTTCTCTTGTTATTTTTAAGATTCTCTATATCTTTAACCTTTTATAGTATGTCCTGATGTGAATATCTTTGGGTTCATCTTATTTGGAACTCTTGGCTTCCTGGCCCTGGATGTCTGTTTCCTTCTCCAGGTTAGGGAAGTTTTCAGCCATTATTTCTTCAAATAGATTTTCTCCCCCTTTTTCTTTCTCTTCTCCATTGGGCCCCCTATAATTCACATATTATTCCATTTGATGCCCCATATGTCCCTTAAGTTATCTTCATTATTATTTTTTCTTTTTGATGCTCTGTCTGGGTGATTTGCATTGCTTTGTCTTCCAGCTCACTGATCTGTTCTTCTGCTTCTTCCAGTTTGCTGTTGAACCCCTTTAGTGTATTTTTTCAGTTCAGTTATTGTTTTGTGCCAGTTTTGCACTTTATATCTACCCTGCTTGCACAGGTGAGCAGGCTTGAACAAGGTACCCTCCTGTCACCTTGCTAAGACAGGTAGGGGTGAGTGAGTGATCACAGTACTATCCTGCCACCTTGTTGAAGTTGGAGAGCATGGGTGGTGACATCTGTTTGGTACTTTCTTATGTCGTCTATATCTTAAAGTTCTCACTGTGTTCATCCATTCTTCTCATGAGGTCAGTGAACATCTTTATGACCATTACTTTGAACACTTTACCAGGTAGGTTACTCATCCTCATATCATTAAGGTATTTTTCTGAGATACTTTCATTTATAACATACTTCTCTGCTTCTTCATTTTGCTTGGCTGTGTTTGTTTCTATGAGGCAAAAGAGATATTCCTCCCAGTCTTGAAGCAGTGGCCTTATGTAGGTGATGGACCTTCTCATTCAACTTTGCCCTAGCTCTTGGTTGTCTCACAAAAGTTTCTTACTATCTAAACCACTGCTTTATTGTTGATATGTCCTTCTTGAGGGTATACCAAGACCAGTCAGTGTTCCAAGGGGGAGGAATCTCATTTAGCACCTGGTTTCAGGCTGATTAGAAGCTAGGCCCTCAGGCAGCAGCTTTTAAAGGATGCAAATACAGGGGCGCCTGGGTGGCTCAGTCAGTTAAGCGTCCGGCTTCCGCTCAGGTCGTGATCTCGCAGTTTGTGAGTTCCAGCCCCGCGTCGGGCTCTGTGCTGACAGCTCAGAGCCTGGAGCCTGCTTGGGATTCGGTGTCTCCCTCTCTCTCTGCCCCTCCCCCGCTCATGCTCTGTCTCTCTGGCTCTCAAAAATAAATAAACATTAAAAAAAAATTTTTTTTTAAAATAAAGGATGTAGGGGCGCCTAGGTGGCGCAGTCGGTTAAGCTTCCGACTTCAGCCAGGTCACGATCTCGCGGTCCGTGAGTTCGAGCCCCACATCAGGCTCTGGGCTGATGGCTCGGAGCCTGGAGCCAGTTTCTGATTCTGTGTCTCCCTCTCTCTCTGCCCCTCCCCCGTTCATGCTCTGTCTCTCTCTGTCCCAAAAATAAATAAACGTTGAAAAAAAAATTAAAAAAAAAAAATAAAGGATGCAAATACAGGCAGTCCTGTAGGGCCACAATCATAATCCCTGCTGGCCTCCAGACCAGAAGGTCTCTCTAGATTGAAAAAATTGGGGCTCCAGACAAACATATAAGCTCCTTTCTGGGAGGTCTCATTGAGCTCTAGCAAGGCCAAGGGGTTGTTCAAGCATGGTGTCTTTTGCTTACTTACATTCCCTGCCAGTGTCTCCTCAGCCTCTAGCTGTGTGGGAAAGCTAAAGCCTGTCCAGCTGATGGAAGCTCCAGGCTAATAGGCCTTTTTCACAGGAAGACCGGGGTTGTGTTTCAGTCTGCTGTCTGTGCAGTGTCGTGGTTGTGGCAGCCTGCCAGGAACTGTCTTTCCAATGTTACGTTCCCGGAGAGCTCAGAAAAGCCAGTCCCCTTGGCCACCGGCATCAGGAAATCAAGGGGCATCCCCATGTGGATCGCCTGTGCTTGTTGGCTTTAACTAGGCAGCTGGAGAGTGTAGAAGAGGCGCACACTTGCTGGCTTCAGAAAGACAGTAGGAAAATGTTTTGACTACATGCTCCCATGGGCTTCAGGACTGCAGTTAGTGAGTGCCTTGTCTGAGTGTGTGCACCAGCTTTAGACTGGGTGGGAGAATATTTCAACCATTTGCACTTGCCAGCCCCATCCAGGGAGTGATGGAGTGACCACAACTGCCCATGTTTGTGGACCTTACCTAGGGAACAGATGAATGCTACATTCATTGCTCATCTACTCCAGCCAGAGAGCAGAGGAGTGGCACAACCACCCATGCTCTCCAACTTCAAAAAGGCAGCAGGATAGTATCGTGACCACCCACTCACCCTTACCTGTCTTAGCAAGGTGACAGGAGGGTGCCTTGTCCAAGCCTGCTCACCTGTGCAAGCAGAGTAGGTAGAAAGTGCAAAACTGGCATCTGCCAGCAACTTCATCGCTGGGGAGACTTTTCAACTGTCCCCTGCCTCTCCAGTGGATACTTTAAGATTAACTAATGAACTTCCTTCACATATAATCCAGGCACTGTTTAAACTGATGGTGTTTTTTGTTTGTTTGTTTGTTTGTTTGTTTGCTGGGTCTCAGGATGAGACTATCTGGGAGCCCCTTAAAAGGAGAACCTCAGTTTCCTATAGCACTTTGAGTCCCTTGGATGTCAGCCCTCTTGGTTTTCTTGCCTCCTCCTCCTTCTCCTTCTTCTTCTTCTTCCTCTTCCTCTTCTTCTTCTTCTAACCCCACTGGTTTTCTAAGCCATAGGTTTTGGGGGCTTGTCTCTCTGGTGTATAGCCCAGGGGTTGGGGTGCCTGATGTGAGGCACCAGCCCTTCACTGGTCCAGGAGAAGCTCCATATTTGTGAGATCCCTCCCTATTGCATGTTGCCATACTGAGGGTGATATTTTTGGCAAGACTATGTCTCTGCCCCTCCTACCTTTCTTGATGTGGTCTTTTTATCCTTTGTTGTGCTTATCTGGTTTTCAGATCTTTTTCAGAGGGAAATAACCCATATGTAGCTGTAGATTTGGTGCCTCCATGGGAGGAAGTGAACTCAGGATCTTCCTATGCCACCATCTTGCAGAAGTCCTCTCTCCAAGGTACTTAAGTAGCTTATGCAGCAGCAAGCATCGATGGACACCATGGCGCAGGGAAGAGTTGACACCGTGGGCCTGATTTTGAGAAGAAGCTTGCAGGGCTAGCACTTGGCCAGCATCTGGGACCTTGGCCATGGACACCATGGCGCAGGGAAGAGTTGACACCGTGGGCCTGATTTTGAGAAGAAGCTTGCAGGGTTAGCACTTGGCCAGCATCTGGGACCTTGGGTTTAGAACGTCTCCTCCATTACTAATTGATAAGGTTGTTCTGTGCCTGGACTATTTACACAAACGTTGTGATAGATGGTGAACATGTGCTCTCCTTCTGGGAGTCTGCAATTCTGGCAGTTGTGTCTAGGCAGGGAGTGATGGCCAGACCAGCCCCCAGTAAAACTGCTGACCTCTGAATCTCAAACAGGTTTCCCAGAACGGAAACACAGTGCATGTGTTACCCATCTCACTGCTGGAGGTGAAGCACACTCTGTAGGGCCCGTTTGGTGAGAAATTAGGAAAGCTGCACATGGATTTCTCCAGACTCCACATGATGTGTCTTTTTCTTTATTGATCTGGCCACGAATCCTTGCTGTGTTGCTGTAATAAATCTTAGACAAGAGTACAACTATATGCTGAGTCCCATGAGCCCTTCTAAGGAAGCACCAACCATGTGAGTGGTCATGGAAGTGCTGATAAAGGTGGTGTCAGAAAAGGTGACACAAACATCTACTGAGAGCTGGCAGAATATTTTCATCTCTTTTATACTCCTGACTATTAGATACTTTGGTCCTTCTAAAATAAATTATAGGACCAAACTGAAGACTGATGAAATAGATACACAATCATATTTAAAATGGAACAAAGCACACACACACACACACACACACACACACAAAATCTGGACATGGGCAGCATTAATTCCACAGGAAGTTTTTAAAAAATCTACCAAATCTTGTACATTAATCATTCCTAAAACGAAAAATGTATGTTAAATGGCCTCACCTCTGAAGGGTTGCTACTTTTTCTATTCAAATATAATTTACATCTTTTAAACAAGAGCTTTCCTTTCTACTTTTGAGACCTACCTCCCCTGAAGATAGCAGGTTGTTAAGATATTCTAGAAATGCCTCATCTTTTATTTCATTGTCAGTAAAGATGAAGGTGATACCTTTTCCTTCAGCACCAGCAACTTTGTACAGACCTTTTAAGTCCTCTGTCAGATTATTCACATTATAAGACCTAAAAAGGGCGGTAGAATAATTAAAATAAAAAATATAGGTACAGTCATAATTTATTTCAAAACACAGTATAACCCATGGTAATTAGAGCATAATCTGTACCTGTTCCAAGAGATATTAAGTAATAATGTCTGCTAAAAAAAACCCCACAGAGATTAGAGTGAAATAGCTATATGTTACCATTCAAAACAAATATGTCTTATTTAACTTGAGAAGTGAGAAATGGGAATTCACCAGAAGTGACTCATGAAGAGCAATTGGAAATTCAGAAATGGATTTTTATTCTCTGCAAGGTGACGGTCTTCCACATCAGATTTTGGCCAAGTGAATATACGTATAATATCTGAAACTAAGCTGAAACTTGGATGAGTTGGATTGGGAAGAAAGTCAAGATAAATTATAAATAAAATTAGTGATAAATTATTTGCACATCACATTAAGCGGCTGGAGGCACCGACAGCCTATAGAAGAAGATGCGTTACGCGATGCGGTATAAATAATAGAAATGGTATAATTATGTAGTTACAGATTATGACAAGGAGAGCCTGGCCTTTGCTTTTCTGTTTACTCTGTTTCCTATGACATGTATATGCTACTGGAGGTGACATGATGTGCAGAAATAAAGCAGACATTTTCTGAAGCGTTGTGTATAAATCCTCATGAGTAAATTGATAACACAGACATTTTCACTCGAAGGAAGTGTACAGTGCAAGTAATAAGGAGTTCAAGTAAGCCAGAAAGACCACGGGCAGTGGAACCAGAAGGACCAGGGTTCAAATCCCCATTCTGCATCTTTAGAAATGTTCCTTCACATTTTTCAGCTTCTGTTTCCTCCTCTGCAAAATGAAGATAATACCTGTTTGTAAAGGCTGCTGTGAGCATTAGAGATGATTCAGCTAAGTGCACTTGAGTGAAAAAATAACCAGCAGAACCAGCTACCCCCGTTCTGGGTGGCACTACAGGAAAACGTCTTGTAGACTTTGACAAAAGGAACCCCATCGAAACGAGAACGTACATCCCTTTCAAAATAATTCCCAGGGGGGACATTCATTAAAAGGAGTCATTAGGGCAGAGCAATATTGCTTCCTGGTGTCGCCAGACAGAGGTGGTGGTCCAGAGCACGAGCCCTGGATTGGTTGATTGACCTATGAAAGGCACACATTACTGGGCCAGCCATTTGCTGTCTCTGAGAACCGGCTCGCCCTGGGAGGGGCAGTCAGCAAGACTCCAGTGCCAGAACGTCAAGAAGACAGAAAACAGGAAAACTGCAGTTAGCGCTCTGGGAAACTGGGAGGACTGCATGTCCCATCCAGGAAGGCACCTGCTACTCAGACCCAGCCACCCAGGAACATCGGCACAGTGGTGCCAGAGCTTCCAACTGTTTCAACAGTCAGAAATCCATCTTCTGTGTGAAATCTCTCCAATTTCTTGAAGTTGACAAGTGATTTAATACAAGTTAATCTCTAGATATTTGATGTTTTGTTCTTTTAAGTGCTCTTGTAGTTTGTACCTTGGTAAATGTTTTACCTCTTTGGCAGCAGGGGGGTATGCGTGTGTAAACTGTGAACCTAAAATGTATAAGGAAATACAAAAGGCCAAATATTCAAGACAACCTTGAAAAAGAATAGCAGGGTTGCTCAAGACGTATTAAAACTACACTAATTAAAACTATTATTATATTTATATATTTATATATAAACTATTATTTATTTATAAATAAAAAATTATTTACCCAAGGGATATATGAGTGCTGATGGGGCACTTGTACCCCAATGTTTATAGCAGCACTTTCAAGAATAGCCAAATTATGGAAAGAGTCTAAATTTACATCAACTGACGAATGGATAAAGAAGATGTGGTTTATACATACAATGGAATACTACTTGGCAATGAGAAAGAATGAAATCTGGCCATTTGTAGCAACGTGGATGGAACTGGAGAGTGTTATGCTAAGTGAAATAAGTCAGGCAGAGAAAGACAGATACCGTATGTTTTCACTCATAAGTGGATCTTGAGAAACTTAACAGAAGACCAGCAGGGAGGGGAAGGGGGAAAAAAAAGTTACAGAGAGGGAAGGAGGCAAACCATAAGAGACTCTTAAATACTGAGAACAAACTGAGGGCTGATGGGGGGTGGGAGGGTGGGGAGGGGGGGTGATGGGTATTGAGGAGGGCACCTGTTGGGATGAGCACTGCGTGTTGTATGGAAACCAATTTGACAATAAATTATATTATAAATAAATAAATAAATATTTGGTAGAATTAAAAAAAAACAGTAATAGTGCAAAAATAGATAAATCAGTGGAATAGACTATAGTCACAGACACAATCAGTTGATTAATGGGAAAGAAATGACACTGTAATGTGTCAGGAAAAACATGACCTTTTCAATAATGGAGTTGAAATGATTGGATATCTATATTGAAAAATATAATCTTGGGTGCCTGGGTGACTCAGTCAGTTAAGCATCCAACTTTGGCTCAGGTCATGATCTCACCATTCATGGGTTTGAGCCCCGTGTCGGGCTCTGTGCCTGGAACCTGGTTTGGATTCTGTGTCTCCCTCTCTCTGTGTCTCTCCCTCTCTATGTGTCCCTCCCCCACTTGTGCTCTCTCTCTCAAAAATAAATAAACATCAAAAAAAAATGTTTTACATAAAAATATAATCCTAACTCCTACCTTAGACTTTAAAAGAAAATAAACTCTAGGGGCATCTGGATGACTCAGTCGGTTAAGTGTCCTCCTCTTGGTTTTGGCTCAGGTCACGATCTCACATGGGATGGAGCCCTGAATTAGGCTCTGCACTGACAGTGTTGAGCCTGCTTGGGATTCTCTGTCTTCCTCTCTCTCTCTGCCCCCACCTCCCTCTATCTCTCTCCCCCTCTCAAAAAAAGAAATAAACAAACAAACATAAAAAAAGAGAGAGAGAAGAAATTCTAGATGGGTTATGGTTCTAAATGTTAAAGGAGTATATTTTATTCATAAATGTGAAGGAAATCACAGAATATCTTCACAGGTAAACCAATACATTTTAACAGAATACAAAGATCACTAAAATAAAGGGACACAATTGACACCTGAAGTTTCACTAAAATTAAGATCCACTGGGAGTGAAAAGGCAAGCCAAAAACTCAGAGAAGATATTTATAATGCACACTCTGACAATGGAACTGTATCCAAAACCTGTAAAGAACTCCTAAAAAAATCAGTAAAAGAAAGAATCACACCCTAATTGAAAAAAAAAAAAGCAAAGGACATACACAGACATTTCACAAAAGAGGCTGCCCAGATGGTCCATAAGAGGTGAAAATGTGCTCAACGGTGTTAACCACGGGACACACGTGACATACGGTGACATAACACCACACATCCACAGGAATCACTAAAATGGAAAAAGGCTCACAGTCCAAAGGTGGGCCGGGATGCGGAGCAACTGAAACTCTCATGAACCATTGGTAGAAGCGCAAAGTGGCAGAACCACTGTGGAAAAACTATTCCTCAGACCTACTACAGCAGAATGTATGCGTACTCCATCCATAATCAGCAAGTCTATCTCTGGGGGCATACTCAGACATGTACAACAATATTCATTACAGCTCGACTTGCCAAAAAATCCCGGGTAAACAAATTGTGGTAGTATGTAAGCAAGTGGGAGATTATACAGCAATAAGAATGAACAAACTATTGGTACATGTAGCGTCATGGATGAATCTCACAAACATAATACCAGCAACAAGAAAAGAGTAGATCCCGTAGCATTTGATTGATATAAAGTTCAAGAATAGGTCAAACTAGGGGTGTCTGGGTGGCTCAGTCGGTTAAGCGACCAACTTCAGCTCACGTCATGATGTTACAGTTCATGGGTTCGAGCCCTGCGTCGGGCTCTGTGCTGACAGCTCAGAGCCTGGAGCCTGCTTCGGATTCTGTGTCTCCCTCTCTCTCTGCCCCTCCCCCTCTCACCCTCTGTCTCTCTCTCAAAAATAGATAAACATTAAAAAAAGAGGAAAAAAAAAAGAATAGGTAAAACTATATCAGTGGGGTTAGAAGTCAGAATATGGTTAACCTTGGGAGGGTAATGACTGGGACAGGATGTGGGGGGTACTTATGGGGTGCTAATGTTTTATTTCTTCATCTCTAGGCTAACGACACAGGTGAATTTACTTTGTGACACCCGTGGTTTGTGTACATCTCCTTAAATACATTGCACTCAAATAAAAAGTTAACTTCAAAAAATGCACCAAATTGTTGTGTCTTTTTAAGTGAACATTTTACTTCAGAGAAATTAATGATAGAAAAACATATTGCTGTGTTTTATTTCATCTTACCTGGTTAATGTAATCTGGAATATTTGATATCCAGCTATAAAAGAGGCCAGTCTAGAAAGACTTTGTTTTCCTGAACCGCCAACACCCACCAGCAATGCATTTCCACATGATGTTCGAATTATTCGTGAGATCTGTTTTGAAATAAAATAGTATTTCTTTAAAAATAGAATTTAGCTGTTTACATTTGCTTGCACTCTACATGAGTCCAAATTTTGGCCATATGCTTGTAGACGACATTAGACTTTTTCCTTTAATGAGATATGTCAGAGTTTTTTAAATTAATGTCTCATGTTGATTTATTCAACTCAAATTCTTTCCTTGTACATCATGAAAGAGAGAACAAATTGGCTTTCCTATCTCCTATTTCAAAGCTATTTTCTGTGTGTGTGTAATTTTATTACTTTCAGACTCAATGCATGATGGAGTTGCTCTTCTCAATACACAGAAAGAAGTTTAGAATTGTCTGCTTATTATTCAGTCTAACACACTGACCTATATAGACACCTCGCTCCACAATGAATATCACCTCTATTGTATCTCTGCCAATGAAGAAAAAAATTTAAGTACCAAAATTCTACTTACAAGGGGGAGGGGGGCAGAAAGGCATTTGTAGAAAAAGACTGAGAGAGCCTTTAGTCTTGTGTTGCTTTTCTTTTTTTTTTTTTTTTTTTTGTGTTGCTTTTCTATGGCTGATTTCTTCAATAAGAATAAGGCTGGAATTGTTCAAATCTTATGTAGGCCAATTGAAGACATTGCTAAAAAGCTGTCTTTTACATTAATATTACTGATTAAGATGAAAGTCTAGATGGATCACTAAATTCATTATCACCACTAAAGACCTTTTTTTTTTTTTAATGCAAGTTTTACAGATGGCAGACAGTAACAACACTTTGGTAAGTATTAATTTTATCATTATATTTTTTAACATGTTAATCACGTAGGCGGTTGTGCACCATAATAGGGTCCCAGGTCCCCAAGACCTTGCCAGAGAGTACTCAATAACTACTTGTTGAGTGAATGAATGTCAAACAGCCCTAGGACATCTGAAATTCACCAACTTTGCAAAATACAAACATATAATAAATACAGAGTAAGCTGCCTCGTCTTTATCAAAACTCCTTCCTCTGTTCTGACTTCCTGGGGAAACCCCTTTTCAATTTATAAATTATACAAACAAACAGCTCCTTTCTGTAGCCTTTCAGACTTGAATCAAAGCATGTTCCTTTGGGTGTTGCCTCTAATTGGTTTCTGTTTTTACACCACTCCTGTGTACCTGCCTCACCCCTTCCCCATCAGTTTGCCAATAATCTGTAAGCCGATCATAAAACTGATTTTTAAAAGCAGCAACTGTTCCTCCATGGGGAACAGGATTCTCATTATATCAAAATAAAATTTGGGGAAGGACGATTTATTCACAGAGTTCTGCAACTTACTTTCTTTCTAGAAAGAAAACTCAAGGTGTCAAAAGCCCTGAACACAAAACCTGTCAATTTGCCCAACATTTGCTGCCGTGTAGGTGGACTCGGCTAAGGGGTTTGTGATTAAGCCTTTGTTTTCTGAGACAGTGCTCGGACTCAACCTAACGACGCTCTTCTATATACTACCTGATAGTACACATTTCTTCTCTCAAAACATCTATCGTGAAATTTACTAAGCTTTTACATGATCTATTTATGTCAGCAAATACTCAATAGTTAGAACCTTAATAAGATGAGTCATTGCATCTTTAAAAAACACTAGATCAAGAGATGTTCCTCTAATGATTTCATTGAACTGTCTCTGATAGAACTGGAGTTTTTCAGACAGGAAGTCAAAGGATGGTACCTGTGGGTAGGGAGAGAGAAAAATAATACTTAAGAGCCAAAATCCATGAAAGCAGAACTTGTAAAGGCACTCGAAAGTAATTCTAATTTTTTTTTAAAAATCTAATGGATTTCCAAAAATTTGTCATGGATTCTGTTGACTTTTGGTTAATTCTATTTTCAGAAGCCCAAAACCTCGCTGCATTAACTGGTTTCCAATATGGAATCATTCCTTGACCTTTCCCTTCAAAAACCCCAGCACCAACTCCTATCCCTGGGGATTATGATTGGAATATAACAAATATTTCTCTGTTTATATTTGCTTTTTAATATTGTTTATGGATTTTTAAAAATACACAGAAGTTTTACATTGTTGATGTGGTCAAATGGTTTTGAATATTCATGTACTTGTTCGTAAATTTTTCTCCCCCATTTAACTCTTTGAATTAACTCTTCAGAATTACTTTGTTTATGACCCTGCTTAAAAAATCTTTTTGGAGTCCCATTTCAAATTTCATGAAACCTATATATTAATTCAGGGAGAATGATGTTCTCATTTAATCAAGTCAAGTTTTATCATGTTTATTCCTAGATGTTTTACATATTTGTTGCTGTTGAATGAAGTACTTTGATGTTATGTTTTCTATCTTGTGATTGTTGGCAAGAATTGGCTAACCTTTTCTATAAAGGGCAGAATTAGGCTTTGTGGCCTATATGGTTTGTCACGATTTGTCCCCACCCTCGTGGTGTAAAAGTGGTCCTCGGCAATAATAAGTAAGCAAATCGGCATGGCTGTGTTCCAATACAACTTCAGGGATGAACACTGAATTCGAATTCCAAATAATTTTCACGTGTCACACAATATCATTCTTCTTTTGTTTCTCTTCTCACCCATTTAAACATGTAAAAACCCTTCTGAGCTCACAAATCTAACAAAAAATAGGCAGTGGACTGAATTTAGCCCATCAACTGTAACTTGGCAGCCTCTGGCATAGAGGATAGTTGTTGAGTTTGATATTTATGTTAGACTTGGTCATCTTACTCAATTGTTAGTGGTTAAAACAGATTTCAAGTTCTTTTACATTATATTAAGAGATAATCCTATCATCTGCAAACAATATTTTTGTTTTTTCCTGAAGGTAATTTGTTTCATTGTCTAGAACTTTCATAATATTAAATAATCGTGATAATAGTAGGCATCCTTGTCTTATACCTGACTTTAATGGATTGCTGCTAAATTTCACTGAAAGAAATATTTTACTTGGTGTAGCAGATGACATGAATCACAACATATAACTAATGAAGAAGTTACAACAACTCCATGGTGGGACTCTGGGGTAGGGAGAAATATCTAGTTGGGTGAGTGGTCAAAAAAACTCTTTTAAAAGGCAAAAATAAATACCAATTCATAAACTTTGGGTACTTCAAACACAGTGTCTTCAGGTTCGTCACCAGTTGGTTCAGGCATCTCCCGGAGAAAATCTACAAAGTATGGTTCGGGAAGGATATAAGATGCCACATCTGGGCTAATATTTTCCTCAATGGCGTGAACAAGATGGATATTAAACCACTGCTCATCTTCAGATGTTATAAATCTGAAATAAAAATGCAGGAGGAAAAATGCAATATATAAAGGCATATTTCCTAATTGAACATGTCCAATCTCCCTCCACCTCCTCTAAGGCCTTATCCTGCACCTCCATCACAGACAGGAAGGACATAACTCCATTCAAGAGAGTTATAACATTGACTATTACTTACAGAAAATACTGGCAAAGAATCTCTCCTTGATCAATCTCAGGCTCCTCTGAACCCTCTTTCCAATTAGAACTTGACTTTTGGGTTTCCATGCCCTTCTCTGCATCACCCAATTTTACCAAGAATTCTGTCAAGTGGCTTTAGTTCCAGAATCCTCCATTCCCCATGCTTTGTAAGACCAGCATTACCATCCATGTTTTATAGAGGAGGAAGCTGAGGTTCAGAACAATGACCCGGCCTATGTCCCAGATTTCACCAAGTAAAACCTACATGGAGTTCAAACGTTTTAGAAAATATACACTACTAAAATTTGCCTCTGAATGTTACCAAGTCGCTGATGATGTGGTGATTTGAAAAGATACCCTGTGGAAATAATACTGGAGCAAACTGGCAGAGCATTTTTCAAGGGGACCAACAGGTGGGAAATGACATCAATGCTTCACAAGCCCCAGAGCAAATGAAGACAATACTCTAATTATTTGAGTAGGTAATGCAGGAATTAGGCTCACAGTGTCAACTTCTTATATAGTACATTTAAATTCAAGTGCTGTAATATACACCTGTCTGCAATTACTCTGTTGCACTCGTGTTTGAAAAGTGATAGGAGAACAGATATCGAATCGCACTCCTCGGATTTTATGGTTAACATTCCTTGCCAAATTCTGGAAAGATCTCGAAGATTGAAAATGTAGTGAAATTTAGAAGGAGTTGGTAGCATCTTCACCTAGAGGTGGACAAAAACATAATGCTCTCAGTTTTGTTTTCAGATAAAACCAAAAGCAGAACTGCTTTTAGGACTATTTCATTTCACAAATTTTATTTTAACTCAAATAGGCTGAATAAATAAACCAAGAGTAAGTTCATATTTTTGTCACAGCACTGATGAGAAAAACACATCATAAATAAACTTGCATAGGATTTCAAAGACCATAAGCCCTTGAATAGGATCGATTCAAGAACAACACTCTAGATGACAATTCCAATGCCTGTTCTATCACCACGAGTTGGCTTTGAACAAGTCACTTTCCCCTGAATTCTTACCAACTATTTGAGTTGTGGGAATAATCATTACTAATCATTGTTAACCATATTAATGTGTATATGGAAGTATGCCATAAAAAAAAAACTGAATGCGAGTTGGTTGCCATTGCAGTTAAGAACAAGGAATGTTCACTTCTAAAGTCAATAAGGACTATTTCCACAGGTTCCATTAAGGTCTTTAGTATATTTGGATTCTCCCAATATATTTGAATATCATAATCTAGATTTCACTGTGAAGATCTAAACTCAATCAACATGACTTCAAATATCTATATATCTATAATAAGTTGACAGGCAAGTCCGACATGCAGCTATAATGACGAGGTAGCTTTTCTGGGTTGTGTTTGTGTCTTTGAACAAATTCACTTATTATTTCTACCAAGTTCAGAATCCAAACAGGCAAAGCTATAACAGTGATACATTCTTGTACGGAGAGATACCTGTTAAAGGATAAACTTGAGGTGTACTAGGTGTGGGAAGCACTGCTAGCCATGGGTAAAGATTGTAATTGACACCACTAGCATCATTTTTGAACGTGAAAACAACAATACTGGTGATACGAAGTAA
Organism: Prionailurus viverrinus; assembly: GCF_022837055.1. Lineage (NCBI taxonomy): Eukaryota > Metazoa > Chordata > Mammalia > Carnivora > Felidae > Prionailurus > Prionailurus viverrinus. Next base: position 37,358,404 of record NC_062565.1, on the reverse strand, counting down.
ACTCTCTACATGATTAGTTCAGGATAGCATATGCTTTCTCCAGGACCTATTCATGGTATACGCCTTTTCCACATTGAAAAAGTACCCCAGTGAGCTCATAGCATTATTTTTACAGGCTAATTCACAGTGTACGTTAAGACAGCAGGTAGCCAGGGAAGACAGAATGAAGACAAGTGTTATTTTATCAATTATCCTTCAATTTCCCTCTTTGCTCAGTTCCATTTGCAGCTAAAATGTTCATTCTATTCACCAACATGTAAAATTATATTATAAATATGCAGAAATAAAGGCTGTGTGAATATTGCTTATAAAAGACTGCCACTTTGCTGTAAAAGACTACCACTGTGATGACAGCTATTGGCAACTCAAGCAATCATTAAAGAGAATCAAATAAATTCCTTTTTTCCCCTCTCCTTCTCACACATTAACCTTCTTCATTCCTTTCAATTGTTGTCAACTTCTTTCTTTTCTCACCTGGGCTTCTGCTTTAAAGCTGTGTAGACTAATGTAAAGGTGAAGTGGTATACAAGAACTAAAAATGCTTTGTGAAGATGGGAGGTTTGAGGAAAAGATACAAAAAAGGGGGTGCTGCTTCTATGGGAATGGGGAGGGGAGGAAGATTCATTCATTATTCAATGGCTATTTACCTCCGGCTGCCTGTAAGAAGACACCAGAGTGACTTAGAAAATACTATAGTAAGTAGCAGCTCAATCCGCTGCCATCAGGGAGCTTCCATTCTAGTCGGGGGAGTCTAGCAATAAATAAGAAACAAATATATTGGTAAACAAATAAGCTGACAAATAATAATGACATAAGTCATGGTCAGAAAAAATAAAGTAGGGTCAGGAGACAGATAATGCCTGTGATAGCCCCTCTGAAGGTAAGAATGGTGAGAATGAGTAGTATATGATGGCCCAAAGGACCAAAAAATGTGGGGTGTTCAAGGAACAGTGCAGTGGAGGGCAGTGCAGCTGGGGAGAGAGGCAAGCAAGGGGCGGCTCTGGTGGAGTTTCACAGGCCAGAGCAAGGCATCGGGTTTCACTGTAAGTGTACCTGGGAGTCTACTGGTGGTTTTAAGAGGGAGTAAGGATCTCTGATTTACTTCTTTGAAAAGCATCTTAGAACTGTGTAAAGAACAGACTCTAGGAGGGCAAGGAGAAAGCAAGTCACTGTGTGGTCCAGAGGGCAGGTGCCGGAAGCATCTATCAGGGTAGTTGCTTCGAGAGAGAGCTCAGCTTTGGGATATATTTTGAAAGCACAGTTGCTGAGACTTGCTGATGGATTGGAGGTAGGGGGTTGAGGGAGACAAATCAAGCACGGCACCAGTGTTTTAACCTGAGGAGCAGGATAATTGGTGTTGCTATTAACTAAGAGGCAAAGGTCTGAGGGAAGGTCATATTGAAGGACACTTGAGGGTTCTGTTTGGACACATTAACTTCAAGATGGTTATTGGACATCTAAACAGTGATGTCTACTAAGCAGTTAGAAATAAGTATACAGCCAAGCAGAGAGGCCTGGAATGGAAGCTGATTTTGACATTATCAGCACAGAGATGGTGTTTAAGGCCCTGAAGCTGGAGAGACCATCTGGGTAAAGCATGGAGATAGGGAAGAGGTCCTAGCATCGAGATCAGGTGCACTCCAGCATCTAGAGGAAGGGAAGAAGAAGGGGGACTTTTAAAAAGATAGCCTGTCAGATAGGAAGAAAACCAAGAACATGAGGTCTTCAGAAACCAAGTGAAGAAAGTGTCAAGAGGGATAATTTATGTCAAATGCTGCCAAGTAAGAGGAAGAAATCAACCTTTAGATTTGGCAAGATTGAGGTCTTTGGTGACTTTGCCGAGAGCAGTGAACAAAAGCCTGTGCAAAAGAGGTTAAGGAGGTAAAGAAAGATGAAGAAATAGAAGCAGTAAACATTTATACAACAAAAAAAGCTTTGATGGAAAGACACCCAGTAGGCCAAAGCTTTTAAGAAAATATATATACATATATAAGACATGACATTGAACAACAGCCCCACTGGAAAAACAGATGGATCTTACCACAGAAAATTATTTCAGATGCTCAACCCTTGCCATTCCTTTTGGAGTTACTTTAAGAGAGGCAGAACAGCATGTGCAAAGACCGTATGTTGGCAAAGGGCAGCCCCCATGCAAGGAACCGGTCACCATAGGGGGCTGCGTGGATGGAGAATTTCATAAGAAACACCCAATTCCTCTCCTGATAATTCTTTTTTTTTTTTTTTAATGTTTATTTCTTTTGGAGAGAGAGAGAGGCAGAGAGAGAAGGAAACAGAAGATCCAAAGCAGGCTCCGTGATGACAGCAGCAAGCCCGATGTGGGGCTCGAACTCATAAACTACAAGATCCTGACCTGAGGATCTCTGACCTGACCTAAGTCAGACGCTCAACCAACTGAGCCACCCAAGCAACCCTGTTAATTTTGGATCTAGAAATTCCCTCATCCACCCCGGAATCTGAGAGGCTGGCACCCTCCAGAAGTCTCCAGGACATAAGCTTCCTCCCAGATGTGTGTAATTGGCCTAATGAATGTTTTTGGCATATACCTCCACCTTGTTTTTACCTCAGACCTACACTTAATTGTTTTCTCACGAGCCTGCTTTAAGCCATCTTGGTGACAAGCTATATGTTTCCTGAGCTTTACTTAGGGCACTGGCCCTGTGTCTTAAAATCTAGTCTATTTTGTTAAGTACACTTCCACCCATTTACTAATTCCCACTCCATCTCAAGACTCACACAAGTTAGATTTTAAGTCTCAGATAGCTAAGAACATCTGGAAATCCATGTATTCAGTCAGTCAGGAAATAGGTGAGTGTCTGAGATAAATATCAGAGTAACAAGCAGAAAAGCAGTGTCCTCGTTTTAGCAAAATTCTACTTTATCTTGGATGTCGTGTGTGGTTTATAGTAATGTCTCATACATATGGAAAGCATCATCCAGTCAGAATATTTGCTCCCTGGAAGGAAAAGGTGTCATAAATCTATTTGAGCACATAATTTGTCTTTTCAAAAAAAAAGAGAGAGAGAAAGAGAGAAAGAAAACCCACTACTCCGTGATGTGATGATAAGTTCATGGGCCACAAGGTGAGAACAGGCCAAATAATAGTAGATTTTTTATTACGGACAATGACCCTTCTGTACCTTAGTCCACTGCCACAGCACTCTGCCTGCTGAAACTAAATTTCCAATCATCTCACATATTTCAGGTTTGAACTTTCTGCAAGGATCAAAGTACCCACAGCCAATAAGTCCTGGAAAATAAAACAAGATTGAAAGTACAAGCTTACTAAAAGATAAAAGGTACATGTTTATCCCAGGGAATAAATCGTTACAAGACCAACTAAGCTGGGTGACGTTAAGCATTTCTCTTTCCATGTTTAGTTTTCAGTATTAATCATATCAGAGATACCATTAATCATTAATCAAAACAGTTTAACAAATAAGCAAACACTCACATACGGATGACTAGACTGAGAAACACAACCTTGCCGGATGCAGTAGAAGCCCCTGTTTGCCCGTCGCTGTCCACAACCCCTTCCTTCCTCCAGAGGCAGCCACTACTCTGACCTAACAAGATACCGCGACTTGCTTTTCTTTATAGGGTGGCCCACTTATGGGTTTGACCTTTAACATTTTCTTTAACTTCAACTTTTGAAATTTAATTTGATGGAATCGTATCATATATTCCTTGGTGACCTGCTTCTTTTGCTCAACCCATTTCTGGGCTTCGGCCATGTTGAAGCACATAGCTGTGTTTGTTCATATTCACTGCTGCATAATGGCATTAGGCTGTGTGCCTAGACCACTATATGGATCCACTTTTACTGTCAATAAATATTTGATTGTTTCAAGGTTTCTGCTATCATGAACATTGTTCTATAAACATTCTTGTAGAACATGTGTGTCATTGATTTGTGGCACAAATCAAGTAACGATGGGTTAAGGGTTTAAATATGGAAGGCAAAACTGTAATGTTGGGAAGAAAACACAGACAATATCTACATGACTGCTGGATAGGAAAGGACTTCTTAAATGAAACTCACAAAGTGAAAATCATAAAGGAAACAAATGATAAACTGGCATATGCCTGGAAATGGAACTGCTGTGGGTGTCCACACATTCTGCTTTACCAGTAATGAGGTCCAGTTATTATCCACAGGGCCTGTCACAATTTATACACCCACCAGTAGGGGGTGAGTGTCTCAGTCCTGCACATTCTCCCCAATGCCTGATTTTGTCAGAATTTTTCATTTTTGCAAATCAAGTGGGAATAAAATGCTATTTCCTTGGTGATCTATCTATCTATCTATCTATCTATCTAGAGCATGCGTGCATGAGCATGGGACAAGCAGAGAGGGAGGGAGGAAGAGAATCCCGAGCAAGCATCACCTTGTTAACATGGAGCGCAATACACTGCTTGGTCCCACAAATCGTGACATCATGACTTGAGCCAAAATCGAGTCTGATGCTTAACCAACTGAGCCACCAAGGTGCCCCTCCTTGGTGTTTTAAATTTGCATCTTTGCATCTTTGCCCACTTTGGGGCTTGTCTTTTCACTCTTCAATATTGCTTTTTAAATGAACAAAAGTTCTTGATTTTAATCTAGTCAAACTTGTCATCTCCTTTTTATGGCTTCTGCTTTTTGAGTCTCATTTTACAAGCTCTTTCCAGGGGCACCTGGGTGACTCAATGGGTTAAGTGTCTGACTCTTGATTTTAGCTCAGGTCATGAGACCAAGCCCCACTTCAGGCTTTGTGCTGATATCATGGAACCTGCTTGGGATTCTCTCTCTCTCTTCCACTCTCTCTGACCCTCCCTTGCTTGTGTTTTCTCTCTCTCTCTCTCCCAAAATAAATAAATAAGCAATAAATAAATAAATAAGCAAATAAATAAATAAATGAGTTTCTTTTCCTACTCAGCTGTCATGCAGATATTTTCTTCCAAATATTTTATATCTTTGCTTTCTATACTTAGGTCTTTAATCCAACTGTATTGATTTTATTCTTGGTGTGAGGTAAGGGTTCAATTTCAATTATTTTCACATAACAATTACTAAAAAAGTCCCAGTACAATTTGCTAAAAGTCTTCCCTTTCCCTTCTAATCTACAGCACCTGCAATGCCAATTAATGTCCATATATACATGGGTTCATTTCTCTTGTATGTCTTCATATATATAATTTTTAATGAAATAGTTTATGTGAGCATAAATTTGTTATCAAAATTCCCATTTCATTAACATATCAAAGTGCTACATTTGACTTGATATATTACATTGTTAACCTATAATACATGTGCTGTCATTCATTAGCCCAAATTTCTCTGATTAATTGTGTCAAAAAAACAAAAACACAAATGTTTGCTTACACCAAAGTCAAACTTCAACAAGGCTATTTCTAAATATTCCTGAGTTTTAGAATAGACTATAAACATGAGTCTTCTTAATATTTAGTCCCTCTTTTCTGGTATTTAATTCTCAATTTCAGATTCTTAATCCCTACTTCAGACAGAGCCTTTTTATCTCTTAAATAAGGTTTTGCATGGCTTATGTCCATTATGTAATAGGATAAAAAAATGTAACACCAAGAACAGTCATACCAAAAATTTTGTCTATTGAAGCATTTGAAGGCAAGGTGCAATTAAACACAGTAAACTGTCTTTTTAAACGTTGTGGAATATCATTTCGACCACCTCCAGGGTGGATCATTGCTGCTATGAGCTGCACATCAACAATAGTAGTGAAGTCTCCAGGCTTATCTAAGCTATACATTCCTTCCATTTCCATCATTTGTCGCACAATCTCATTAGTTACCTGAAATATACACAGTGATAACTTTAGTAAGTATATCTATCACATTCCTGCATGGCTCTTACAAAATAGTACACATGAAATGGTCAACTCTTATCAGTGAAAGTGCTTGCAAATGTTGATAATAACCTGCAAGGCAATTTTATGTAAATGCTACCACTCATGGGGGTGTCTGGGTGGCTCAGTCTGTTAAGTGTCTGACTCTTAGTTTTGGTTCAGGTCATGACCTCACGGCTTCACAGGTTCAAGCCCCACATGGGGCTCTGTGCTGACAGTGCGGAACCTGCTTGGGATTCTCTCTCTCCCCTTCTCTCTCTGGCCCTCCCCTACTCGTGCTATCTCTGTCTCTCTCAAAATAAATAAATAAACTTTAAAAAATACTTAAATGCTACCACTCATGAATTAAACCATAAGCTAAACGTCTGCAACAAGTTCAGTGTACTCTTCACCACCTTGATAAAATGGATCTCCAAAGAAATTTAAATAGGCAAGTTACAAAATATTTGGTACAATTACAACAGTAGTCAGAGTTACAAATATCAACATTTAACATTTCAAAATACTTTAAATCAGAATGTGGGATAGTTATTCCTGAGCCTTCAGGAATGTTTGGGGTTTAAATTTTATGTCCTCATCTTCCTTTACTGAAGACTCTAACACAGCTAACACTTCTTCCCTATTGAAAATTTTTCCTCTCTCGGCTTCAGAGGCTCAATTATTTCCAGGTTTACCTTGTGACCCTGGATCACTTCCTAAGTCATTCTTTCTCCACCTATCCCTCTCATGTAAGTGTTCTACAGAGTTCTATCATTCTCACTATTTCAGCCAATGTCATGTCAATCCTATAACCTAAAGAATCTCAACTCTGTAACTAGCTTCAGATTCCCTTCTAAGCTCCATGCCTGTATATCCAAATTCCTACTAGGCATCCCTGAGTGGATGACACACAAGCACCTCAAATACGACATTCTTTCATTCAACACATATTAATGACCACTGTGTGTCTGACTCTGTTGTAGCATAGACAAAAATTCCTGTCTTCATGGAGCATACATTCTAGTGGTAGGAGAAAAAATATATACACATGTACGCTAGTATGTATATATGTATGTAAATAAAATGGTATGAGTTTGGGAAGGAAAATAAAACAGAGAAAGGAAATAGACAGTGTTCGAGGGTGCAACTGAATATGGAGAACACGGGAGGATTCACCTCACAAGACATGCAACCAAAGAATATATAACCTCATTGCTTGAAGGAGGTGAGAAAGCAAACCATTTAGGTATCCAGAGGAAGAATATTCCAAGAGGAGGAAACAGTAAACATAGAGGCTCTGAGTGAACATTATATCCAGTGTATACAAGGACCAATAAATGTGTTTGGGGCAGAGTCATGGGGAGGTAAGATCAGTCAATGCAGGGTCTTTGGGTCATGGTAAGGATTTTGGCATTTATATTCTACAAGTCTGATGGGAGGATTTTGACCAGAAGACTGTGTCATGATCTGATCCATGTTTTAATTGGGTGCTGATGTGAGCATAGACTGAGAAGGGCAAAGGCAATGGGGAGACAATGAGGAGGCATTTGTAATGATTAAGAAGAGAGAGAGAGAGAGAGAGAGAGAGAGAGAGAGAGAGAAAGAGAGAGAGATGGTGGCTTGCACCAGGTGTTGGCAATAGAGGTAATGAGTAGTGGTAAAATCCTGGATATAGTTTGAAGATACAGCCCACATGATTTCCTAACAGATTGAATGTGGAGTTTCCACTTCTTGATATTAAGAGGAGTATTTCAGGAGCAGATCTAGGGAGTAACAGGAATTTGGTTTTGGACATGGTAAGTTTGAGATCCAAGTAGACATCCCTAATTGGTTAAGTGAGTCCGAAATTCAAGAGCTCTTCAGCTTATAGATGATATCTTAATATGCCTCCACTCTCCTCACCTTACTGCTGAGAAGTCTCTCTTGGATCCCTACTGAATGGGAGAGGAAAAGGAAAGAAAAAAGAAAAATAAGAGACTTCCCTAGGAGGCTGCGGCTTCAGGATGACACTTGCACAGATTTGCACCCTGGGTATGCATAGCCTAAGTGGACCAGAAACTTTCCAATCTTAGCCTTGCTTTGAGATAATCCTGACTGAATAAGCTCTTAAGGATCTGGCAGAAGAAAACTCAAAACCTGTCTTGATGAGAGCATATCCAGCTTAGGCTGTGAAACACAGTCATGATTAATTTTCCAAGGGTAATGATCTAGCAAGCAGTCAAAGATACTTACAGAAAATAAGACTTGTTCAACACACACAGGAACTATTAAAATAACAAAGAGCAGAAATAGGATCACATAGACTTCAGATGCTGAAATTAACAGACACAGACCTTAAAACAACTATGCTCAATATGTTTTAAAATTCATTTGAAAATTTGAAAATATATGCAAGGAATAGGAAACTATAAAAATGATAACATATTTTAAAGAGAAAATAAACAGTAGCTGAAACAAAAACTCAGTGGATGAATTTGACAGGAGATTAGATGAAACAGAAGAAAATTAGTGAGGAGGAAGACAAAGAGGAGAAATTATCTAGATCGCAAGCATTGGAGACAGGAAAGGCTGGGATGTAAGAAAAAAAGGAGAAATATACAAGGCATAGAAGAAAGTCTGATATACAATAGGACTCTGAGAAGAAGGGAAATAAGGAGGGGCAGAAATAATATTTGAAGAGATAAGGACTGGGTATTTTCTAGAAGTGATGAAAGACACCAAACCACAGATTCATGAGTTCCAGCAAATTCCAAACAAATAAGTACAAATAAATCTACACCAAGGAACATCATTTTTAAAAGAAAGAAAATTATAGGAAAGTAAAGCAAAGAGAAAGTCTTACAAGCAGCAAGTGAAAAAAAAAAGGCAGATTAAGTTCAGACGTGCCATGATTAAGTGGTAGCTGAATTCTCAACAGCAACAAGGAAAACAGAAAACAGGAAGAATATATTCAACATGATGGAAAAAAAACCCAGAACTGCGAGTTTAGAGTTTCACACCCCAAAACACTGTCTTTCAAATAAAAAAGATGAAATGACATGTGCAGACAAAGAATTAGTCATGAAAAGACCTTCTCTAAAGTAGGTTCTAAAAGCAGAAGGAACACACCACATGCAAGGTCTAAGAAGGAAGAATGAAGAAAGAGCAAAGAAAGTGGCAAACAAGCCAGCAATGCAAATGAAGAGTGAATATATAAAAAAGTAAAAATAATGTCTTGTGGGAGTTAAAAAAAAAAAGGGGGGGGGGACACCTGGGTAGCTCAGCTGGTTAAGTGTCCAACTTCAGCTCAGGTCATGATCTCACGGTTCATGAGTTTGAGCCCCACGTCGGGCTCTGTGCTGGCAGCTCAGAGCCTGGAGCCTGCTTCAGATTCTGTGTCTCCCTCTCTCTCTGCCCCTCCCCTACTCATGCTCTGTCTCTCTCTGTCTCTCTCAAAAATGAATAAACGTAAAATAAATTAGAGAGAGAGAGACTTAAAATACAAATCAACAATAAAATGATAAGTTAGGAGAGAGATAAAGGAAATTAAGGTGTTCAAAGGTCATTGGATATACAAGATAGGAATAAAGGGTTTATCTTTATCTTTCATTACCCGTGTATGCAGGATATACTGTCTAGGTAAGCATTAGAACACAGAAATTGAGTGCAGTGTATAGGTAGTAAACAAACAAAAGGAAAAAGTCAATCTTCTCAGGAAATAGGAAGAAAGCTACAACACATGTGTGCTCAGCAAACGGTAAGGAAATGGAGGTGTTAGAGGTCCGAGAAAATGAAGAAAGTATGAAGCAGTCATGTCACAGAGAAGGAGCCTGAATGGAAGCTGAGGTCTGTGATGATGATTTAAGTTTATTTATCTATTTTTGAGAGAGAGAAAGAGAGAGCAGGGGAGGGGCAAGGAGAGAGGAAGAGAGAGAGAGAATCCCAAGCAGGCTGTGCACTGTTAATCATGACCTGAGCTGAAATCAAGAGTTTTAGTCAGTCAGTTTAACTGACTGAGCCACCCGGGGCAGCCCCATGGTGATGATTTTAAAATGAAGCCAGAATTGTGTGGTTTTCTCCAGCCAAGCTTAGCTGCATAGGTGCAGGTGGGTGGAGAGCAGGCCGAGTTTCAACAAGGCTTTAATGGAGTTAAGGCTTTCACAGGTGAGTAGAGGGTGTATGCGACAGTGATTATAGTGATGGGTCCTGGAATTCCAGCTAGGAAAGAAAGGAAGTGAGGAAATGAGAGGAAATGAGGGATAGTTTAATGATGGCAGGAACTATGGATCGTGGTAGCTCTCTCTCGAATCTGGGAAGTGGAGGGAATAAGCTAGAAAGGGTGGATATGGTACAGAGAATAAAATGCTTGAAACTGAGATAATGAAGGGGTCACAGTTCTCGATAATAACAAGGTGTAGGTATGACTGCGTGGATGACTAATTCACCCAGGGTGGAAGACACGATCATCACAGGAGGAACTAAGAGGTCAAGATCACGTATGTCAGTATTGGCATCACCAAGAATTACAAAAAGCAGGCTGCATAATTTGCAAGGCCCAGGGCAAAATGAAAATGCAAGGCTCCTTGTTCAAAAGTAATTATTAAGAAATTCACACTGGTGGCTACAGAGCATTAAACCAATGCAGGTCCGTTTGAAGTATGAGTCACTGTGTCAGCCCAGTTTCCACACACATGATGCTGGCCCCAGCAAGAGGGAGAGTAACAGTGATCCAGGAATGGAAATCTTCAGGGTGTTGTCTGAGGGTCTGAGGTGACAGCAACAAGGGAAGCATGAGGTGGGATTGATCCCTCCACAGGGCAGGGGACAACAAGAGGCAAGGAGGACATCCCCCCCACCTCTAGGCCCAGGGGCTCAACTTGACTGAGGAAAGCAGCCTCCCAGGTTTCCATTAGAGCAAGCAGGCAAAAGAAAAATTCAGAGAAGCTGCATTTACAAGCAATTCTGTGGATGAACTATGGCTTCCAGGGGCACATAGAAAGGTTTCAGGGGGGCACCTGGGTGGCTCAGTCGGTTAAGCGTCTGGCTCCAGCTCAGGTCATGATCTCATGGTTTGTGGGATTGAGCCCCGCATCGGGCTCTCTGCTGTCGGTGGAGAGCCGGCTTTGGATCTTCTGTCCCCCTTTCTCTCTGCCCCTCCCCCACTCACTTGCACACACTCTGTCTCTCTCAAAAATAAACATTAAAAAAAATTTTTTTTAAGTGAAAGGTTTCAGAGTGGGAAAAGTAGGAAGTAAGGTCAGAGAAGTGCTGTGCAAAGCTGTTTGAGGAATAGTCTCAGGTGAGCACAGGACCTGGGAGTCTGGACCTCCTAGAGGTATCTGAGGTGAATCCACATAAAAGGCCAGATGGAATGGGTGCTGGCAGGCTCCAGGTAGATGTAATTGATGAAGCAGTGGGCAGTGGTGGGAGGGAGGTGTTGGCAATCCCACAAGGAACATGCAGAACGCTGACAGCATCAGTGAGGTTCTCTGATGGGGAATGCCTCTGGGGTTGACAGATGATCACAAGGGGGGACACACGCATGGCAGAGTTAAAAGGAAAAAAAAAAGGTATTTTCTACATCAGGTATTCCTTGGAGGGAGTATGTAGAATAAGAGGTAACAGAACAAAACTAAAACCCTGGGGAAAGGAAGAGAGGAGCCAGAAAGGTCACTGAAATCACGAAGCCAGAGAGACAGGTAGGCGTATTGCTGAAAAGCCCACAGGGACCTCAAGAAGGGAGAATGCCAGCTATACCAGAGAAGTCAAACAAAACAGAACTGCTACTAGGGAGGCTTAATAAGATGAAGGCTATTGACATTTTTTACATATAACTAAAAATGCTGATTAACTATCATCTACAGGAGATATTTTAGTCATACCTGATCTCCCCATTCATTAATCACCGGCATATTAATATCATCAATAAATACAGTCATTTTTCTGCCTCCTGGTGGCCCGTATGTGCTTCCCATTCGTTTATCCACATAGCTTTCAATGGTTCTCTGGAAAGAGGAAATGGTTTAAGTGTTAGATTTCAACCCAGATTCCTAAAAATGCTGAGCGTGTCTCTCAGAGTGAATTGAGTTACTTAATATACATAAATACCATTATTAAAATAGACATTGTAGGGGCGCCTGGATGGCTTAGTTGGTTGAGCATCGGTCAGACTGCTGGTTTCGGCTCAGGTCATTATCTCATGGTTTGTGAGATGGAGCCCCGAGTCGAGTTCTACGCTGACAGAGCGGAGCCTGCTTGGGATTCTCTGTCCACCTCTCTCTCCGCCCCTCCCCCACTCACACGCACATGCATTCTCTCTCTCTCTCTCTCTCAAATAAATAAATGAACTCAAAAATTGTTTTTTTAAATAAACAGTGTAAAATTGCAAAAAATAAGTTACTGAAATATTAATCATTAATTTTTTGCACAAAGTTCAGCTTCAGCCTCAATATTAGGTCAAAATATGCTATTTGGCTTTGGTTTCCATCTTAGCCTAGGGAAAACCAATAGCTGAATGCCAGGTGCAGCCACATTTCCTACACACACACACACACACACACACACACACACACACACACCAGCTTTTATATGCATACACATTTTACTGTAAACACCACTCAAAACATTTAAGATGTTGATTACCTCAGCAAGTGATGGGTTTTACCTGAAACATGACTGGTTCTGTGGCAGATGAAAAGTTTAGACTTTTGGATAACTGTACTTCAGGATCGTATCTTTTCAAATAGGCTTTAATCATTACAGTTTTCGCAGTCCCCTGCTCTCCCGTGAGCAAAACAGCCTGCAGTAATAGGATAGTCATGGTGAAAGGGGTTGTGTTTGGTTTTAAATGCCTTATGGCTCTAGCAGCCATTTTTCATTCTAAAAATTCATATGACTAATTTTTAATTACTTTTTAGAATTAGACCCACGTCAAAATAAATCCTAGTTCAATTAAAAATTTAAATGTGAAATGTGTACTACAACTGTGCTGGAAGAAAAAAATGGGCAAATATTCACGTGACCACGAGAGAATGAGGGACTTTGTGAGCATATGACAGCTTTCCTTAGCAAGCTGGAAGTCAGAAGTTCAGGGGATACTGAATTGGAGTGTATCCTGGGGTTCATTCGCCAAAAGTGTTTCCCTTAAATGGCACCACTTCCGGCCCCTTGTGCTGGAATTTAATTTTTCTATCTGTACCGTGTGAAAAGGGATGTGTTTCATACAGGTTTGTGATCAGCTAAGAAACTATCAAACTTACTTTATATTGTTTTGCAATGGTGTCTATCAAAAAATTTGTTCTAATATTGTCAACATTTGGAACCAAAATTGATGAATATTCTGGAATACTGTCAGTTGGATAATAATATGGCTGTAGTTTCTTATTCCAGTGCTCCCAATCACCTATACAGTAAGTACAAATTCATCTTAATAAAACTGCACTCTTTGAAAAGTATCTCAAAATATAAAAATGCAAATGCCATAAACACCCAACAGAATCACATGGACATTTAAACCATTTTCCAAAAATATGTGAACATATCTGCTTATCTAATATATATGGCATTTGATCATTTAAATTCGTTTTGCCCCTTCACAAAGCCAGTTTTTAAATTTCTAAATCACTCATCTAGAGAGATCTGGCCTGAAAGGGAATTAGAACTGGCTACTGGTAAAACCAATGACATGTTTAATATCTAGTAGGGAAGCCCCATCAACTGAAAGGATAAGGAAGACCAAAAAGGGGTTAGTGGACATAGAATGTTTGCCATGAGAAATGGGGAAAACAAATCTAGCCCTGAAACTAGTTAATAAAGTGCTCAGCCTATTGACTTAACAGTAACTACTAATTTATTAACTGATTTTAGATAGCCCATAATTTACTGACGGATATTATTGGTATAAGAATTATTTTTACCACATTTCTTCAATTATAAAAAAAATTGTATTTACATTTAACATATGTGGAATGTGCCTTACAAATCTACAAAGACTTATAACCACCATTGGCTAGGCAAACTTGGTCAGAGATGTTCACACTGTTGCCATAAATTACTTTTATTGTTGGTATCGTATTGTTCATTTTAACTGGCTTTTCAGGAATATTACACTATGATTCAGGATTGTATCAAAAGAGTTACTGTGTACATAGAATGCATGAAAACAGAGCACAGGCTCACACATTTGAGAGTAGCAAAGAAAATATTCATCACTGGAGGAATAACCTCAATCTCAAATTTCCTTGCAAAATAACAAGTCATTTGGTAAGTGTAGGTGTTAACTTTTAAGAAACTGATAAACTTTTTCCAAAGTGGCTATCCCACAGAGTAGTATATGAGAGTCCCAGTTATTACACATTCTTGCTGATATTTGGTATTATCAATCTTTTCATATGGCAATCATTGTAATGGCTGTGTAATCATAGCCCATTCTAGTTTCAGTTTGCATTTCCTCGATAACCAATGATGTTGAATATCTTTTCATGTGTTTTTTCACCATTTTAAAATCTTCTTTGGTCAAGCATCTATTTAATTATAGTGCCCATTTAAAACATTTTGGCTTGGGGCGCCTGGGTGGCTCAGTCGGTTGAGCAGCCGACTTTGGCTCAGGTCACGATCTCGCGGTCCGTGAGTTCGAGCCCCACGTCGGTCTCTGTGCTGACAGTTCTGAGCCTGGAGCCTGTTTCTGATTCTGTGTCTCCCTCTCTCTGACCCTCCCCCATTCATGCTCTGTCTCTCTCTGTCTCAAAAATAAATAAACGTTAAAAAAATTTTTTTTTAATAAAATAAATAAAAATAAAAAAATAAAAAATTTTGGCTTGGCTGTCTAACCACTATTATGGAATGGCAAGAGTCCTTTATGTTTTCTGGATTGAATTGTTTTATCAGATATATTTTTTATTTTTTTAATTTTAATTCCAGTATAGTTAACATAGAGTGTTATGTTTGTTTCCAGTGTACAATATAGTGAATCCACAGTTCCATACATCACCCAGTGCTCATCATGACAAGTGCCCTCCTTAATCCCCATCACCTTTTTCAACCATCCCCCCATCTGTCTCCCCCCGCCCCCATAACCATCAGTTTATTCTCTACAGTTAAGATCTGTTTCTTGGTTTGTCTTTCTTTTTCCCCTCTGCTCATTTGTTTTATTTCTTAAATTCCATGCCTGAGTGAAATCCTACGGTCTTTGTCTTTCTCTAACTTATTTTGCTTAGCATTATACTCTCTATTTCCATCCATGTCATTGCAAATGGCAAAATTTCATTCTTTCTATGGCTGAATAATATTTCATTGTATATCTATATACCATTTCTTCTTTATCCCTTCATCTGTCAATGAACACATGGGCTGCTTCCATAATTTATTATAAATAATGCTGTAATAAACATAGGGATGCATGTATCCCTTTGAATTAGTGTTTTCACATTTTGGGGGTAAATACCCAGTAGTGCAATTGCTGGATCATAGGATAGTTCTATTTAAAAATTTTTGACTAACCTCCATACTGTTTGTTTTCCACAGTGGCTACACCAGAGTGCATTCCTATCAACAGTGCAAGAGGTTTCCCTTTACTCCACATCCTCGCCAACACCTGTTGTTTCTTGGGCTGTTGATTTTAGTTGTTCTGACAGGTGTGAGGTGCTATCTAATTGTAGCTATCTAATTGTAGCTATCTAATTGTAGTTTTGATTTATATTTCCCTGATAATCAGTGATGTTAAACATTTTTTCATGTATCTGTTAGCAACCTATATGTCTTCTTTGGAGAAATGTCTGTTCATGCCTTCTGACCATTTTTGAATTGGATTATTTGTTTTTGTGTGTGTTAACTTGTATCAGTTCCTTATATATTTTGGGTACTGACCCTTTTTCAGATATGTCATTTGCTACCTTGTTGCTACCTTGTTAATATGTTATTATTCTGGAGAATATTCCATGTGCACTCAAAAAGAATGTGTATTCTGTTGTTTTAGGATGGAATGTTCTGAATACATCTATTAAATCCATATGGTCTAGTGTGTCATTCAGAGCCACTGTTCTCTTGTTGATTTTCTGTTTGGATGATCTGTCCATCAAAGTTTGTGGGGTATTAAAGTCCCCTACTATTATTGTATTATTATCAATTAGTTCCTTCATGTTTGTTATTAACAGTTTTAAGGATTTGGGTGCTCATATACTGGGTGAACAAATATTTACAATTGTTATATCTTCTTGATGGATAGACCCCTTCATTATGATATAATGCCCCTCCTTCATCTCTTGTTACAGTCTTTGGTTTAAAATCTAGTTTGTCTGATAGGAGTATGGCTATTCTGGCTTTCTTTTGATGTCCATTAACATGATAGATGGTGCTCCGTCCCCTCACTTTCAATCTGCAGATATCTTTAGGTCTAAAATGAGTCTCTTGTAGGCAGCATATAGATGGGCCTTGGGGTTTTTTTGTTTTTGTTTTTGTTTTTGATCCACTCTGTCTCCCTATGTCTTTTGATTGGAGCATTTAGTCCATTTACATTCAAAGTAATTATTGATACGTCTTTATTGCCATTTTGTTACTCGTTTTATGGTTGTTTTTGTAGTTTTTCTCTGATCCTTTCTTCTCTTTCATAATTTGTTGGCTTTATTTAGTGATATATTTGGACTCCTTTCTCTTTATTTCTTGCATATCTATCACTGGTTTTTGATTTGTGGTTACCATTAGGCTCGTATATAACATCTTCTCCACATAGCAATCCATATTAACTCGATGGTTGCTTAAGTTTTGGATACTCTTTTAAATACTATATTAAAATTCCAATTTTTAATTGTTTGTTGTGAGCATATAGAAATACAACTTATTGTTGTATATTGTCCTTTTATCCTATGACCTTGCTAAACTAATTCACTGGTTTTAAACACTTTTTTGAGGATTCTATACAAATGGTCATATTGTCTACAAATAGAGGTATATTTGTTCTTTTCTAATCTGTAGATACTTTATTTGTATGTTTTTGTTTATTTATTGACTTACTGCACTGATTAGACCTTCTAGTACAATGTTGAATAGCAGTGATGAGAAAGAACATCCGCGTCCTATTTCTAATCTTGGCAAGGAAATATTCAATATTTCACCAATAAGTAAGTATAAATGTTATCTTTTCTGTAGATGCTCTTTGTCAAAATTATAAAGCTCCTATTCCTAGTTTACTGAGAGTTTCACCATGAAACGGTGTTAAATTTTGTCAAATGCTTTTTCTGCATCTATTTAGAGGACTGATGATGTGTTTGGCTTTTAGTCTGTTAACATGGCAAAATAAATTTATTGCTTTTTCAATGTTACTCCAACCTTCAATTCATAGAATAAATGCTCACTTGGACTTTACCTGTTAAAATTTTTTTAAGAAATGTGTGTCAGGGCACCTGGCTGGCTCAGCTGGTAGGACATACAACTCTTAACCTCAGGGTCATGAGTTCAATCCCCACATTGGGTGTGGAAGCTACTTAAAATTTAAAAGGGGAAAGGAAAGAAATATGGGTCATTGTTCCTAAGACATACTGCTCTACAGTCTACTTTTATTATAATGCCTTTCTCTGGTTTTGATATCAATATAACATCATCTTTATAAAACGGTCTGGGATGTATCTCTTCCTTACGTTTAATGTCTTAGAAGCAGTTTTTGTACAGTTGGTATTATTTCTTCCTTAGGTACTTGGTAGAATTCACCAATAAAGACATCTGGGCCTGGGGTTTTCTTTGTAGAAAGGTTTTTAACTATACATTTTTGGTGAGTCTGGGGATATGTAGGATATCTATTTCTTCTTTTTTTTTTAATTTTTTTTTTCAACGTTTATTTTATTTTTGGGACAGAGAGAGACAGAGCATGAACGGGGGAGGGGCAGAGAGAGAGGGAGACACAGAATCGGAAACAGGCTCCAGGCTCCGAGCCATCAGCCCAGAGCCCGACGCGGGGCTCGAACTCACGGACCGTGAGATCGTGACCTGGCTGAAGTCGGACGCTTAACCGACTGCGCCACCCAGGCGCCCCATTTCTTCTTGATGAGGTTTAGTAGTTTGTACCTTTCAAGGAATTTGTCTTTTTTATCTAAACATGTCTGTTTCATCATCAAACATACCTTCAAAACATTGTTTCTAGTATTCCCTTATTTTTTAATGTCTATACGGCCTGTAGGGATGTTCCCTCTTTGATTCTAAACACCAGTTAATTTATGTCTTCTCTATTTCCTCTGATATTTCTGGTAAGAGATGTATCAATTTTATTGATCTCTTAAAAAATCCATCTTTTGGGGCAGCTGGGTGGCTCAGTCGGCTGAACATCCAACTTTGGCTCAGGTCATGATCTCACATTTGTGGGTTCGAGCCCTGCATCGTGCTGTGTGCTGACAGCTCAGAGCCTGGAGCCTGCTTTGGATTCTGTGTCTCCCACTCTCTCTCCCTCTCTCTCTGCCCCACCCCTGCTGGGACTTGTGTTTCTCTCTGTGTCTCAAAATATAAAATAAAACGTTTAAAAAAATTTTAAAACCCCCCATCTTTTGATTTGATTGTTTCTGGATTGTAACAATTCATAAGTAGATTTAAGGATGCATTTCTTTTTTTTTTTTAATATATGAAATTTACTGTCAAATTGAGGATGCATTTCATTGTTAGTTTGCATTTGGAGTTAGAGCTCCCTTTTATGAACCCAAATCTTTAATAGCATCTAATCACACATAGAATTAATTTAATCATTCTGATTAAAAATGCCCAGCTGAAAAAAAGTTCACTTCATCTCAGTCTCTTTATAAAGGCCTTTAAAACACCAACTTTAGGGGAGCCTGGGTGGCTCAGTCAGTTAAGCGTCCAACTTCAGCTCAGGTCATGATCTCGCGGTCTGTGAGTTCAAGCCCCACGTTGGGCTCTGTGCTGACCGCTCAGAGCCTGAAGCCTGTTTCCGATTCTGTGTCTCCCTCTCTCTCTGACCCTCCCCCATTCATGCTCTGTCTCTCTCTGTCTCAAAAATAAATAAACGTTAAAAAAATTTAAAAAATAAATAAAAAATAAATAAAACACCAACTTTCACTTAATCCCTATTTTCAGTATGATTCTTCCACTCTCAAATGTGTCCAGTATCCTCCAACTCTAGGCAATTCTGTGTTTCACACTCTCTAAACACCAATTCTTCTGTGTTTGGCCAGTGTGAGGTGAGTGCAATTATCTACCAGTGTGATTTTGGAAAGAGGACCTGGAGGTTCTGTTTCTTAAACAGACTTACAAGCAGCACTCTGGTTTTTACCTCTGCCCTCACCCCAGTTTCCATTTCCCGAGCCATGGGAAGGTTCTGCGGCATACATTACATTGCCTCTCAACCCTTCCCCCTGCCAGTTTAGGACTTACCTTGCCCCGTGTGCCAAATCAAGTGCCACTTACCTTTCTGCTTTCTTGCTTTCAAAATGCTTTTGTTGCCATCCAGTGTCCTGTTCTGAGTTTATGCATTAAAACAAAAACAACAAATGCAGGGCTCCTGGGTGGCTCAGTCAGTTAAGCGTCTGACTTCACCTCAGGTCACGATCTCATGGTCTGTGGGTCTGAGCCCCCTGTCGGGCTCTGTGCTGACAGCTCAGAGTCTGGAGCCTGCTTTGGATCCAGTGTCTCCCTCTGTCTCTGCCCCCCACCCTGCTTGCGCTCTCTCTTTCTCTCTCTCAGAAATAATAAATGTATAAACTTTTAAAAAATGCTTTTGCTGCTTTGGGGTTTTAGGAAGAATCAGAGTTCAATACAGTTTTTAGGAAGCATGTTTCATCTTCTCTGGAGTTTAGAAGAGTTGGGAGCTACACTCCGGATAAAGGGCGCCAAACTCAAGGGCATTTCTCTTAGAGACAGGGAAGCTGGGCCCTGCCACACACAGGAGGCTGGGGGCTGAGGTGACAGCACCGGACTGTGCCTAGTCTGCTGCAGGTAAGAAGGACCCCATATGCTTGGTTCATTCTCTCATTATTCCGACATTTCCAACAGGGAAGTTGTGGGATTGATCTGTTACTTCATCATGAGGGTAATCTATGTTCTCTACACTGCTGCCTTTCTCTTCAAGCACCAGGATGTACATGATGTGAGAGGTATTGCCAACTTATTTATACAAGATTTCACTTAGGCCACTCCAAAAAGAGGAGAAGCCAAGAGTCTCTTACCAGTTTCCAGCATGGTCGATATGCAAAGTTCCACTATTTTTTGCATCTATGCTTTTTAAAAATGGTATTAGCAATCAAGTTATTTATAATCGGCTTAATATTCCCCTATAGAAGAGTTTATGAAAGTTTATATTTTTCTCATTGAAAAAGAGATCATCTCATTTCAAGTGTAAGTCACTGTACTTACCATAATCAGTAACATAAAACTCATACATGGTCTGATTTGTGCCTTTAGGTATTTCTGGCAAGTCTAACTTGCTTCCATGACTTCGTAAAAAGGCCTCAAGCTTTTCTCTGCTTTCCAATTCCAAAAGGGCTCCTAAACTCCACATTAGGCCAAACACAAATAATTTATGAAGATGTTCGACACATGAAATACCACCTTCTTCTTTGGAGGGAATTAAACCTTCCAGTAGAGTGAGAGACTGAAAATATTTGAAATATAATAAAATAAATTTTGGTGTTCAAATTTTTGAAATAAAAAAAAAATTAACATTTTGGAGTAACTAAACTTTAGATCCAGAAACTACCTAGAAAATATCTAGTCTAAAAGGAAAAAAAAAAGAAGAAGAAGAAAGTAAACATCTATTTTATTTAGGCCCTTTACTTTTCAGATGAGGAAACTGAAGCTCAGTGAGGTTAGTCACATGAGCTAGGGACAGAAACCACACCCTCTGATTTCCATTGTGGCATCTTTTCTGCTAGTCCAGGCAGACTTTTTTTTTCTTTTATTTTTTTTTTATGTTTACTTATTTCTGAGACAGAGAGAGACAGAGCATGAGTGGAGGAGGGGCAGAGAGAGAGGGAGACACAGAATCAGAAGCCAGCTCCAGGCTCTGAGCTGTCAGCACAGAGCCTGATGTGGGGCTCAAACTCACGAACCGTGAAATCATGACCTGAGCCGAAATCGGTCGCTCAACAGACTGAGCCACCCAGGCGCCCCCCACGCAGACTTTTTAAACCAGGATGACCTTTCTCTAAATGCTGTCTGCTGTTGGACAGTGATCAAGCAATATCTGGAGATAGGGTTTTTTTTCTTCCCTTCTTTCAAATATATTATCATTTAAAAATATTTATTTCAGGGGCACCTGGGTGGGTCAGTCGGTTAAGCATCCAGCTTCAGCTCAGGTTATGATCTCACTGTTTGTGGGTTTGAGCCCCGTGTCGGGCCCTGTGCTGACAGCTCAGAGCCTGGAGCCTGCTTCAGATTCTGTCTCCCTCTCTCTCTCTCTGCCCCTCCCTCACTCATACTCTGTCTCTCAAAAATGAATAAACGGTTTTTAGCCATTCGTGCAGTCATACCTACACCTTGTTATTATCGAGAACTGTGACCCCTTCATTATCTCAGTTTCAAGCATTTTATTCTCTGTACCATATCCACCCTTTCTAGCTTATTCCCTCCACTTCCCAGATTCGAGAGAGAGCTACCACGATCCATAGTTCCTGCCATCATTAAACTATCCCTCATTTCCTCTCATTTCCTCACTTCCTTTCTTTCCTAGCTGGAATTCCAGGACCCATCACTATAATCACTGTCGCATACACCCTCTACTCACCTGTGAAAGCCTTAACTCCATTAAAGCCTTGTTGAAACTCGGCCTGCTCTCCACCCACCTGCACCTATGCAGCTAAGCTTGGCTGGAGAAAACCACACAATTCTGGCTTCATTTTAAAATCATCACCATGGGGCTGCCCGGGTGGCTCAGTCAGTTAAACTGACTGACTAAAACTCTTGATTTCAGCTCAGGTCATGATCTCCTGGTTTGTGGGATTGAGCCAGGCGTCAGGCTCTGTGCTAACAGTGCACAGCCTGCTTGGGATTCTCTCTCTCTCTCTTCCTCTCTCCTTGCCCCTCCCCTGCTCTCTCTTTCTCTCTCTCAAAAATAGATAAATAAACTTAAATCATCATCACAGACCTCAGCTTCCATTCAGGCTCCTTCTCTGTGACATGACTGTTTCATACTTTCTTTTTTTTCTCGGACCTCTAACACCTCCATTTCCTTACCGTTTGCTGAGCACACATGTGTTGTAGCTTTCTTCCTATTTCCTGAGAAGATTGACTTTTTCCTTTTGTTTGTTTACTACCTATACACTGCACTCAATTTCTGTGTTCTAATGCTTACCTAGACAGTATATCCTGCATACACGGGTAATGAAAGATAAAGATAAACCCTTTATTCCTATCTTGTATATCCAATGACCTTTGAACACCTTAATTTCCTTTATCTCTCTCCTAACTTATCATTTTATTGTCGATTTGTATTTTAAGTCTCTCTCTCTCTTTTTATTTTACGTTTATTCATTTTTGAGAGACACAGAGACAGAGCATGAGTAGGGGAGGGGCAGAGAGAGAGGGAGACACAGAATCTGAAGCAGGCTCCAAATTTCCTACATCAGAGACTGCATTTCTCTTTAACTTTTTGCAGGGCTCAGCAGACTGTGGCCCCAGGGGCCAGCCACCTGCTTGGCAAATAAAGTTTTACTGAAACACAGTCACACTCATTCATGTAGGCATTGTGTCTGGCTGCCTTTGCAATACAACAGCAGGTGTCAGTGTTGAGACAGACAGTTGTGCAAATATTTGCTTAAATGTTTGCTACCTACTCAATTAAAGAAAAGTGCACCACCCCCCCCATCCAGCATCAGAAAGAAATGTATCTACAGCAAGACATCCTCAGTCTTTCAAAACAAAATTAATTCAAGATAAGATGTTCACTTCTGTTATGCATTTTAAAGTAATTACTAAATAATTAATTGATTTGGGTCTCATGCATTACTTCTAACCTACCCATCCTCACTGACCGGTATCCATTATTAAAC
This sequence comes from Prionailurus viverrinus, assembly GCF_022837055.1. NCBI lineage: Eukaryota > Metazoa > Chordata > Mammalia > Carnivora > Felidae > Prionailurus > Prionailurus viverrinus. Next base: position 37,335,585 of record NC_062565.1, on the reverse strand, counting down.
TAAGAGAAAATCAAAGCACCAGATTGGATACTGAAAGGTCACCTATAGCCTAGAAGCAGGAGAGCCCTTCAAAATCTATGATTCGTTCTGTTTTCTCCGAAGACTGTTAAGAAAAGCTGAGGGGGCGGAGGGAGGAGGAAAAGACATACACACAAAGCTAGAGACTACTAGGAAAATTGTTTAAAGGTTTTCCCGGTCTGGTATTCTGTAAATATGCAATGCTGAGATGAGATTGCCATTCGAATCTTCTTGCTTGTTACCAGCTCCCTTTTTGCGCTTTTCAGTAGAACAGTCTGCTTTACTTATTTAGTTAGTCTACTGTCATGATTGGATGCACTTTCCGGGAAGGTTACTAAGCTTGATGGTGGGGAAGACAGTTCATACCTCTTCCCCTGACAACACCCACCCTTGGGAAGAGAAAACAATAAAACAGATGGCAGTAACAACATTAACGAAATCTTTAATAGGAATCCAACTTCTCCAAGCCTTCACAGCCATATCATAAAAATATTTCTATGGACTGCGGGAATTTTCTATTTCAGATGCCTCTAAACTGCAAGTGGGCTGGGGGGGGGGGGGGGGGGGGGAAGGGGAAACGTCTCCAGTCTACATAGAGAATGTCCACAGTCTTACCTGCATGATATAGTTGCACTCCAGGAGCTGCATTTTTGGATTGAGGTTCAGTTTCATGAATGTATATATATCTTCAAATATTTTATCATACAGAGTCTGGAATACAGAAGCTTCCTGCGCAGTGCGCTTCTTCAACCACGCCTGCAGCAAAGAGACAGAACCTCAGTTTCCCAAGGATGTGAACCCCAGGTAGCCGCTGAGCACACACTGGCGTGGATCTCCTGTCCCCACCTGCAATATCGGCCTCCAGCTGAGCGCAGAGCTGCTGATATAGACCATGCCCATCCTGGAAACTGTGGCAGGGGAAGCATTCTCAATATTGTGGACTTCAAACAAAAGCTTGCAATTCGGAGCCATGGGGATGCGATCTCCATTAGCTAACGTGAGAGTTTTATTGTCATCCAACACAGAATTTAGGTTCTCGATCCAAATGGCATCCACGGGGCCATCTAAAATGAGGAAAATGTTTTCACCTGCAAATAATTAAAAGGGAAAATCACTTTTCACCTGTAAAAAAATTAAACGTTGTGTTATTAATAAACTGACGGGGGGGGGGGAGGGGGAAGCTTCACAAAGGAGAGTTGAGGTGTACCTTTTTTAGCTTTTAATGTTTTTCTCCACAGAGTAGAAAAAATCCCATCTGTCCAGTCATTAGTAGCGGTGTCCAGTCTGCCAAACATCTGAGGCGCGGTAATCGCTTTGGGATTCATTCGCATCTCTCTGTGAGGTCTTCCGCACTCAGTCAATGCCTTCATCAGGATTGTTATGACAGTCGTCTTCCCAGAACCACTGGGCCCCAGAGTCATCAAACCATGACGGACCAGAGACGTCTCATATAACTGCACAATGAAGCAAGCAATTGAAAAATGGAACTAATGAGTCTCTTGCTGACACTCATAGCAGCGTGCTGAAATTTAAAAAGCTTTCAATAAGCTATTAAAAGTAACTAGTTCAGGGGCGCCTGGGTGGCTCAGTCCGTTGAGCGACCGACTTCGGCTCAGGTCACGATCTCGCGGTCAGTGAGTTCGAGCCCCGCGTGGGACTCTGTGCTGACAGCTCAGAGCCTGGAGCCTGTTTCAGATCCTGTGTCTCCCTCTCTCTCTGCCCCTCCCCCGTTCATGCTCTGTCTCTCTCTGTCTCAAAAATAAATAAACGTTAAAAAAAAATTAAAAAAAAGTAACTAGTTCACTAAGGGATGAGAAAAAAAAGTGGTATTTTTTTTTTTTTTACTAGACGTGGCTAGCCAGTTAGCACCACATTATAAAATAACGTTAAGTGAGAAAATTATGACAATGTGGTACTTGCATTACGTTTTGGAAATAATGAACTCAGGATCTAGTTTTTGCTTCTCAAACTACTATTCCTTGTGATTTTGGCTTGCTGATGCAGAAGTTTTTCCACACACACGCTTTCTCTGTATTCAATGTGATGATGTCGCCCCCTGGTGGTGGAAAGCAGCAACACAAACCATCACGGGGAAGACCAGCTTGAGATGAGTGATTTATTCAAGAAGTGCTCCCAGGAGAAACTGGTAAGGGAGTGGGGGACGCGAGACAGGAAAGGGAAGTCAGGGAAGGTGTTATTGAGGACAAAATACTGTACAGGGAAGCCTGGACACTGTTCCTGGGGGGTACTCTGGAATGTAAGTTACACCTGCATTTATTCCACCTGGAAGCAGGGGAACTTGAATTTCCTACTCCATCACCCATCAGTCCTTAACTAACTGCTATTTGTGCCTGCTAACAAAGTGGCTCCAATCCTCTGGAAGAAAATAGTGAATATGGGCTATTAGAATAGCCCAGGAAGGGGCACATAGTTACGGTAAAAGAGATTCAAGGAGATGTGCTAAGAACTAGATGGTATCTGTTACAACATCCTCTCTATTGTTTTCTTAATAAAAATAAGTTAAAAGGTTGGGGCGCCTGGGTGACGCAGTCGGTTAAGCGTCCGACTTCAGCCAGGTCACCATCTCGAGGTCCATGAGTTCGAGCCCCGCGTCAGGCTCTGGGCTGATGGCTCGGAGCCTGGAGCCTGTTTCCGATTCTGTGTCTCCCTCTCTCTCTGCCCCTCCCCCGTTCATGCTCTCTCTCTGTCCCAAAATAAATAAATAAATAAACTTTGAAAAAAAAAAAAAAGGTAGCAGTTGGGTGGCTGGGTGGCTCAGTCAATTGAGCATCAGACTCTTGATTTTGGCTCAGGTCATGATCCCAGAGTCATGGGATCAAGTTCCACCCTGCTTAAGAACCTCTCTCTCTCTCTTCTCTGCCCCTCTTCTCCTCTCTCTGTCTCTCTCAAAAAAAAAAAAAAACTTACACCTTATAGGAGGCAGAATTTAAATTATTCTAACATTTTAGGTAGAAATGTATTACTACAGTAACCCATAGTTTAAAAGCAATAGAGACACTACCCATAACATTATATTCAAGAGTAACACTGTTGACACTGAGTAACAAGACAATATTCTAGTCCTCTACCCATTGAAATGACTACGATTTTAGTACTCAGTATACTCAGTATGTATATCATACAGATTTGGGAAAGTTTCCCAGAAATTAAAAGAAGTGTTTAATGGTTTTCAATACATGGATGATGAAAAATACTTAAACTCTTCCTCATATATTTCCCTGTAAAATTTGAATGTGTCTTATATACTTGCACTTCTTATTATCCGGCAAGTTAAAATAAGAATTGTTATTTTCTGCATGCAGTTTTTAACATTTTCCATAATTTCAGCTCCTTCATTTCCAAATGCCCTAGAAAATACCCCTGAAACATCAGGCCCATAGAGATTTCTTCCTGCATCTCTGCCAATCCTTCTTGCCTCTGCTGATTAACTGGTGGGTGGTTGACAAGGATGAAATGTAATGAGCAAAAAGATACCAAGAGACACAGGCAAAGGATTTAGATGTTAGGGTAGGCGTGAACTTGACCACACACAAAACAGAAGCAAAGTGACACTCCCAGATTCCTCGGGCTCCATGCCCATGAAGGTACCCAGCTATGAGTGACATTGCCAGACTGACACAAGAAGCTTGTGAGATCATTCCATCTCCCCGGCTTTTTATATAACTTGTCACCCTCTCCTAACTGTTCTTGAGATTCTAGTTACCACCTGCCCTAATACCAGCTCTAGGTAGTAAATTACAGCTTGTTTCCTGCCAGGCAGGGTAATGCCATACTATCTCTCTGGGGCCAACACATCCTCCTGAGGACTCTTCTTGCAATGATGTGTTTTAATTTAGTTTCAGGGGCGCCCGGGTGGCTCAGTGGTTTAAGCGTCCAACTTCGGCTCAGGTCATGATCTCACAGTTTGTGAGTCTGAGCCCTGCGTTAGGCTCTGTGCTGACAGCTCGGAGCCTCGAGCCTGCTTCGGGTTCTGTCTGTCTGTCTGTCTCTCTCTCTCTCTCTCTCTCCCCCTCCCCCACTCACACTCTGTCTCTCTCTCTCTCTCAAAAATAACCATTAAAAAATTAATTTAGTTTCAGCATTTACATTAAGACTAATATCCTGAGCTCTTCTCTTCAAATGGCGATCTTTAACAACACACACTTAGCATAACAGATTAAAATTTCTTTACCTGCACAAGTTTGAGATTCCAGGGCGGGTGGTTAATCAAACCTTCTATCTGAACCTGGTTGGCCACTGCAGCTTGCAGCTCCTCGTACGTACTACTATCCAGCTGCAGTCCTGGAAACAGGTCATTGATTAAGCTGAGGAACAGGGGTTCATCTTCATCAACCTAAGATGGCAGAATAAATTTACTTCTTCAGTCAATAAATAATTACTGACCAGTTACGAAGCTCATGGCACCTTACTATCACTGCATGCCCAGAAAATCATGTATTACTCTCCTAACCAGACTTGGGTCCTGTAGACCCAAGTCCTGAACACCACCACTGAATCCACATTACCTACAGCATCGTACCCAAAGCTCTTTGGCATTCAACATCCTCTACAATCTGCGGCTTCAAGGTTTGATCTCACTACTTTATCATGAATGTGCTGCTTGTCACAAATAGGTGTATGCATTAACCTTAAAAATATGCAATTAGTAGTCCCAACCCCATGAAAATAGAACTATTAAAATTATATTTAATTATAAAATTAAGATTTCATTTAAACTGCCCGGCTCATCCAACATTGGCTGGAACATTCCATCAGAGCAGTGTTCTGCCATCCTTAATAAGCCGTAGGTTTCAGTCAACTGACCCTAATCCTCATTTGCTATGTCTTTAACGTCTCCATCACCCCATTCCCAGCTGCTGCCCCCTTCTGATTTCTCCTTATCCTCTGGGACTCTTCTGACACCTTCTGGAATTCTCTTGTAGCTGTTTCAAGAATATACTATTACCAAGGGAGGCACTAAGGTGTACTAGAAGGGACAGAGGATTTGACATCAGAAAGTTTTGTGGATTTTTGTTCCAGCTTCTCAACTGACCATAATTGTGGCTGAGTCCTTCGAACTTGGTTCCCTCATCAGTAAGATGGCAATAAGCACACGAGCCATTCATATCCCACAGTGTTGCTGTGAGACTCAAACAACACAATACCCCTGAAAAAGCTTTGTAATACTAAAGAACTACACAGGTGTTAGTTGTTAGTTTCTATAACTAGAACTGAGCTTCCTAAGAACCACTTCTTCCTCAACATTGTATTCCCAGGGCATTGACACAATATGTAACACATAAAAGCCCTTGAATAAATCCCACGCACGCCTGTCCGTCAGCTACTTCAAAGAACCTGGCTATAATTGTGACAAGCGTGAAAGCAGCAAGATAATTATTATCATCTTCATGGCAAACTTTCAGTGCACTTTTGGAAAACAGAAATGGTGTCAATGGCAGGGGAGAGACATAGCTGAAGTAAGTTCAGACGTGTTCTGAGAAAGCAAAAGTTCTCATAGTTCTCTGTGAATCCAAGAAACCTGGACTTTCATGTTTAGAATTTGTGTTACATTCTAAATAATAGTAGAAGACTGGACTAAGGGGCTCCTGGGTGGCTCAGTTGGTTGAGCGTCCAACTTCAGCTCAGGCCATGATCTCACAGTTCGTGAGTTTGAGCCCCGCACCAGGCTCTCTGCTGTCAGCACAGAGCCGGCTTCACATCCTCTATCCCTGCCACCCACCCCCCCAACCTCTCTCCTGCTCATATTCTCTCTCTCTCTCAAAAATAAATAAAAATATTTTTTTAAAGACACAATTATAAAAAAACAAAAAAGAAGTCTGGACTGAAATTTGGGGGCCAGAACCCACCAATGGTTTTATGGTTCACAAGTGGTAAGGGCCCATGTTGGGTATACAAGGTCACAGACTTTTTGTCTTCTGGAAGCACAGGGCTAGCTTCACATACCCACTGTCCCTGTCGTTACTAATGCTCAGCTCCAGCTGAGCCAAACCCCCTCATTTCGGCTAAGTGGGGGAAAGAACAGGTGAGAATCTTGGAGGAGAAGCGAGTTCAGGGAAGGGAAGGATACTGAAGGAGAAGCGAGTTCAGGGAAGGGAAGGATACTGAAGGAGAAGCGAGTTCAGGGAAGGGAAGGATACTGAAGGAGAAGCGAGTTCAGGGGAGGGAAGGATACTGAAGGAGAAGCGAGTTCAGGGGAGGGAAGGATACTGAAGGAGAAGTGAGTTCAGGGAAGGGAAGGATACCAGTTTGGAAAGGTTCATATCTCTCAGTCCTCTCATGACAGTGCTTAGTTCACTGTCTTCTGGTCTGGCTCTTTTTTGAGATCCGAGTGTCCTCAAGACAGATAGAATATTTCTCAATCCAAAGTCGTAATGAACCTAAGATGGGGGGAGAAAAGATTGTTTAATTGACCAATCCTAAATGCAGACCCACTGTATACACATAGGTGGATATGCTGATCTGTAAACACTGCTGTGTGCAGGGGCTCAGCTTCAAAGTTCTATGAGCTCAAGTCTTTCACCTTTCCTTTGACTGCAGATTAGTTTTAAGTTTATGTATTTATTTTTGAGAGACAGAGGGCGTGCGCACAAGTTGGGTAGGAGCAGAGAGAGAGAGAGAGAGAGAGAGAGAGAGAGAGAGAGAATCCCCAGCAGGCTCCGCACTGTCAGTGCAGAGACTGACACGGGGCTCAAACTCTCAAACCATGAGATCCTGACCTGAGCAGAAGCCAGACACTTAACTGGCTGAGCCACCCAGATGCCTCACAGTAAACAGATTTAAATTTGCCCTGTTGGTTACACACTCTGTGATTCCATGTCTATAACATTCTTGGAATAACAAAGTTATAGAGATGGAGGGAAAATAGGGGCTGCGAGCGGTTAGGGATTCGGAAGGGTGGTGGGTGTGGCTATGAAGGGGTAGCAGAGACAGAACAGTCCTGTTTGCTGATCGAGGTGGAGGTTACATGAATCTGCACGTGACATAATTGCATAGTACTACACACACACACACACACACACACTACACTACACTACATATGTGCATACATAACTGGCAAACTCTTAAACTCTGTGGATTGTACCCACATCTGTTTTCCGGTTTTGTCATTTATAATTGTACTGTTGTTACAAAATGTCAACCATGCGGAAGCAGGGTTCACAAGACCCCCTCTACCTTTCTTTGCAACTTCACTGAGACTCCATAATCATTTCAAACTAAAAAATTTTAAAAACACATACATACATAATTATAAATATATCTTACAAAAGAGTTGATATTTTTTTTAACTCACTGATTAACATCTATCAGGGTAAAACTGCCAAGTAAAAAAAATCACGTTCTACAGCTAGGGAAAAGACTGATTTACAAAGTTACCTGTTTGGTAAGTTGCTCTTCGCAGAGTTTGTAAAGAACGTAAAACTTTTGAGCCAAGACGATGTTTTCAAGAAAACCACAGCTTGCAAGTTTTACTCGCATAATGATCTGAAAATTAAGGTCGTGAGATTTTTCAACAATTTAGAGAAAAACAAGAACATAAATCATATTATGCTTCCAAATCCCGGTGCCTACCTGTCTATCTGGAACCATCATAGCAACAGTTCTAAACTGAATTTTTAAGTTTTCTGGTAGTTCCTGGCGCCCAGCATACCCAGGGTTCTAAAAGTTAAAATTATTTTAAATTATTGATGTAATGTTCATTTCATGAATACAAACACATTCAAATTCCTAGTTCATATTCTAAGGTGGTATTGAAAAACATTAGATTCATAAAACGTCCCTCCTGTCTCAAAAATATGTATTGGACTATCCATATTTTTTAAGGTCACATTACCCCCTCATGCATAATTTCCATTTCCATTATACTAACAAACTCATACACACACACACACACACACACACACACACACACTTCATGTAGCAAAAATTAAGCTTCTGTGTATCTATTGGTTAAGAAAATAGAAAAGAAAGATACATAAATACCAGGGTAATTATGGTCTAACATAGGTTATTGAAAAAGGAAGAAAATTCAGGATTTCATATGGATCAGTTTACTTAGATAATTCTTATTTTATCTTTTCCATCATTCTCCATGGTCAGAATTATAGAGTTCTCTGGCTGATTTAAAAAAAAAGAAAAAAAAAACTCCATTGGAGTGTGGGGAAATAAAGATGGGAATGGTGGGGAAAATATTGAAAAGGACGAAAGTAGAAGAGGAAAGGAAGCTAGGGCCTCACGAATAGCAACAGGTTGAGTACATCAGACCCAACAGTTCCAGGGGAGAGGTTAGGGATTCAAAGACTAGTCAGGCAAAGAGGGGTTAGTTATTTTAGGAAAGTACATTAAGAAGCCTTCAGTCCCTAAGCATTTCGTGGGCACTGTCCATTGGCCAGATACCTTCCTCAGTCCTGGGAATACAGAAGTTACTAGCTGCCTCTCAGTATTTCTTCTTGTCTCTTTTCTCAGTCACAGAACCCCAGTTGCAAACTGGGTGCATCACCACCCAGATAAAACACTACATTTCCTAGCCTGCCTTGCAGTTGGTGTGATTATATTTGACACTGGAAGATGCAAAGGGGCACATAATACGATGCTTGTTTGAAGGGAGTTGATTCAATCAATTGGCTACAGCAAAACAGAGGTGCTTCTGTAGCATCTTGGGTTATAAAGGTGACTTGAAGATAAAAATCATGATGGTGTAGAAACATAGAAGGATCTTAAGAGAATAAGTCTTTATGTGTTAAGCTACTATTTTTCATGTCTCAGTTATTTACAGTCTAATGTAATACTTAATTGATATTTCCAATATTATTCTTAATCCAAGGGAAATGTTACTCTTCTTTTAAATTATTCTCCACCACAGTATCACACAATAAAACTTTTCATCCCATTTCCTGAGTTATAGTAACTAATCACTTCTGGATTATTATTATTTACCCCTGAGTGTTTTGCTTATGTTTGCTTATAATAAAGCTTATCAGAAAATTTCCTAATTTTACTTTCTATAATCTTTGTCCACTGAGACATTTAAAATTCAGATTACGTTGTGTTATCTTGCAACATAAAGATTTAACTATATAGAAAACATACAAAAACATTAAATAAAACTGGTTCAACATTAACATCACTTTTACAATTCACAGACTTTTCTACTTATTCATGCTTTTGGTTTTCTTTCTTTACTAAATGTATCACAACACATTGCCCTCAATCGCATGGTAACTGAATTTGTTACAATTGTTACAGGTTTTTGGTGAATTACTTTGGCTATTTTAAATCATTTCCATCATCCTTTATTATGTGTCAGAGAAAAACCCAAGTGCAAAGGTTAAGTAGTTAGATTTTGACATTAGACAGACAATAACCTCTTCCTCTAACTGGCTACGTGACTTGAACAGGTTTTTAAATCTCTCTGAGCCTGAGATAACTCAGTTACAACATCCACCATACAAATGAGGTACAGGACTACATTTGCCTGTTCTTTTGAAGTTAGGTGTGTTCATCAACCTACAATAGACATGCGACATGAGAGAGAAATAAATCTTTGAGGTTTTGAGCCACTGAGATTTGGGGATTGTCACTGTGGCTAGCCTGTCTGATATAATACAGAAAACATTTAGCCCAGGACCTTACACATAATAAGTGCTCACTAAACAGTAGCTAGTATTATCATTAACATTTTGCTATTTCATCTTCTCTCAAGGTTATTTTTACTACTCAAAAAATCATATGACAAGAGGGAATAGCTCATGACCTCTGAATAGTCATTGATTTACTAATTAATATATGCTTTATTTCATTTAAGTCTATAGCAATTAAACCAATAGAATTGCATTTAAAGACCACATTCTTACCATTGTTAGGAAAATTCCAAATTCTGGATTCAAATCAACACAATCACCATCAGAGAAAATGAACTGTTTTTTTCTCTCTTTTCTTGCTGTCAGAACAATATAAATCTGTTGGGCTGCCACTGATAATACAGGCAATTCTATTCTGTTAAACTCATCAAAACAGCCCCAAGAACCTGATTGTGCAAGACCTGGTATGAAAAAGGATTAATTTCAAAAGGTTTCTTTTGTAATACACCTTCTTGGTAGCAATCATTTCTCTAAAGTGCTCTCAAACAATTCTATATAGAAATACAATTTATATAAAGTTTCATATCTGGCTGTTTATAAAGACATATTTAATTCCAGTGATATAAAGGGGTTTAATTATTTGTACATCATCGTGAAAATAGGGCACTGCCAAAATGAAAGAATAGACACGTCATCACACCCAGGAATGCTGGAAGATGATAAAACTGGATTCAGTGGGGAAGGAGGCTGAAGGAGCCACGTTTGGGGAAACAGACAAAATAAGGCATGCCCTGTCTGCATCAGATTATTCTGTTTCTTTCTTGTTGCAATGACAGATACAAGGGGATGCAGGGTGAGATAGAAAACGGTCAAAGGGATTTTTATTTATTCCCTTCAAAACTCAATACAAAGAAAGACTTCCATGTTATGAACATTACTCCTATCTAATCTCTTAAGGATGAAAACCTTCATTATCTTCAGCTGCATAAAATGTTCTTCTTTCTTTTATTACTGTCCCCCCGCCCCAGTTTTTCTTCTCTCTCCTTTGGGCGTTTCCATTATACAGATGTTGGAACTTTTATATGTATCCCTATTACCCTTAGGCTTTTCTGTCAAACCTCCCATTTCTTTCTCTTGTATTCAATGTATTTATTCTCTTGGCTAGACAGTTTAACTCAAAAGAGGTTTTTAATTTATTCACGTTTTCAATTTCATGTTATTCCAACTGTTACTTTGTTCATAGCAGCCTGTCTTTCTTCCATCAGTTGTATGTTATAAATTATTGAATCCCTCTGAAGCTAATGATTTTATTTACTCTTTTCTTCTGTTTCCTCTATTAATCACTTTAGCAGTCTCTCGGCTGTTTGGGGCGCCTCCCTCATTTCTTCAGATATTTTACGAGACTTTGTTACCTTTGTATTGTTATCTCTGTATCTTTGTATCTCTATGTTTCCTTATCTCAGATGCCAATCTCTGTTTGTAGGACCTCTGCCTGTGATTTGGAGGAAGGAACTGGAGAGGCATGAGAGCTTCCCCTCGGGGTCTGGGGCTCGCAGCCTGTCCTGGGTGGGCGGTTTGCCTCTCTGACACGAGCCCCTATCCGAAGTTTATCTGTGACAGGACTCCCGCTTCAGAAACCTGTGCAACATCGTTTATGCAAAGGAAACACCGGAGCCAGCCACTTCCTTTTCTTTTTTCTCTGTCATCTCCTATCATTTTGTGGCACTATAGGATTTACCTTGTGCTCTGTTGGCTGCTCTCAACCATCCCCAACCTTCAAGCTGAGAGTGATCCACAGAAGAACCCTTCTCTTTGATCAGGACATGATTTTCAGGGCTCAAAAATGTTTAACAGGCAACTATAAAGAATAATATAATGTATACCCAAGCACCTACCTATCAAATCTTAACAATTTGCTTCAGATTTTATTCTAAAGAATAAAATATTAGAACCACAGTTCACATCCATGTATGATTCTTTGGATTCACACTCCCTCCTTCTCCAGAGGGAACCTCTGTCCTGAATTTGATGCCAGTGGTTCCAGGTGTGCTTTAAACTACTGCTCGTGGGCGCCTGCGTGGTTCAATTGGTTAAGCGTCCGACTTAGGCTCAGGTCATGATCTCACAGTTCGTGGGTTCAAGCCCGGCGTCAGGCTCTGTGCTGACAGCTCAGAGCCTGGAGCCTGCTTCAGAATCTGTGTCTCCTTCTCTCTCTGCCCCTCCCACACTCACACACTCTCTCTCTCTCTCTCAAAAATAAATAAACATTTTAAAAAACCTTTAAAAAATAAACTACTGCTCACTTGCATATATTCATGGACACTATATATTTTGTGTATTCAAGATTTATATGTATCTATCTACATGTATAGGTCTATAAAATACTGTATATATCTTCCTGAAACTTGATTTATTTGGCCAGTATTATTTTTCTGAGATTTATCTAAGCAAATACACATAGATCTAATCCACTATTTTTTAATGTTTTATTTATGTTTGTTTATTTCTGGAGGCTCCTCAAAAAATTAAAAATAGAACGACCCTATGACCTAGAAATAGCATGTTTTATTTATTTTTGGGAGAGCATGAGTGTGGGAGAGGAAGAGAGAGAGGGGGACAGAGGATCTAAAGCAGGCTCTGCTCTGTCAGCACAGAGCCCAATGTAGGGCTTGAACTCACAAACTGTGAGATCACGCCCTGAGCCAAAGTTGGATGCTCAATGGACTAAGCCACCCAGGTGTCCCCAGAAGTTTTTAATTTAGAGTAAGCAATGTACCAATCTTTCCTTTGTGGCTTGTGATTTTTGTATTAAAAATCCCTTTCTCTGAGAACAAAGATATTTTCATTTATTACCTTCTAAAAACCATATGGTTTTGCGGACCACACTCAGGTCAGTTCTTTAATTCCCAGAACTGATTTTTATATATGGTGTAGGCATCCAGTTTTTATATATGTAGGGATCCGATTTCCTTTGTTAAATACTAATCATCTCTTGCCCCAGGATGATTCATTGTAAAGTCTATCCCTTCATCACTGATTTACAATACCACCTTTGCCATACGTCAAGTGTCCTTGGCCCATTTCTGCATTCTCTATTATATTCCACTGGTCTATTTATCAATCTCGGCTCTGAGTTATGCTCTAAATGAGATCTTTCATTTCAGCAGGATCTAATGCAGGAAGGGGGAACCGCATGTGTCATGGGTTTGCTATCTTGATCTTATCCCCTCCACCATTGTTTCAGGCAATAACAAATTGATTTCATTTTCACAATCTAATACACATTCAACTCATGGACTAGAGTGCCAGCAACAGTATTGAACCATATGAAACTGATGATATCCAGCCATTCTTGACCCAGAAAAAAGAATGGCAGTATTACATGCATCAACCTATACTAATTTCAGTTAGATGGGATAATATCACTTTAGGTTTTATCAGAAAATAATGTTAAAGTGCAATAAAAATACATTCACCAAAAGTAATTTAACTGTGTTTGACACTTACCTTTAAAAATCCTTCCGAGCCCTCTGAAATCCATTTGATCTGAGCAGTTAAACACAACCACATATTTTCCCAAACACCTTCCCATGTCTTTCGTGGTTTCTGTTTTGCCAGTGCCCGCGGGTCCTGCCGGAGCTCCTCCCATGTTCATTCCCAAAGCCTGGGCTAAAGTGATATAGCACCTGCAGACGTGAATCAGATAAAGCACCATGAGTACGGGATAACACATTGTTACAGTAGGCACAAGTCAAAGTCGAATGTGACTGGAATGGGCCTATTTATTTTAGAATTTGAGCCCCCCACTTAAAAGAGTCAACCAAACAAGGCTAGAGTACTTGATATCCATTAAAAGTAGTGCAGTGATTACAAACTTTTTTAGGACAGGGGCGCCTGGGTAGCTCAGTAAGTTAAGCAGCTGACTTCAGCTCACGACATGATCTCACAGTTCGTGGGGCTCTGTGCTAACAGTTCAGAGCCTGGAGCCTGCTTGGGATTCTGTGTCTCCTTCTCTCTCTGCCCCTCCCCCACTTGTGCTCTCTGTCTCTCAAAAATAAATAAATGTTAAAAAAAATTTTAAAAACATTTCTTGGGACAAACTTTCCTTTTTTATTATTTTATTTTTTTTATTTTGAGAGAGACAGAAAGAGCATGTGTGCATGCACGAGTGGGGGAGGGGCAGAAAGGGAGAAAGGGAGGGAGAGAGAGAATCCCAAGGGGGTTCCATGTTGTCAGTGCAGAGCCCAGCCCAATGCGGGGCTCATGATCCCATGAACTGTGAGATCATGACCTGAGCCAAAATCAAGAGTCGGCCACTCAACTGACTGAGCTACCCAGGCACCCCTGAGACAAACTTTTTAAACTCCTCAACCCTGACTTAAAATCTTCAGGCCTGGGGTACCTGGATGGCCCAGTTTATTAAGCTTCCAACTTCAGCTCAGGTCATGATCTCACGGTGCCTGAGTTTGAGCCTTGCATCAGGCTCTGTACTGACGATGCTTGGGACTCTCTCTCTCTCTCCCTTTCTCTGCCCCTTCCACACTCGTGTGCTCTCTCTCTCTCTCTGTCTCTCAAAATAAATAAATAAACTTAAAAAAAAAAACTTTTAGGCCTTCCTTCTACTGTGGTCAGGATAAATCGTGAGGCAGAGGACCAAACAAGCAGTGCTATACTGGTGGATATTGAACAACTCCAGGAAAAAAATAAATCAATCTGATTCTCATGTTTGCTGATTTCTGTGGTCCAAATACTTCCACCAGGGCCAATGACAAGCTACCAATGTGATCCCACAAACTTGGGAAGAGATGCACACAGTTGACTCTCACAAGCTGGTACAAGCCAACTCCAGCACACCGTGGCAAATAAATCATCTTACTACGAAATGTTTCACTCGTTTAGGTAAGTGTAAAGAATAATATAATGAATCTACTTGTATCTATGATGCAGCTTCGGTTATATTTGTTCCAGATCTAAGTAAAACTGAATGGAGCTTGGTGGAAGAGGAAACACATTGACAAGTTTATGCTACAAGGGCACTGGGCATATAGAAGGGGGTTGGATGAATCAAGAGGACAGTAAAGATGTAATCTGTGTCATAATCATGCAGCCCTATTTAAAGTAACCGCAGAACTAACTGTTCTATGACCCAAGTCAATTCTACAAATACTGATTGAGCATCTTCTTTTTTTTTTTAATTTTTTAATGTTTATTTATTCTTGAGAGAGAGAGAGAGTGTGTGTGTGGGCCCACAAGCAGAGGAGGGCCAGAGACAGGGAGACACAGAATCCGAAGCAGGTTCCAGGCTCCTAGCTGTCAGCACAGAGCCTGACGGCGGGCTTGAACTCAGGAGCTGTGAGATCATGACCTGAGCCGAAGACGGATGCTTAACCAACTGAGCCCCCCAGGCGACCCCTTATTGAGCATGTTCTATGCACAGCGTATTGAACTGGGTGTTGGAGGATATGCAGAGATGAATAAGGCCCAGTTTTGTCTGGTGTCACACATTGGAAAGAAAGAACTGTGAGGAGATCGGCCATTGGCTGATTATTTGTACCTGGCCAAGGACCTTCACTTTAGGCATCAATCTCCACACTTGGAAAACCAGGAGGCCAAATTACATCATCTCCAAGGTCCCTTCCTTCTTTACAATTCTAATGACTTCGTTTATGGTGCCAGAGAGGTTCTTCCAGCTTGTTGTCATTCATTACTACATTACTCTCTTAGTCAGCATTCTAACTTGCTTTCATTCTTGTATCTTTTTTACTTCACAAAAACTTAATGTACATGTACGTTTAAGTAACAGCTATGGTTATTTCATTGGTAGACTGACTTTGATGAGCTAGCATGGACCTAACCTGACAGCAATATGCTTTTGTTAATATTTCAAATGCAACTTTTTGTTTTGTTTTGTTTTAGAGAGAGCACACGAGTCAGAGAGAGGGGAAAAGGAAGAGAGAGACAGACAGAGAGAGAGAGAGAGAGAGAGAGAGAGAGAGAGAGAATCTTAAGCAGGCTCCACACTCAGTGCAGAGTCCAATGTGGGGCTCAATATAAGACCATGAGCTGAGCCCAAATCAAGAGTCAGATGCTCAACAGATTAAGCCACCCAGGCACCTCTCAGATGCAATTTTAAAACAATTTTAAGTACATCATTTAATTACAAAATGGAATAACAAGAGGCGCATGGGTGGCTCAATCAGTTAAGCATCAGACTCTTGGTCATGATCTCACAGTTCATGAGTTTGAGCCCCACGTTGGGCTCTGCACTGACAGCGTGGAGCCTGCTTGGGATTCTGTCTCTCCCTCTCTCTCTCTGCCCCTCCCCTCTTCATGTTCTCTCTCTCTCTCTCTCTCTCTCTCAAAATAAATAAACATTAAAAAGAATTTTTTTAATGGAATAACAAAAACTCAGTTCCTACCTATCTGTTAATGGAGTGATAACAAGACGATCAGTGCATCCCAGAAATTCATTTTGGTAAATAAAATCCACATCTGTAATAGACACTACAGTTTGATCCAAGTCTTCCTTAAAATAAAATCTACTCTGTTTTAGCCATTCAAAATCAGTAACTGATTTGATATGCATTTTTACCTTAAAAACATGAAATACAAAGAGATTACATACTGAATTGCAATAGCACAAAACACAAGCATGTAGGCAGTTTTTATTCACTCATTCACGAACTGGTTCATTTATTTAACATATATCTATAGAGTCCCTCCTTAGGCCCGACACTGTGCTCGGTGAACAAAGACAGACAATGGTTCTTGTCTTCTGAAGCTGATCAAAAAAAGACAAAAGACAAACAGATAAACAAATAATTGGAATAAAATATGAAAAGAAATTCAGGGTTCATGGAAATATGTAGCAAGAGGACCTAACGTAGTCTAGGGAAGGCTGAGAGGGATACTTGGAGAAAGAAATATTCAAACTAAAACCTGGAAAAATAGTAGGAATCACCAAGGGAAATAAAATGAAAGCAAATTTTAAAAAAGAGGGCACAATGTTTTAGGCAAAGACCCAGGAGACCTGGTTGCATGTTCAAGGAACTCAAAGAAGTTCAGCACAGCTGAGGCATCCAGGAGTCTTGAGACAGAGAAAGAGTTGAGGCTTCACGGGACATGGAAACAGCGTTGGGCAGTGTTCTCATGGCAAAGGGAAGCCACTGAGGGGATTAAGCAGGAAGATACACTGTCATATATGCACAAGTGCCTTCCTCCACCAGCACTGTGGCCAAACCAACCAACCTGCCGGATCATCAGTCTACCCCTATGGGCACGAGGTACTGGGCTCCCCACAGCCATACATGCAAGTGATAGAAACCAGGGAAGCACATTTAGGAATAACATCCTGCCACAACCACGTTCTCAGGTGCTTCATGATTTTCCATGGACAACCTTGGAGAAAACTTGGTCCTGCCCACTCAGGAGAATCAACACGGGAAAGAGGCAAATGATCCCCTTCACTGCTCTTAAACTCGGTCCCTCTTCCAGGTCATTCGGCTTGACCTTTGGCAACCCTGCAATGTACCTGATCTCTAACTAATCAAGTCTCCACCCTATTTAACAGTCCTGCTTTTTGTCATTGTTTCATTGTTTGTGATGACCTTGCTTTCCCCCTGCAGCTAAGAATTCTGGCTTCCAGCAGAAATCACAGTTTGGATTCATCACCTTAAAGTGCAACTGTCAGGTGACATGATCCAGTGCCATCCCTGGGGACTCTGCTCCCCAACACAGGACCTGCAGCCATGGAGAGGCCATCAACTAACTAGCTAGTCTCAGTAATCCATGAAGATGGTGAGGAGGCAACAGAAGATGAAGAAGAAAGAATAGCTACTATTTGTTGAGTTCTTACCATATACCAGGCTGTTCTAAGCATCACACACAGAAAAATAAAATGCAAACATGCTGGCCATGAGATCTCATTTTACTTGGGATGCAGAGGGACCAGGAGTTCAACAGTAGTTAAGACAAAAAGAAAACAGTTTCGTGGCTTTAACTGTGTATGGGTTTTTTTTCTTTTTAAAACTCCATTCTGCATGTAAAGTAAAACTTTGCTCAGCACTTAAATTTAAAAGAAATTTCTTCCATGGGATTTCAGCTTAAAGAGTCCGCGAGGGATGTACAGACAACACCCTAAATGGCACGCCTTTAGCAGATACAGTAATGGATTCCATAGGAGTTCTTGAGGTGGACTTCAAATAAAGTAAAAGTGTGACAGTAACTGCAATTTGGTGAAAGCAAATCTGTAGAAGGCCAAAGAAATATGGTCTGAGTATGCAGCTCTCTGATGATTAGATTGACTGGAAGATCCAGAGACAAACCCTAGAGCAGTGTTTGGTCAACTTTAACATGCATATCAATCACCTGGGAATTTTGAAATGCAGATTCTGATTAAGTAGAGGGTGGGGCGGGGGAGGGGACTGGAGATTCTGCTTTTCTAACCAGCTCACAGGAGATGCTAATGCAACTGGTTGGTATATAATACTTTTGAGAAGCGAGGGTCTAGATTCCAGGGGAATAAACGGACTGCATGTCCTTCTCAGCCTTCCATAAATATTACCTATCTGATCAGAACTTTTGACACAAGCTTGAAACAAGTAGTCTGTGATCATATTGTGTAAAAAAAAAAACCCAAGTTGCATGAATTACACGTCTCTGGTGAAGAAGAGATACCTTTAAGATGAATCAAATCAAATCAAATAAAGCAATAGTAGTTAAAGACAAAGATAGTCAAATGGCGGTATATCAAATGGTGGCACGTAGGTCCCTACCCTACAATGATAACCACTGCTTTCGGAGAACTTTGTCTCACTCAAGGCTGCTGGTTAGAGTCCTGTTTCTGAAGGGAATTCAAATACCACCCCACCTACTCTTACCCTACAGAACCTTGTCCACATCAAGCCCATGATGCCCTGTGGGACACTGTTAATCAGACAAATATCCATGAAACTTTTCTGAAGCTTGATTCTCTTTGATCAAGACTTCTTTCTTAATGGAGCAAATGATTCATGACCAATCCTACCTAAATTGTATCATGCCCCTGGTTATTTGGTGTAACAGAACGAGTAGTTAGTTCACCTCACATCAGTTGGTTCCAGACTTTCACAATGCCAAATGTGAGTATACACATAAGGTTGTTTAAACCACAAATATACATATTTGTAGACATGGTATATAGAAAGACAGTTGTGGAAAAAGACCAAGTAGATGGAAAGTTCACACAAGTTAGGGAATATATATAATACTAATTATTCATTATTAGGAGCACTGAACTATTAATTAGTACACTGAATCACTTTAAAAAACAAAGATACTTTACCAAGTCATCAAAAATATCTCTCTGGTGCACATGGATGGTTATCAGAGTTTCAAACTTCACTCTGTCAAACTTGCTTAGGTCATGTGTTGTCTGACTGATGAGAATATTCAGAATATCCAAAAATTTCTGATTGGTCACCTGCATGATTTTCCTGTCATCTTTTGCATTATGTAAAGCCTCTTCTGAATCATGTGTCCACAACATCTGAATTCCCAGAAGCCCCACCTATGCACCCAGAGGAAAAATAATAAGTAAATTTGCCAAATATTCAAAGCACATCTGCAATAAAATTTGGTGGTCAGTTGTCCATAGGAAGGCAAACGAGGTTTTACTCATTTTAAACTAAAAAGAGACATGCATTTCTCCACTCCCAAAAGGGGAGAAATAAACACTCCAAGTTCCAACTATTGATATTTAATTATTTTAATGCAGAGAGATAAGTAATAATTAAAACAATGGCTACCATATATGAAGCTGTATATGTTTTATGAAGGATGCTTAGCAAATTTTTCTATAGAGGGCCCAAGACCACCCAATAGCTCCTATGATCATTTTTGTTTCTCAAGAAAAGCAAACAGAATTTCTAGACTTGTTGTTGTGTATTTTTCTTTAGCAGGGTTTCCCAAAGGTCTCTTTGCAATTTCTAGAAACGGTATGCTGACTCTCTCCTTTCCTGATCTATCTAATCTATCTAATCTTTCTTTCTTTCTTTCTTTCTTTCTTTCCTGATCTATCATCTATAACTTTACCTAAATTGACTTCTTTCTATATATATTTATCTAAAGGAGAGAGAGAGCGAGAATGAGAAGGGGGGAAGTTTATTCTTTTTCTCCTGATGAGGGCATAAGAAAATTGTGACTATCACCTTGCCTACAATCTCCCCCCAGGAAAGGTGTAAAATTGTCAAAACAAACATGCCCTCCTTGCTGCAACACGTGTCCCTTTAGGAGCTTTTGTTCATCTGCAGAGTCAAGCCACAGATCCGAGATCATTTGGACCAAAGGGAACCCCATATCTGGCGGAGGACTGGGAGCAGAGTGAGCGGCATGTGGACACTGTTGGGCATGGCACTCAGTGTGGGTAAGGCAGGAATAAAACCCTTTCCTTATCCCCGCCTCCTCAAGACTTCAAAATGCTTTCTGCCAAAAGCAGCGGCCAACCCTGCGGTCTGCAGGTAAAGATAAATGAAGGCCCCCGGGTGAGGTGAGCAACCCGACGACGTAGAGGAAATACCCCATGTCAGGAAGTTCCCAGCAACAAGACAGTTCTGACTCTGGCAGCAGCAGAAGATGGCGTGAGACAGGAAAAGCAAAAAACAAACCAAAAACCCACAGTGTAAGGCTGTGAGATTTAAAGACACAGACCCACAATCTCTGAGAAATCACTGCTTAGTGGTAGATTCTAAAAACTAATCTTTAAAATGACTATCCTGAGTCACCTAGAAAAGCTTAAATTACGGTTTGTACTCAGTTTAAGAAGGCAGAAGATTTCATGGTGAAAACTGGAGGATGTCTCATTAAAATAAAAACAAAACAAGAATGCTCATTCTCCTCAACGTCACTCGCTGCACGTTAAAACTGCTAGAAGGGAATACACTAAAATATGAAGTCATCGTTTGCAGCTGGTAGAAACAAGCAATGTATATATTGAATAAATATTATGGGTAGAATATACATTGGATGAATATATATCTTCATTACTCTTGAAAGCATTTTTTCCAAATAACTGAAATTTGCCCATTACGTTAAGATTTTAACCTAAAATTGTTTAAAATGTCACCTTTTAGAGCTAGTCAACTTTCCTGCTGTATCCTGTTCAACATCACTCCCACTCTGACCTCGCTTTCAGTTTTCCACATGGTGCTAGCTTCTCTATCTAATCTAGACTGAGTCTCTCCTTCAGATTATACAAGCTTTCCTGGGAGAGAGAAAGCGTGCCGATTTGGTCTAAGGGGCTATCTTTCTCACTTTATCAAATAAAGTATTTTATAAAGCTTCATCACAAAGCTAATAAAGCTGATAAGAATATAAAATTTGCCAAGGATACTGCATGATACAAAAATATTAAATACAATATCAACATATTCTCTCCAGTAAAGGTTGTTCTATAGCCATACTTGTGTCATTTGAATAAATAATTTCCTATCATTTCAGCCCTCTCTGCTGTGTGTGCATTAAGTCGGGACTTGGAGGTCGGCTGCGAGGAGCAGTTGGAGAAGAAGTATAGTTAGGGTCAAAATGTGTGTATTTTCCTTGGATATCTCTTGCTTCCTATCTCACACTCTCTCTGACCCAGATCACAAAGCATCACTTTTCGTTTATTTTGGCTGAAATCTGAATGAAACTGTTGGCTTTTCCTTTTCTGTATTCAGTTAATAACACGTGGCACAGTAGGGTGCATTCCTAAAAGCCACTGGACATGAGAGCTGTTCAAGAGAACACCTGCTCAAACGCCAGCCTCTTGAAGGTCCGCTCCTGTTAGGAAGCTAGCTGCATGACAAGGCCTCCTTTAACAGATTATGACAATTTGTAATCACTGGAAGGGAGAAAAAAAAAAAGCAAGATGGATTTTGTTTCAGGACAAGATAATGCTCGTTCTTATCTATATCCATATTTCTATCTATATCCGTATCTATATCTATCCATACATAGCTACATGGAAAATATGCCACCAAATCCATACACAGATGGGTATAGATAGGTGTCTTTTATGTACAGATGTGTGTGCTTTGTATAGGAGATGAAATTTTCCATTTGTGAGTTTAGTTTTAGTGTTATCCTTAGTGATCAAAGAACAGTGGCAAATCCTCTTCCAGCGAATGGGATGAGATGGCCTAGAATAATGTAGGTGGACAAGCAGGTGGTTGGCGGCGGGGGGGGGGGGGGGGGGGGGGGGGGGTTGGGAAGACCTCCCCAGCTAGTTCAAAGCTACCAACAGCTGCTACACCATCAAGGCCAACTGCTTCCTGTGTATCTTTCCCCCTTATTTCCATTATGTAAACATTATATATTCTCACCTGTGCTGGAAAGTGATTGAGAAAAGGTAAGAGTTGAAATCCTGAATCGCTGATTTGGTAGAATGCAGACCTGATTATATTATGCAGTGACGACATCTGCATTTTTAACAAATCCATAAGCCAAATCTCTACAGGACCTTTGGCCATAACAGGATTATCCAACTAAAAAGACACATTACAGATATATTACAAATTGATAATAATTTCCTATTTTTACCAATGTCACACTTCACTTGATAAATCACAGTACCTCAACACAAAGCAAATAATTTTACACAAAATATTTAAGACATGAGAAAAACCAGGGGCGCCTGGGTGGCGCAGTCGGTTAAGCGTCCGACTTCAGCCAGGTCACGATCTCGCGGTCCGTGAGTTCGAGCCCCGCGTCGGGCTCTGGGCTGATGGCTCAGAGCCTGGAGCCTGTTTCCGATTCTGTGTCTCCCTCTCTCTCTGCTCCTCCCCCGTTCATGCTCTGTCTCTCTCTGTCCCAAAAATAAAATAATAAACATTGAAAAAAAAATTTTTTTAAAAAGACATGAGAAAAACCAACTAATACTGTAGGTGGAAGAAAATGGTCTGGTCTAAAGTTTTCATTGTAGGGGTGCCTGGGTGGCTCAGTCAGTTGAGCATCAGATTCTTGATTTCGGCTCAGATCATGATCCCAGGGTTGTGGGATCGAGCCCCACATCAGGCTCCGTGCTGAGTGTGGAACCTGCTTAGGATTCTTTCTCTCTCCCTCTGCCCCTCTCCCCCACTCACGCTCTCTCTCTAAAATACAAAATTAGGGGCACCTGGGTGGCTCAGTCGGTTGAGCGTCCGACTTTGGCTCAGGTCATGATCTCACAGCTCGTGAGTTCGAGCCCCGTGTCAGGCTCTGTGCTGACAGCTCGGAGCCCTGGAGCCTGCTTCAGATTCTGTGCCTCCCTCTCTCTGCCCCAACCCACTTGCATTCTGTCTCTATCTCTCTCAAAAATAAATAAACATTTAAAAAAATTGGTTTTTTAATACAAAATTAATAATTAATTAATGATAGAACAAGTCTCAGAGAAGTCAGTGACTTACCCAGACTTGTTTGCAACCAAGCCAGGGCGAGAGAACTAGAACCCAGGCCCACCCCTCCCCCACTCTCTGTTTTTCACAGGAGAATTGCAATCTCCTCAACCTACATTTTTAAAGAAATCCTAGTAAGAAAACTTTAACCCAAGTTAAATTACAATAATTTTTTCTCCTTCTCTTGATATGACGGCCAGGATACGATCGTAGTCTTTCGCATGAAACGTCACCTCGTTTATGTTGTCGGATACTGCAGGGAGATGTGGCTGTAAGAAGCACAAGACAGAGCCAGAACAACACACGTGAGGCTAAACACAAAAGCCACTGAGATGTTTTTAAAAACCTTAATATGTGTTTTCTTTGTAAGAGATTAAGAATTCACTTCATTGTGCCAACAAAGACAGAAACAAACAAACACAACACGGCTTTGGCGGCTGATTGACTTCGAGACCCGCTTTTAAAAATCCAGCCCTACAGCATGTTTCCTGCAAATGCCCTTGTTCCACTAGGTTGCCTGGACTAAGACTGTGACCTTCCTCCACATGGAGACTGAACCATGTGGTCCCCGCCTCCTTCCCTCCCACAGACAGCTCTGTCCTGCCTGTCTCTTGGCTCTCCCTCTGCCTTCCACAGCTTTTACTTCCCTCCTTTCTCTTCTCATCCCCACAGCTCCCTAGAAACCACCAAGGAAGTCCCTAGTAGTGGCCTCCCAGATTGCCAAACTTGGCAAGGCTCTGGGATAGGGGTGTTTCAGTGCCTCCCATATCCGGTTTTTCATAGTTTCTCTCTGCCTCCTGGAAGTAACTGCCCTTGGAAATGGCTAAAAGCACTTGAGAAGCACTTGGATATGGACAATGCCAAACCACAATCCCTACTTGATCTGAGAATATTTAGACTACAATACAAAAATGAATTACATTTAGTGAGCACATACTGTGTGTCAGCTACATTCCAGTGCATGATCTCATGTAATCCTAATGACAATCCTATGAAGCGGAAACCATTAATATCCCTATTTTACAGATGAGGAAACTGAGGCACAGGAAAATTAAGAAGCTGGCTAAGGTCACTCAGCTGGTGAGTTGCATAATCAGTGACTCTTGCTTCAGGTTGATGAGTTCAGAGCACACAGAAACTAGGACATTTAATACTTAACATAATCTTTAATACTCTCCTCCCTGTGCTATTAAATTTCTAACTTCATTTTTATTATTAATTATGTATGCTGTGTAAAAAAGCAATTTAGGTAATAGATATTAAGATTATACCTGTATGGTGTGGGAATCACTGGCTTGTCCCAGAATTTCCAGGAGAACTGGATCGGACACAAAGAAGAATCTTGGAAACAGTAATCTCTTCTTCTCCAAATACCTGTAAATAAAGTCATGTTACCAAATGGCTTTTCCTGAATTAATAATTTTTGGGTTTTTAGCCAAGACACAATCCCTAACATCTTCAGTAAGATAACAGCAAACATCTATAGTCATTTCCCATTTGCCTCTGAAATGTTTGGTTAGAACCAAAGTCCATGGTCTGTCATGAGTGGCACTTGGGAAAGCAAGACAGGGATTCAGAGCAAGACCTACGGTCTTCTTCCTCAAGAGCCCTCCTGTGACCTTTCTAGGAGTATCGCGAACTTCATGGTTTAAACCCATGATGAACACATGATTATCTCCAAACCTGGACACTGGAAGAGTTAAAGGGGGAACAACTAACCATGAAGTCAGGACAGGGGCATAACCTTGGAGAAACTAAGATATACTACAACTCTATTTCAAGCAGAAATTGAGAATGAACTGTCCTTTAAGGAAATTATCTGTAAATTTGTCTGGTTCTCTTCGTACACATCTATATTCCATGACTGTAGTGGGTTGAATGGCAGATCCTCAGAAGACAGGCCCACATCCTATTCCCTGGAACCAGTGGATGTGGCCTCATTGGGAAAAAGGGTCTTTGTAGATGTATTGAAGTTAAGCATTTCAAGAAGAGACAATCGTGGATTATCCACAGGAGTCCTAAATCCAATGACAAGAGTCCTCATAAGACACACACAGGAAAAAGAGGGGAAGGCAGAGAGGTTTGAGTCATGTGGCCGCAAGCCAAGGAACTCCTGGAGGCACCAGAAGCTCCAAGAGGCAAGGAAACATTCTCCCTCAGCACCTTCAGAAGGTGCTGGCTGACACTGATTTCAGATTTCTTGCCTCCCGAAATGTGAGAAAATAGATGTGTGATGTTTTAACGCCCAGTTGGTGGGCATTTGTCACAGCAGCCCTATAAAACCAATCCAATGCCTTAACTCATGGACCCCAAAATTGATGGTGTCTTGTTTTGCAGAAAAATTAAGGCTATGTTAAATTCCTGCAGCCACTTCAGCCATCCCTACCAAACCAGAAATGCCATCAGTTTTATTTACTTGTTTGGGATAAAATGCCATCACATATAAAATGATAGGACACTTAAAACTGCGGTTCTTACCCCGTGAGTGACTTCTGACATACTTCCAACTGTTCGTGCAAATGAGGTAAAAGTTGCCCCATGGTTTCATCTCCAACACAGCAACTGATCACATTGGGGTTCTCATGAGCTCGCTGCATTATCTTTATCCATGACTTGTCAATATTCTGAAAACGCTTGGCTTCCTAAAAACAGTCAGTGAAAATGAGCATTTGAATAAAAGCAAAGTCTTCGCTTTGGAATAGCCTCTAGTTCCTCAGACCCGCTTCTATTAGTCCTCAGTCTACATAATTTAAAGGAGCATTTTTTTTTCACCTCAATTAATTCTGAAAAACAAAAACCCAGAGTCATAAAACTGCTTATTGAAATACTGCTTTGTCACAATGGGGCTTATCACTTATTTGTTTTCTTACATTTAATACATTTTCAAAATGCCACACGATTAATTTACAGAGCTATCGACTTAAAGCTCAAATCTAGTCTTCCAGCACCCCAGGTGCTTGGTTTGATGAGCAAACTGAAGAAGCATGACAATAACTTGATCTCAAGATCTTTTGAATAATTACAGCTCAAAAGGACCCGGGGGAGGGGGGGGGGGCAGAAAAAAAGAAAGTAAAAACCCAAAACAAAGCTTCATTTACATTTTTGCTAATGAAATTTTTCTATTTACTATGGATGATATTAAGCTTTGCATTCAGTTGCAAAAACGCCTCTAGGAATGGCATAATCTTGCCTTTTTAAAAACTTTTAAAGGTATCTTTTAAAACACTGCAACTTTCTGGTTAAGAAAGAAAAGAATTATGTTTAAAACAATGTTACAATGAGAAATGAGCTATTTTTGAAACCCTTTTAACCTTGATTTTTAATTTATATAGAGCCTATAGTTATGGAAATTTAGGAAGAGCAGGCTTAATTTTATAAGAAGGATTCTACCTTCATAGAATAAATCTATTAATAAGTTTACTTATTTCAAAGGCTGCAGAGTAAAGCTGTTTTAAAGATTTTGTTAAGGGCTCAGAAAGCTAAATTTCCTTGCCCCGTGGTATGTGTCTGATCTACCATTAGTCGACTTAATGATAGTTAATTTGTGTTTATGCAATACAGATTAATTTTAATTCTACTCTCAGAGGAATACTATAAAGTCACCTCTTAGAGGAGATGAACTACTATAATCCAACAGTACCATATTTGAGGGGTGCCTGGGTGGCTAAGTCAGTTAAATTCTTAGTTTCAGCTCAGGTGATGATCTCACAGTTTGTGGGTTTGAGCCCTACATCAGGCTCGGTGCTGACAGCATGGAGTCTGCTTGGGATTCTGTCTCCCTCTTTCTCTCTTCCTCTCCTGCTCTCTCTCCCTCTCTCTCTTTCTCTCAAAAATAAATAAATAAACATTAAAAAAAAATTAAATGTAGTAGTACCATATTGAAGGTCCTGATATCCTCAGATAACCTGGGGATTTGAAAATAAGTGATTTTATTTTTTTCTTTTAATGTAAATAAAAAATCAGCACATTTTGAAAATTTATTTTGTAAAGGGGCCAGAC
The DNA here is from genome assembly GCF_022837055.1 of Prionailurus viverrinus. NCBI lineage: Eukaryota > Metazoa > Chordata > Mammalia > Carnivora > Felidae > Prionailurus > Prionailurus viverrinus. Next base: position 37,308,581 of record NC_062565.1, on the reverse strand, counting down.
AGTAAATATTTTACTTTGCAGGCCATATAGTCTCTGTTACAACTACTGAACTCTCCTGTTGCAATGCTAGAGCAGCCACAGACAGAACATAAATGAATAGATATGGCTGTGTTCCAATGAAACTTATTTCTACAAACAGGTGAGTGGACCACAGATTGCCAACCCCTGTTTAAATAAGGTTTTAATAAGGTGGCACCTGGGTGGCTCAGTCGGTTAAGTGGCCGACTTCGGCTCAGGTCATGATCTCACAGTTAATGAGTTTGAGCCCTGTGTCGGGCTCTGGGCTGACAGCTGGGAGACTGGAGCCTGTTTTCAATTCTGTGTCTCCCTCTCTCTCTGCCCCTCCCCCACTCCCTTCTTTCTTTCTCTCTCTCTCTCTCTCTCAAAACTAAATAAACGTTAAAAAATTGATAAATAAATGAATAAATAAATCAATCAAGACAGGACCATATGGCTTTATAAGGACTTCTCCAGAGACATACACACAACACAAATCATTCTATCAGTAGTTACAAAAACCATATATATATATATATATATATATATATATATATATATATATTTTAATATATGAAATTTATTGTCAAATTGGGTTCCATACAACACCCAGTGCTCATCCCAAAAGGTGCCCTCCTCAATACCCATCACCCACCCTCCCCTCCCTCCCACCCCCCATCAACCCTCAGTTTGTTCTCAGTTTTTAAGAGTCTCTTAGGTTTTGGCTCTCTTCCACTCTAACCTCTTTTTTTTTTTCCCTTCCCCTCCCCCATGGGTTCCTGTTAAATTTCTCAGGATCCACATAAAAGTGAAACCATATGGTATCTGTCTTTCTCTGTATGGTTATTTCACTTAGCATAACACTCTCCAGTTCCATCCACGTTGCTACAAAGGGCCATATTTCATTCTTTCTCATTGCCACGTAGTACTCCATTGTGTATATAAACCACAATTTCTTTATCCATTCATCAGATGATGGACATTTAGGCTCTTTCCATAATTTGGCTATTGTTGAGAGTGCTGCTATAAACATTGGGGTACAAGTGCCCCTATGCATCAGTACTCCTGTTTCCCTTGGGTAAATTCTTAGCAGCGCTACTGCTGGGTCATAGGGTAGGTCTATTTTTAATTTTTTGAGGAACCTCCACACTGTTTTCCAGAGCGGCTGGACCAGTTTGCATTCCCACCATACAAAAACCATATTTACCTGAGGTAGCTGTTTGGCAATATCTCCACCCACAAAGACAGCTTCAAGATAAACCCAAAGGTTCTGGACTACTAGCCACTCTTCAATTATATCTGAGGAAGTGGACAATTTATACACCCAATTCTGGATGGTTTTTTTAAATGGAGCATTATATCTAAAAAGTGAAAATGGAAAAAACACTATATTTTAAGGGTATATGATTCAGAAAATAACATGGCCTAACAAAGTTACAGGAGAAACATTCCTTTGGAAATGAACATTTTTTTTTCCTTAAAAGGCAGTTCCTAATAATTTTCACACAGCTAATGAGATATTTGCTTTTCTAGGAGTAAAACTCATATAATTATAGTGATTTTACTTGTTTCCACATATTAGTCATAGACTAGGAAAATGGACCGAGTTTTGTGACAGAGGTCCAGCAAAGGAACTGTGCTTGTTGTTTCTGGGAGTAAAGGGAAGGCAAGGAATAAGGTGTTTTTACAAGACTTTGGTGAACCAAATCGAAGTAAGCATGGCCTGCGAGAATAACACTTAGGGCACTGTTACTGGTCCATGAAACTAGTACTACAAGGCCAATGTCAAGATTGAGGGTTGATGTCCATTTACAGATGTTGCTCTTCTCATCCAAAGACTGCTGGTTTCACCAGGCACTGGGCCTAGATTGTATGGTATTAGAGATCTAGAATAGCTGCCCCCAAATAGCATGCTTCCTGCTTTCTCAACATCAGGGCTAGATGAAGGATTCATGAGAATTCAAGGTGTTCAGAAAGCTGGGCACAACCAAAAAAGACAAGAAACACAATGGATGTCATGCAAGAAGTGATGGGAAGATACTGGGTAAGGACCCAACTGCCTACAGTTGGATTAAGAAGCCAATTTTAGTTTGTGGCAATGACAAGTGGTTTCGATGTGGTATAGTGGCATTTTCTGGTGATTGTCAATACAAGGTTCTTAAAACTTGTCTTGATCCAGGACAGGTTGCTCACATACAGAAGGGGGTTCTTCTGGGTCTGAAGCGGGTCTTCTGGGTCTGAATGGGGTCTGATGCGTGAGTGCAACCCATAACTTCTCTAGAAGTCTATGTTATACATGGAGGTATAAAGTGAGTTGCACAAAAATTGCCCCAAGGAGATAGGTGAGCTATTCAGATAGTAACAGGCATTTTTATCAACACCCATTTACTGTCCGTCTGACCATTGTTCTGGAGCTGAAAGGCAGTCAATATGCTAAAAGCAATCTTCAAAATTAAAACATGCAGACCAAGATGGTATGGATGGGTACTTCAAGGGGTTGAAGCAACTAGATATTTGAGGCCCAAAATGGTCCTGCACAGAGGAAAAAAAAAAAAAAAGAGTCATATTTGATGGTTATATTTCATGTAACTTCCAACATGAAAATGGGAGACTTGAAATAAAATCTAGCATAACCAAGTTTCGGTCCTATGGCCAGGCCCTTGCATTGCACAACTCTGCATGGTGGAACCTGTCAAGACCGATAGGGAGTGCCATAGACCAATCAGGAATCCAGTAGGAAAGTGTCACAATCCAGGCAATATCTGGAGTTAAGTCTCACCCATGGAATATATACAATTTCTTTCTGAGGTCACTGCCAGGTCACCCTAGAGACCCAGCAGCCACTGCCTCAACATTGATTTTATTAGTGCTATAAATATTATACTGATATATAATACTTATATATATACTGATATATAATAACTTAATAAATGCAAGTTAAGTATGAAATTAAGAAAGGCCTCAAATCCTGAATTCTTTGGCCACAGACACTATTCACATGACTCCACAGCCTTTTTTCAAGAAGTCATCCTTTAGTGGGGGCGCCTGGGTGGCTCAGTCAGTTAAGCGTCCAACTTTGGCTCAGGTCATGATCTCACGGTTTGTGAGTTCAAGCCCCACATCAGGCTCTCTGCTATCACTGCAGAGCCTACTTCGGATCCTCTGTCACCTTCCCTCTCTGCCCCCTTCTCTCCTGCCCCCCAAAATAAATAGCACATTTAAAAAATAACTAAGAAAGAAGTCATTTAGGAAATTAGGATGGCAAAATTAGCAGTGATCCATGTGGACATAGTATCCCATGAAGTCCAGAAACCACTGAATATCCCATGGTCACCTGTGCCAGGATTATTCATATTCCCTCAGAGCAGAAGACATAAGTAGGATCTTAACCATAGCAAGTCAACACGAAACTCCTAGAACTAGGAGCTTTGAAATTAAGTACTTTATCCAAATACAAGACAGACTTTGGGGCCAGAAGTCATGCAGGATGTCATTCATTAACCAGTGATCTCAACCTGGACAAGGGGTGTTGGAATTCCCATGTACCCTAGACACTGACCTCTGCTAATGACAAAGTTGTGGCATATTTCTTAGAAGTATTATGGCGAAGAACAGTTGAGAATTACTGCATAGTCAGCTAAGGGATTAAAGGTTGCTAATGCCCAGATTAAGACCTGACAGTATACTTAGTCTGACTGATTCCCATTTTCTAAAGCTGCACTTAAGGTCATGGTCACCTTCCAGCTGGTACAGTAGTCCAAAGATGGACAGGTTGTTTCATTTAGGGCACAGTAAACCCAGCACATAAAGAGACACTTTTCACGATAAAAGATGCATAAAGTGTTTAAGTAACAAGCCCCTAGTGATAACAGTTCCTTAATGTGTTGCCAGGATACTTCTCCTGGGCCACTGGATGAACACTTGGCCAAGGAGGCCAAAAATGACAGATTGGAGGAATGAAAGAGAAAGAAAATAAAATACATCATCATGGTGGGGAGCCAAAATGTTCAGGAGATAAGCTGCCTATTTGGGGGAAAGTAATTATGATGGGGCCCACCAGGAAAATAGGAAGGAGAGATGAGTACCATAAAGAAGAGACAGAGGTCATGATTGTTAGGGAAAATAGGTAGCTTGTGTGAGAACAGACAACAGTGAGCACTTTAGGTCAGAATCTTATATTATGCCACAGCTGTAAAACTGGGCTTTCACCTAGTATTATATAATTCCAAAAACCAAATTAAAACCTTCCCCCCGCCCCCAAAGTATAAAATTACCTGTTGCTTAGTAAGGAACCTAAGACCATTAAACTATCCTCCATCAAGGTGATAATTTCTCCTGATTCAGTTCCTTTGAGAAGGAGCTCTCCCTTTCCCTTAAATGCGGCAAAACTCAGGTTCTGGTTGGTCCAGTTTTCAATCACCTGAGTCAGCTTGGCTTCAATATCCTTTTCCTTAATGGCAGATATGCAAATGTCCTTCAGAGGGAGATCAAAGAATATGTCATGACATTTTCAATTATAAATTAAGTGCCTTGTAAAATAATGAATTTTTGAGTTTCGACCTAGAAGTCATAGTCATTTTGTGGCCAAAAAACCAAGACTCAAGGTGCACCTGGGTGGCTCAGTCAGTTAATTATCTGACTTTTGATTTCAGCTCAGGTCATGATCTCACAGTCATGAGACTGAGCCCCGTGTTGGGCTCCACACTGGACGTGGAGCCTGCTTAAGATTTTCCTTCCCCCTCTCTCTGCCCCTCCCTCATGCTCGCTCTCGCTCTCACTCTCACTCTCTCTGTCAAAAGAAGAGGAAGAGGAAGACAGAGGAGGAGGAGGAGGAAAAGAAGGAGGAAGAGGAGAAGGAGAAGAAGAAGAAGAAGAAGAAGAAGAAGAAGAAGAAAAAGAAAAACAAAGAGAAAGAGAAAGAGAAAAAGAAAAAGAAGAAGAAGAAGAAGAAGAAGAAGAAGAAAAAGAAAAAGAAAAAGAAAAAGAAAAAGAAAAAGAAAAAGAAAAAGAAAAAGAAAAAGAAAAAGAAAGGGGTGCCTGGGTGGCTCAGTCAGTTTAACGTCCAACTTCAGCTCAGGTCATGATCTCACAGTTTGTGAGTTTGAGCCCTGAATCAGTCTCTGTGCTGACAGCTCAAAGCCTGGAGCCTGCTTCAGATTCTGTGTCTCCCTCTCTCTCTGCCCCTCCCCAACTTGCACTCTGTCTCTGTCTCTCAAAAATAAATAACCATTAAAAAAAATTCTTTTTTAAAAGAAAAAAAGAAATGCAAGGTCTCAAGATCATTGTATTACAAGTTCAAATAATAACTCTCTTGACTGTCTGACCACTAATTATTTTATTGTACCACCTACATGCAATAGCAGAACTTAAATCGTCATGTTTCTTGATTATATTTTTTATTGGAGTTTTCTGGCCAAAACAGAGATAACCCCAGCTGCTCTATCTCAGCAACTTGCCATGAGAAAACAACTGAGAATGTATGTGGGAGTCCTTTGACCTCTTTGAAGTAACATATAATCAGTCATTGCCAGATTCCTGCTTCTTCTGGCCCTGATACGAATATTTCATTTGCTTAAAAGTTATTCTATTTTTTTTCTTACAAGTTTTCCTGTTTTTCTGAGAATGCTCGATATGAACGTCTCACAGGGAAAGTAAAAGTAAGGTATTTTCCCCACCATGCCTCTATTTATTTTCATACTTAGAATCACAGAATCTCACAGATGGGAAGGAACTGAAAGGTGCAAAGTATTTCCACAAATAATTATAATCCAAATGGGTGTGTAATAAATGTCCTAAGCATGGTAAGATTTGTTGTGAGTTCTGAAGAGGGAGAAAGGATTTCTGCCTGCAGTCAGGAGGGAAGGCTTCATGGAGGAGGCAGCATCTGAGACTGAGTGAGATTCCATGGGTGGTGGAAGGAGATGTTCTACAGCAAGGGAAAAGAGTTCCTTTGGAGGCAGTGAGTCCAGTGACAGAAGGAATCCAGCTTGGTTAATAGCAGGACATGCAGAGCAGAGCAAACAGGATGTACCAGGGTATACCGCACTAAGAATCCATTTTGGGGTGCAAATAGTAACTGAGGCCTAGAATTCCTTGGAAGTATAAAATGATGTTTTCAAAGCACAGCTTATAAATGGCTATATTCTTAAGTGTAAAAACCTACTTCTAAGAATGAGATGGTCACTTTGTTTCCTTCAGTAGTATTTGAATGACATTGATAAACAGGACATAATGTTTTGAAAACAGAATTTCTGGTGTACATATGTAGTTAAGGGAAAAAGAAGGGGCAGGAGACTCAAAACCATATATAGGAGAGATTTCTGGTCACATGGTACAGTTCCCTGCCTCCAAAAATACAGAATAGTGGATAAAATGCAAAAAAGAGAAAGTAAAAACATAGCCACGCTTAAAAGCCAAACAAACATCTCCATGAACCAGAAGTGAAAAAGACATGCAAACCGGTGGATGGACATGAAGCCCAGGCCTGAGGGCTGTGGTGAGTTGTGGAGAGGGGCAGGGGGAGCAGTTATAAAGGGTTTGCATAGACATATCTGGCTACACCCCAGGGCCCAGCGCAGAGACAACCCACTGAAAACTGCCCAGCCTTTCTGTAAAGAAGGCCTCTTTGCTTATCTTAGAGCTTCTGTCTGAGGGTCAGGCATCTAATGTAACACAGGACTAGGGGTTCTCTCCAAAGACAGAGGCTAGTGGGCACCACCGTTGCACTGTCCTCTGCCTCACCCCAGGTCACTGCTATCTCCTGGAAAGGAGCTTATGCACATGTCTGGTGTCCTGAGTTTTGTTTTGTTTTGTTTTTGTTTTTTTGTTTGTTTTTGCAGCTGCCACCCAGGAGATGTCTCTTGAGCACCTGATTCTGGTGGCAAATGAGGTTTATGTTTGAGGTGCCACAGGACCATAACAAACCAGGAAAACATCCTTAACCAGCTACCTACCCCCAGTGCAGAGACAGCAGACTGGAATGCTCAGTCATACTATGGGAGAGGCCTATCAGTGTAACTTCACAGCCGTGGCCTGAGGAGTAGGCTTCTAATTAAACATACATCCGAGGGCCAACTCTAATCCTCTCCAGAGACTTTGTAGGGTGGGTGCTCTCTTCATCTTCCTTATGCCATGCTCCCAAATGCTGGCATCTCCAAGAAAGGAACTTGTGTGAACAACTGTTGCTGTCACTCAAAAGGCACATCCCTTGATGGCCTGAGTCTGGTGAGTAGAGGGGCTTGGGTTCATGGGTTCAACAGGATGGCAGCAAACAAAGAAAGTTCTTAACTGGCTATCATCCCAGGGTTCAGTGCACACAGAACAGACAGAAATGTCCATTTCCTAGTGTTCCCCTAAAAGAGGTATATTTGCATACTTTAAAAGTGGCTGCCTGAGAATTTGGCTTCCAATCAGCCTAAATCCACTTTGGAGCCTGACAGGTCTTGTGACACCTCCAGTTACTGGGAGTAACTAAGGATGAAGTAGAGTACTAGAAGAAACACAAAGTTCTGAGAGCCAAGCAAGAGCTAAGGTGGGCTTGAATGATAAGGCTCATTTCCTACATGAGGCTTCTCCTTCCAGACTGAGAGAGGTGGCTGTTTTATATAATGCATAAAAACCAACACAGAGAGGAAAGTAAAATAAAGAAACAGAGGAATATGGCCCAAATGAAACAAGATAAAACCTCAGAAAAGACTTCAATGAGACAGATGGGTGATTTACCAAATAGCTCAAAATAATGGTCATAATAATACTTAACAAGTTCAGGAGAAACATGCATGAACAAAGTGAGAATTTCAACAAAGAGAAAGAAAATATTTTAAAAGTACCAAATAGAAGTCATGGAGCTGAAGAATACAATCACAGAACAGAAAAATACAATAAAGGAATTCAATAGCAAACTAGATGAAGCACAAGAAAGGATCATGAACTCAAACACAGGACAGTAGAACTTACCCAACTAGAGCAAAAAGAACAAAGAATGAAAAATAGTGAAGATAATTTAAGGGACTTAAATTTAAGATAGATCACATGGGCCAACACTCACATTATACAAGTCCCAGAAGGAGAAGAGGGCAGAAAATTTATTTGAGGAAATAATGGCTGAAAACTCCCCTAAGATGGGGAAGGAAACAGACATCCACATCTAGGAAGTCCAGGGAGTTTCAAAACAGATGAACCAAGAGATCCACACCAAGACACATTAAAATTGAAGTGTCAAAAGTTGAAAACAAAGAGAACATCTTACAAGTAGCAAGAGAAAAACTTGTTAAATACAAGGGAACTCTCACAAGACTAATAGCAGATTTTTCAGCAGAAATTGTGCAGACCAGAAGGGAGGAACACAATATATTCAAAGTGCTGAAAGAAAAAAAAAAGACAGAAACAAAAAAAAAACCCGCTATCAAGAATACCTTACCGGGCAAATTTGTCCTTCAGAATCAAAGGAAAGATAAAGTTTTCCAGACAGGCCAAAGCTAAAGGAGTGCATCACCACTAGACAAATCTTACAAGAAATGTTGACAACAAAGCCAAGGAAACACAGGGAAAAAAACACAAACGGGACAACATCAAACTGAAACGTTTCTGCATGGCGAAGAAAACCATCAACAAAATGAAAAGGCAAACTACAAATGAAATAAAATATTTGCAAATCATAAACCTGATAAGGAGTTAATATCTAAAATATACAAAGAATTCACACGACTCAATAGGAAAAAACCCCAACCAACCCAATTCATAAATGGGAGAGGATCAGAATAGACATTTTTCCACAGAAGACATGCAAATGGCTAACAGGTACAGGAAAATGTGCTCAACATCACTAATCCTCAGGGATTAGCAAATCAAAACCACAGTGAGACACCACCTCATACCTGTCAGAGTGGCTACCTTGACAAAGACAAGAAATAACAAGTATCAGTGAGGATGAGAAGAAAAGAGAAACCTGCACACTACACTGTTGGTGGGAATGTAAATTGGTGCAGCTGCTATAGAAAACAGTATGGAGGTTCTGAAAAAAAAAAAATTAAAAATAGAGCTACATATGATCCAGCAATACTACTTCTGGGTATTTATTCAAAGAAAATGAAAACACTAATTCAAAAAGAAAGAAACCAGAACATAGATACTGAGAACAGACTAGTGTTGCCAGCCGGGTGTGTGTGTTGGGGCAGGGTGGGGGGTTAGGGGAGTGGCGGTGCAAATGAAATGGGTGAGGGTGGTTAAAGGTACAAACTTCTAGTTATAACACAAATAAGTCCTGGGGATCTAATGTACAGCATGATGACTATAGTTCACAATATTGTATTGTGTATTTGGGAGTTGTTAAGAGAAAAGTTCTCAACACAAGAAAAAAATCTTAACTATGTGTGGTGATGGATGTTAACTACATATATTGCAGTGATCACGTTGTGATATACACATGTATAGAGTCATTATGTTACAAACAAACTAATAAGTTTATATCTCGGCCATAAAAATCATATAATTATAGAAATTATATCTCAATAGTAAAAAAGAAACACCATACAAACACTAAGCACACACAAAAGAACCAATGTAAAATCTTGGAAAGGAAAAATAATATGTAGTAGATTAATAAGGAAAAGTATAGAATTAGAAATCTGGAAAATGTTCTAAGGAATTTACCAGGAATGTAATACAGAAATAAACAGATTTTTTGCTTTTAAATGAGAGTGTAGTTAAGGGACAAGGAGGATAGATTTAGGACCTCCCAAATGAACATATTTCAAATAATCATCTTATCTCCTTGAGTTACTGTATTATTTTGCAAAATCAAAGGATGTTCAGGATCATTCCAAATTTTGAGGGTACATTATATAAGGCAATTAGTACACTCTTACATAAAATGTCTGTACAATTTTCAGAAAAGAAAAAGATTTTTTAAATTTTTTTTCTAATGTTTATTTCTGAGAGAGAGAAAGCGAGCACAAGTTGGGTGGGGCAGAGAGAGGGAGACACAGAATCCGAAGCAGCTGTCAGCATAGAGCCCAACATGGGGCTTGAACTCGTGAACTGCAAAATCATGACCTGAGCCAAAGCTGGATGCCCAACCGACTGAGCCACCCAGGTGCCCCAGAAAAGAAAAAGATGTTCTTTAATGAACCAGTGATAAGATATAAGCTTTTGTACCTCAATGTCATCCTTATTTTTAAGTAGTGGTGCTTCCATAATATTTCTAAGACAAAATGAATCAGATTCCACATCAAACGGGGTTCCAGTTAACTCAGAGATTCGATCCCAGTGTCTCTGTTTCATTGCCTTATTGGTCATCATTTCCAGTAGAGGACATGACTCACTGAAATCATCAATTCTTTTTTTCAGATCCAAAAAAGCTTGCCAATCTTTAAGCCCTTTTGGGAGTTTACGACACCTTTCAGGGAAAAAAATTGTATCACTACACATTTCTTTGTGTACACACACACACACACACACGCACACACACACACACACATATATAACAACTTTGCCATATATATATATATATATATATATATACACATAAATATATATATATATGGCAATATATCAGAGGATAGATTCATTTGTTAAATACCTACAAGATCCTATGAAGATAGCCACTAGAAAAAGGTAAGTTTAATTCAATTAAAACTCACCTGTTTTGAAATTCCTGCAGTTCTGCGTTAATTTTTTCAATGTCTACATCTCCCCAAAGTATTTCATAATAACCACTAATATTGCTCATTACGGTATCATAGAGTCCATACAGCTTCTGCAGCAAGTTGAGTTCCTTTCTGGGAAACCAAATATTTAAGTCATTGCATAATGTGTATTTTAAAAATAAATGTCATTATTGGATAGACAGAATTCATCCAATCAAATATTTCATACATCACATGTGTACTTTATAGACACCAATATGCAAAAAACCCTGTTAGTTTCCAAACAAAGATTTTATTAAAGCTCCATCAATCAGGTCAAGTGTACAGCTCTCAAATATTCCAAGTCATACTATGACTTGACACTAACAAATGGCTTGATTATTATTACCATTCCAGTCACTGCAAACAGTGTGACCAGCACTTGGTAAGATCAAAGCTAAGGCTAAGATTTTAATTTTTTTTCTTTCAAATGCAAGTTGTTTTTTTATGAGAACATCTGTCTTTAGGAAGTGACTTAAACATCACTTTCCTACCAAAAGCTTTCCCTCATGTACCCCAATGGAGTTATATACATAGCAAGAATAATAGGAGGGATTATAGATTCCTAGAAAAAGTCCTTTTATCATGTAATACACCAAAAATTGAGTTTGTTGATGCTCCCAAGAATTCCTCAACGCTTAGCGGACCATGAGGGTCCCCTAGACCCAATTTCAGTTTTTGAGTTTATTTCTTGAGCAGTTCTAACTATTTGTAAGGATTGATGTTCACAACTTTTATTATTTATTATAAATAATGCAAAGGCCAAAGTTAAAATTTGCTTATGTTTTTAATAAAGTAAAACTCATTCTATCTTGCAATTATCAAATGGGCACACTGGGCCCTTTAAAAAACACTCTGTTTTTCCAATTCTTGCTTCATTTTGCTGATTCTTAGGAATGATCCCATTGTTAATCATGGAGTATTTCCAACTATGCTAAAAATGACTAAAATAATACAAAAAGAACAACAAGATCTCCAATAAAAAAGGGACAACAATTTTTCTTCAGGTTTCTTATTGTGTTGCCCAAAGCATTGCATCGTCTTGTAAGAAAGTATCAAGAGGAGGGCACCTGTTGGGATGAGCACTGGGTGTTGTATGGAAACCAATTTGACAATAAATTTCATATTAAAAGTAAATAAATAAATAAAAGTAAAATGATCATTGTATTGAAAAAAAAAGAAAGTAAGTATCAAGAAAGAACCCTGGAGAGACACCATTTTTGTTTTGTTTTTGTTGTTGTTTAGCTCTCACTTAATACAGTTAAGGAATTGTTCATTTTTTATGTAAAACAGCAAAGAGAAGACAACTGACAAAAGAGTGTGTTTCCCGAGTATTAAACAGGAAAGAGACACAGGGCAACACACTAGACTCTAACTGTGATAGTCCAACTGGCTATGTAAGTGAGATCTCAGACTGTGGGTCTTTAGATGATAATTACCTAGATGAATTTTACCAAAATCAGTAATTTATGAGTGGACAATATGTTTATGTAGAGGCAAGGGCTTCATCCTGCAAATTTTTACAAGAACCTAAACCATCCCATTTCGTGAAAAGGATAAATGACTGTTCTTCCATTATCTGTGATGTTTGTGTAACTTTTATTTGGGACATCCCCTAAGTAGACAGATGCTGAAGGCAGATATGTACTCAAAGACAGATGATGCAGAAATGAAAAAGTTCATGGACTTGATCCTTCAAATGTGAAAGTAAAGATTTTTTGCATTCATAATGCAAGAAAGATGGTGATCCTCTCTTCAACAAAATTATGGGTGTCTGAGTTTTCAACAGTTCTGGGGTTTAGCAATGCAAGTCCAAGAAAAGTCAGAAGTTGTTGGAGATGGATTTGAAATCGGAAATCAGTGCCTACAGAAGGGGTATGGTCCAGGTTTGTGCGTGACAGCCGATGAGAAGTTGGTGGTGTCACCAGCAAGAATCCAAGAACTGACCTTTACTGTCCCACTGCTTGTACTCACTAATCTTTGCCTTAAATTTTTCCTTAAGCTTTTCTTTCTGTCTTACCTCTTAACTTAGGCAAAGGAAACCCAAAACCACTACTCAAGTGGTATCCACTGCCCTCACAAGACCTCCCACTCGCCCAGATCCTTGGAGCTAAACTCATATGGACACGGAGTGACCTCTGGAATGACTTACAATCACCTTCACCGCATGATAATACTAAAATCTCCGCTGATGGAGAAGCACATGTTTCATTTACATAACATACAATGTGTGTATTGGCATGTTTCCTTAAGGCACATGCGCAATCTCATGCCTGCCTTTACAAACAATGACTGAGCTTTCCTATTGATACATTCATTCTAACCCTAAATAAAAGGAACCCATTCACCCTCTCTTAGGGAATCATGGCTTTGGAAGCTATTCCCCATGATCTCTTTATTTGCTACAAATAAAGTTTTCTTTGTGTGACAACTCAAACTTGTGCAGTTTCTGACTCACCAAGGAGCAAACTCACATTGGTTCTGTTACAGTTGGATTCCGAAGTCAGTTTCCACTTTGTGTAAATATCTTCAAACCAGGGTATTATGGAGTAAAAGTTTGGGTTTTCACTGCTTAAATTCTCACTACATTTTCTAATAAAAGTGCTTTTCATCATTACCTTATTTGTACTTTTGCAAATTATTCATAAATCACTTAAATATAAAAAAATAAATAGTAAATGAGGATGGTTATTTTTCCTGGAATACTGAGGGCTAAAAGAAAACACTGAGTCTCACACTGAGCATGCAAAGAATTAACTAGAGAATTTATGAAAATGCAGGACCCAATCCCTGAGATTCTGATTTAGTAAGTCAGGGCAAAGAACAGACATCTGCAATTCTAACACAACTGGTCATCCAGCTAAGCTTGGTGAATGACTGCTTGGAAAAAAAATACAAGCCATCTACCCTAAGGTAGTTGGAAGCATTAATTTATGGTCAGAAAATTTCTTACCTATTTTGCAAAGACATGTTAGAACTTTGATGAAATCAACATAAAGTTCTTTACTGAAACCATGATCCTAATAAGCTAAAGCCACTGTTCTAATTTTGAGTTTGAGGAAAGTTACACAAAATTCCATTAAGATATACTTGCTTAATTCCTAGATCTACTTACTATTTAAAATCAGTTAAGCTCCTTGGCTTTCAATCCTGATGAATTCTGTGTTTACTCAAAAGCGAAGAGCACTTAGCATAAATGCAATAAGAAGGGTTGGAAAGCCAAGGATGGCTATTCTTCTAAATTAAAAAAAAAAAAATCCAAAATTGCAGTGCTTCTATAGGCTAAATATAGACCACAAATACCACAACTTTGACAACCTATTTTCAACTCCTCAAGGACATTTCTGTTGTATATGGTGACCATGTATCCAGTGGGTCAGGAATAGCCAGGAATAAGGGGGATATTTAGGAGTGTTCTAGGGGAGGCTGTCTGCATGATAAAGGATTTAATGATGGCATGATTCTTCTAATGGACAGAATTTAATTATTTGCATGTAACACTTGTACAGTTTCTAAACCTACCTAGTTTTGTGTAAAACCTCATAATCAGTCACAGGCAATCCAAAAAGTTGTTCACCAGATGAATATGTAACAAACTTCCTCCACAGATCATCAAAATTGGCCTATAAGAAGATTTTTAAGTTGTAGTAAAATATAATTAATTCAGGCCCCATTAAGGTAGAATTTATTATACCTGGAATAAAAGCTACATTGAGGTTTGTTTAATAATATCTATGAAACAAGGATCTGTGAAGAAATTTATACTTCTGATACCAAGCTATCAGAAGAAAAGTTGACCACTTAATAAAATTAACTTTTAAGCATTTTAAAAGTATCCATTTTGCACGAATTTTTTTTTTCTTTAATAAATTAAGTGGTCCCTAGAAGACCTGGTTCTCAAGTTCCCATAAATATGTCTGAAAGTAATAAAACAGTATTTTAAATAACCTATAATTCAGGCTTTTTCACTAATTTAGACTTGTCATCTCTTCTACATGGTCCAAATGAGTGAGTATAATCCTTTCAACCCTGTTTTCTCTCCAAGCAATAGTGTATAAAATGAAGGATTCCATTTTAATACCATTTGAAAGAATTCCAGCAATCTGAATCAATGAAGTTAATGCACATGTCCTTTGAACCAAAAGTGGAATCTCCTATACTTACAATGCTAAGTATTAATAGTGTTTAAAGCAACAAACCAAATAGAAATAACCCACCTGTGATGAGATATGTGTGCTACACATAAAGGGTATAACATATCAATAGGGATCCCAAATTTCCAGCCCTGGAGAATGTCTGGCATCAGACCTCACAATACCCAGAGAGTGAATCAGATCGGACAGCTATGTTAGCTTCTTTTATTTCTTTTTTTTCCTTCAATTTTTTATTTAAGTTCTAGTTAGTTAACATATAGTGTAGTATTGGTTTCAGGAGTAGAATTTAGTGATTCATCACTTACATATAACAGTGCTCATCACAAGTGCCTTCCTTAATACCCATCACCCATTTAGCCCATCCCCCATGCACCTCCTTCCATCAATCCTCAGTTTGTTGTAAAGAATCTCTTATGGCTTGCTTCCCTTTCTCTCTGTCTCTCTGTCTCTCTCTCTTTCCCTTCCCATATGTTCATTTGTTTTGTTTCTTAAATTCCACAACATACTTTAAAGGAGCCAAATCAGGAAGGGGTGAAGACCTTGAAGGAACTCCAGTGAACTCTTAGTTCCTAGAAAGGGCCATATTTTGCACTTTTTACGTTTCTTGGTGGTTAGTACAGTGGTTACTCAACAAATTTACTGACTAAAGTGTCCATGGGACAAGGTGAACCCAGAAAAGGTGAAACAAAAACTTTAAAGTTAGCATACTTTAAAATAATGACATTTAAAATCTTGTCTATGAGGTAAAGACTATTGATGGATGCCAGTCACTCACCCCTTTTCCACTCAGCTCCCAAATAATATAAAAAGACCCATAGCACCAGCCAAATGGGGAGCAAAATAATCAGCTTTGTCAGCAGACCAACAGAGTGCCCAGTAACTCCAGAAATCAGAGTAAAATTGCATCAGAGAACACCACTGCACCCTGAGGCTCCACATGAGGCTCCTGCTTCTTTCCACAATCCAGATCTTGGCACCTGCTTCTCTTGGGGGTTGGGGGATGAAGGGCACCTGCTTTTGAGGAGAGTTGGATCACATGTTCAGACAGATGCATGGTGAACAGCCTGCTTACCTCACACCCCCAAACACGTGCAGAATAGAAGGAGCAAGATGGCAAGAGATGGGCCCTTCAATGTCTTTTCAATGAAGTGGCCACACCTCTGGTAAAAGGGTGACCCATTAAAGTCCCAGTTGCTAACCAATAAATTGGTAACTCCTGATGGAAAGACAAGGAGATGGGTCTACCTTCAAAATGCACCAAGCCTCCAACCACTTCTCATCAACTCCAATGCCACCAGGCTGGTCCAAGTTACTGTCATCCTGTCCTGGACTATTTCAATAGCCTCCTAATTACTCTCCCTGCTTCTACCCTTGACTGTCAATAATCTACTCTCAACACTTGTAGCTAGAGCGAGTCACTGAAAATATAAGTAAGTTGATGTCATATTTGCTTATACTCAGGACCTTTGCACCTGCTTATCCTTCTGCCTGGAAAGCTGCTCTTCCAGATATCTGCTGGGTCCGTTCCCTCATTTCTCTAGGTCTCCACTCAGATGTCACCTTTTCAAGGATGGCTTCTCTGGAGACCTTCCACTTTATGCACACACAGCCCAGCATGTTATTCCCCTTCCCTGCTTTATTTTTTTCCCTTGGCACTTATCACCATCCAACATTACTATCTATTTTCATCCTCCCTCTTGCTTTTATTGCTGAGGGGTTCTGCTTGGCTCAGCTGGCAACCACCAGGTAAGCAGATCAATCTGGGTCCTGGCTCCTCCAGAGAGGCAGGCCTTTCCCCCAGGGCCCTGGGGACTTCAGGTAGCAAAGGATCAAGAGCCTCCTCCAGTGTCCAGCATAAAGTGCTGGCAAGGGTGATAGATAGGAGGATCTGGTTTTAGTCCAAGAGTGACCATTATTGTCCTAAGGACAAAAGAACCCAAACAATATCAACGGATTATGACTTTTTGTCTGAGGACATCATATTCAATGAAAGGCTGCATTCCATGAAAACCCTGGCCAGCACAGACAGCCTACCTTATAGAAAACCACCAGAGTTACTGGGCTGGACCTACCCCTCTGGAGCCAGGCAGCACACACAGTGGGTTCTGTGACAGCTGATTTCATCTACTTTGCACAAGTTTATTCCTCTAGGGTCAGCTGCAATTCCTGGTTGCTTGAAGGATCCTGGAGAAACACTTTTCTTATCTAGGTCTCGATTTTCCATTTAAACCACTCAAATCAAGGGAGATAGTTGAAAATTCGGTACCACACGAGAAATTCTACTTGGTTCTGATGGAAAAAGCCTGAAGTGCCCCTCTCATGAGAACCTGCGACTGGAGAGATCCCATTCAACTTGACCGAACCTTTTTTATTACAAGTGCATCTGGTTGGTCTCAATCTTTACTATTTCTTGCTTGTATTACTGAAACTGCCATTGGTCTGACCACCCTCCCTCCAAAACATTCTCCACACTAATGCCAGAGAAGTCTTTTAAACACAAAACTGTTCTAAAAATTCAAATCTGAACAGATCATTCCCTGTTTAGAGCCCTCCAGCCCCTAGGATAGGCTACAAGCTCCTTATCATAGCCTCCAAGGCTCTCTAAGGATTTCTGCCCACTGTGCTGTCTATCCCTCATCCCTATGCTCTCTGCCCAATGCACCCCACACTTCACTCTCTCATCTCCCCTAGATCTCCCTGCTTATGTCTTCATTTCTGGGAGGTACAAATTCTGTCTAATTTGTTTTTCCTCCTCTTACCCCTGGCTAATTCTCATTAGTCCTTCAAGATGCAGCTTAGATGGCTCCTCTTCCAGGAAGTCTTTTCTGGCTGCCCCATCAGCTCCCATCGGTCTGTTTCCATTAACACTGGTTCTCACACCTAGATCACAATGCTCACCACATGGTTTTGCAATTACAATCTATCCAGCTGTCTGTCTCCCTACCAGATTTTAGCAGCTTAGAAGAAAGAACCATTTCTTAATCACCTTTCTATTGACCAAGACACACAGCAGGTATCTGATAAATATTTTTTCATGACTACAAGTGCAGGTGGGATAGGGAACATAAAGAGAACATATAGTACAGCCACTACAGAAAACAGGATAGAGATTAGAAACAAAGAGGAGAATTTCCAGATAATCCTAGGGGCTGGCTTACATAGGAATCCATGAATCCACAAAACATTAACCTAAATGGGTGTGTGGTTTTTCTCTAGATGTGCTCAGCACTCTGGGCATATAAAAAGAGGGTAAACGGTTGGCCTGACCCAGTAAGCATTGCCCAAGGTAGGGCAAATGAAGTGGGAATTTTAAAGTCATGGATACAGAAGGAAGAAAAATAATGGATACAGAGAGAAGACAAGGAAACTTTTTGTCAATATTTTAAATTTGATATATTTTATTATTTTCATACATTTTATTATTCTATGAATTTTTACCATTAACACACAAACAAGATGTTTGGAACGAGAATAAGGTATAAGCTTAAGTTCAAAATCAAAATCTTATTCTCTAAAAATACAGAGAGAGATTCTGTGGAGAAGAGCATGAAGGGATATAAGAAAAGGAATCAATTACATTATTTAGCAGACTAGAATACAATTAAAATCTGTATGCACTTTAAACATTAACTTTTCCTCTGTAAGACAGAACACATACATTTTTCCCTAAAATTATTTTAAAGACTAACAACACATTTTCTATATGCAGAAAATGAAATTTTACCTGAAATATCTGTAGCCTGTTGCTAGCTTCTTGGGGTGGTATATTTGGAACCATGGGTCCTTCCTGTAATGAATAATATAATCTCCATTTAAATTCTTAATCACATGCATTTATCAATTTATTGAGTTTACTTATTATTTCCTTTTAAATCAATAAACATTATTTTTAATTGAAATGGTCAAATTTTGCCCCATAGATGAAGCTTTCATTTAGTTTTTGTAACAGCCTTGCTGAGATATAATTCACATATCATACAATCTCTCACTGAAAACAGACAACTTGATGACTTTTACTATACTCACAAAGTTGTATAACCATGACCATTGTCAATTTTAGAATATTCACATCACTCCAACTGCCACTCATTTCTAAAGGACCATGACATAGCTAACAAAAAATGTGACAAAATTACACCCTGCATGAAGCTTGTACCACTAGAGCTCTGTCTCATTTCATTTATGATTGTAAACGATGATGCTGTGGTTACTCATTAGAATAACTGATCTAGAGTTCCGACAACAGCCTCCTTTCACCAATGGTTCAGCCCAATATGGAAACAGAGAAGCATGTAAGTGGAACACTTGGAAGAAGCCAAAGGCAGTCTCTGGTGGCCATCATCCAGAAAACAGTTGCAAAAAGGACCCCAGATGATCTATACAATCATGAATACTATTGATATGCTAAATAATAGACTAGATTCCCAGTATAATAGACTACGAGGGCCATAAAATGTTAACAAATCCAACTAAAAGAGGCAAGTTCAGCACATGTAAAAAAAAAAAAAAGAAGGCATTTATGATTATTATTAAGGGCTTAAAATTATCTTATGAATCCAGACCCACTGTGACCACTAAAAGAAAGTAGCACATGTTAGGGAATATATCCAACTTTTTTTTTAATTTTTTTTTTAATGTTTATTTATTTTTGAGACTGAGAGAGACAGAGAGAGAGGGAGACACAGAATCAGAAGCAGGCTGCAGGCTCTGAGCCATCAGCCCAGAGCCCGACGCGGGGCTCGAACCCACGGACCGTGAGATCGTGACCTGAGCCGAAGTCAGACGCTTAACCGACTGAGCCACCCAGGCGCCCCCCAACTTTTGAGTTTAACTTCAAAGAGGTGGATCGTTATTGGTCATGATACTAGGCTGAATAGTCTGTGGTACTGAGCAAGTGTGACATTGATTATTTATTTATTTTCAATGACTCTGTTGGTTCTGTAGTAAAAAAAAAAAAAAAAAAAAAAATATCAGTTGCATAACGTCCTGGTATTATGGTATTTATAGTCTCTTGCAACCTTCCAACAACAGTATTCCATTTCCAACTATGAGCATTCTGGCCTGAGAAAGGACAAGAACAGACCCTTTGGTTCCTTCCACAATCTCAAAAGCTGTTGCTCCTTTTAACAGTTATATCTTCTTTCTTCCTCTATAAAACAAGCTTAAAGGACTAGCTATCTCCTGTTTTTCAGATAGCTGCAAATATGCAAGTACAGCCTCTTATACACAATGTGCAAATCACAGTGTATTTCTCAAGACTCATCACTGTCATCGCATATAACACTCCACAGAACATTTTAACCCACAGTATGCAAATACTTGGATTACCATCTCATAAGCTTCTGCGAAGTTCATTACATCCTCACGAAAAACTTCCACGGCCTCAAGAAGATTACTTTTAAACTTTGGCTGCACTTGAACTAGTTCATCTTGCACAGAAACCTAGAATAAGAAAGAATACTCAACGTGAGATGTATTTAAATGAAAATGTATTTAAATGTATTTAAATGAAAGCCCTAATTCTATTCCAGCAAGTCTGTTATCCTGCAGATGCCCAGGGATGAACAAGGATGTCTCTGCAATGTTGTTTAAAAGACAAAAACAAAAACAAAAGAGAAATAAATAACCCAAATCCACCAACAGGTGACACAAATAATTCTAGTTCATGACCTAAGAGGCAAAGCCAGCTTCTGTAACTGTGGTTAGGAAAAAGTTTTCTGGCTGATCCAGTCCAGGCCATCACTGTGGCCAGGGGGACAGCTACTGCTTTAGGCCCAATCTGGGTCACATGCTGGCTCTGGGGCCAGGTGAAGACCTGGGATTAATAACCTCCAGTAGGTTCCCATGGTTGTAGTGGTTGGAACAGTCACCTAAAAGAAAGTGATATTACTCTGGGTATTTAAAAAAAAGGGGGGGGGGATGCCCTCTATAATACTCTTCAAAGTTTTTGCTTAAACCTTCAATCATAATAGCTATCACTTAATTCATACTACCTGCCATGCTTTTTACATACATTAACCCATTTAACCCTCACAACAACCCTGTGTGGTAAGTGCTGATATTATACTCATTTTACAGGTGAGAAAACTGAGGCACAGAGACACTAAATATAACCTCTCAAAGACCCCAGCATCAGCATGAGGCAAGGTCAAGATTCAAAACCTGGCAGTGTGGTTCCAGGGCTCCTGCTCTTAACTGTTCTGGACAACAGCATCTGCCTAGGCTACTTTAAGATTATGCATGATTGTAGTAAAAGGATGGGTCAATAGGCTTAACACTAACAGTTAAAGAGGTAGAACAACCTGAGTGAATCTTTCCCATTGAACAATAACAGAAAGTTGAGCTTCACTAAATCTTTCCTTACCAAGATGCACTTCTCTGACGAAATCATCAATCATTTTTTAAAAATAAGTGATTAGTCAATACTAAACATGAATTTAGATAAACATGAGTATTGAAAAAGCATTTTATACACATTACATCAAGGGAGCCTCATAACCACACATAAAAAATTCCTAATATGTTCCTGAATGATCACATGAAGAAATTGAGAAAGAAGGGTTATTAACTTGCATAAGGTCACCTAATTGGCTGGTGGCAGAGCTGGAATCATGAGTCATGACCCCAATTTGAGCTCTGTATCCTTGCAACTCTGTCTTGCTTCAATCTCAGGGACAAATCTCTCCATAAATAAGGAATTTTAATCCAATGTTTAATTAACATTCAATAAAAATTTTCACTATAATTAAAGAATCTGGACCCACCCTTCAAGTTCATTTTTAATGTTTAACTGTGTAAATGTTTACCAACTTCAAAAACGCTTAGAGAGAAATATATAGGTATAAATACCTGCATTAAAAGAAAAAAATCTCAAATCAGTAACCTAACTATCCACCTTAACAAACCAGGCAAAGAAGAACAAACTAAATGCAAAACAAGCATAAGGAAATAATAAAAATTACAGCACAGATAAATGATACAGAGAATAGGAAAACAATAGAGAAAATCAACAAACTAAAAGTTTCTTCTTTGAAAAGATCAACAGAATTGACAAACCTTTACCTAGACTAACCAAGAATAAAGGAGAAAAATTACTCAAATTGACTAAAATTAAAAATGGAAGAGGGATATCACTACCTACTTTACAGAAATAAATGGAATTATAAGAACACAATAAATAGAGTGAACTGGGACCCTATGGGGTAGGAGAAAATATTTGTAAATCATATACCTGATAGGAGTTAATATCCAGAATAGAGAATTCCTACAACTCAACAACAACAAAAACCACAAACAACTCAATTCTAAAATAGGCAAAGGACTTGACTAGACTTTTTCCCAAAGACAATATACAAATGGCCAGCAAGCATATAAAAAGATGATCAATGTTCTGTATCATAAGGGAAGTGCAAATCAAAACCACAACGACATACCACCTCACCCAATAGGATGCCCACTATCAAGGAAACAGAACATAACAAGTGCTGACAAGGATGTGAAGAAATTGGAACCTTTTTTCACTGTTGGTGGGAATGTAAAACGGTGCAGCTGATATGGAAAACAGTAGAGTGGATCTCAAAAACTTAAAAATGGAAAGTATATGATACAGCATTTCTATTCCTGGATATCTATACAAAAGAATTAAAAGTGGGGTCTCAAAGAGATATCTGCACTTTCATGTTCATGGCAGCATTATTCACAATGGCCAAAAGATGGAAGCAATCCAAGTGTCCACTGAGAGATGAATGAATAAACAAAATGTGGCATATACACATAATGGAATATTAGTCCGACTTGAAAAGGAAGGAAATTCTGACACATGTTACAACATGGATGAACCTTGAGGACGTTATGCTAACTGAAATAAGCCAGTCACAAAAAGATTCCATGATTCTACTTATATGAGGTACCAAAAGTAGTCAAACTTATAGAGGCAGAAAGCAGAATGGTGGTTGCCAGGGACTGGGGAAACAGAGAAATGAATTATTATGTAATACATATAGAATTTAAGTTTTATAAGATGAAAAATTTCTGAAGATTGGTTGCACAACAATGTGAATATACTTAACACTACTAACTACACTTAAAAATAGTTAAGATGTTAAACACTATGTGTATTTTACCATTATTTAAAAGGAAAAACCCTGCACATGGCTACAATAATCAAGTCATTAGGTTACGGGCATAAGGGTAGACATATGAAGCAACAGAATAGAATTGAGAGTCCAGAAATAACTCCCTACTTTTATGGTCAACTGATTTCAACAAGCATGCCAAGGCAATTCATTGGTGAAAGAACAGTCTTTTCAACAAATGGTGCTGAGACAACTGGATAACCCACATGCTTTTGCATGAAGTTGAACCCTTAACTCACACCATATATAAGAATTAACTCAATGTATCAGAAACCTAAATATAAGGGCTAAAATTCTAAAATTCACATAAGAAAACATAGTAGTAAATCTTCATGACCCTGGATTTGGCAAAGGTTTTCTAGACATGATACTAAAACACAAGCAACAACAACAACAAATAGATAAATTGGACTTGATTAAAAATTAAGTCAAAATTTAAAAAATTTGTGCTTCAAATTCAGAGACAGAATGTAGAATGGTGGTTACCAGGGTTTGAGGGGAAGGGAGAATGTAGTTACTATTTAATAGGCATAGAGTTGCAGATTTACAACATGAAAGGAATTATAGGGATATATAGTGTAATGGCTGCACAACAATGTGAATGTCTTTAATACCACTGAACTGTGCTCTTAAAAATGATTAACATGGTAAATTTCATGTTATGTGTCTTTTAATGTGGAAAAAACAAAAAAAAAAAAGAAAAAAAGGACACTGTCAAGATACTGAAAAGATATCTTCTTTATCCATTCATCAGTTGATGGACACTTGGGCTATTTCCATAATTTAGCTATTGTAGATAATGCTGCTATAAATATTGGGGTGCATGTATCCCTTTGAATTAGTCCTTTGGGTAAATATCTAATAGTGCAAATGCTGAATCATAGAGTAGTTCCATTTTTAACTTTTTTGAGGAACCTCCATACTGTCTTCCACAGTGGCTACACAAGTTTGCATTCTCACCAACAGTGCAAGAGGGTTCCCCTTTCTCCACATCCTTGCCAACACCTGTTGTTTCTTGTGTTGTTAATTTTAGCCAGTCTGACAGGCGTTAGGTGCTATCTCATTGTAGTTTTGATTTGCATTTCCCTGACAACATGGATGGGGCTGAAATAAGTCAGTCAAAGACACACACCATATGATTTCACCCATATGTGGAATTTAAGAAACAAAACAAATGAGCAAAGGGGGAGACAGAGATTGAGAGAGACAGAGAGAGTGAGAGACAGACAGAAAGACAGACAGACAGAGGCAAACCAAGAAACAGACTCTTAAAGACAGAAAACAAATTGATGGTTACCAGAGGAGAGGTTGGTGGGGGATGGGTTAAACAGGTGACGGAGATTAAGGAGTGCACTTGTTGTGATGAGCACTGGGTGTTCAATGGGAAGTACTGGCTCACTACATTGTACACCTATATCTAATATTACATTATGCCTTAACTAGCTGGAATTCAAGCAAAAACTTGAAAAATATAAAGAAAAAAAAAGAAAATGAAATTGAAAATTCAACCCACAGAATGATAGAAAATATTTGCAAATCCTTTGATATAGGACTTATATCCAAAATATATAAAGAACTCTTACAACTCAAAAATAAAAAGACAACTCATTTTTTTTAAAAAAGCAAAGTATTGGGGCGCCTGGGTGGCTCAGTCAGTTGAGCATCTGACTTCAGCTCAGGTCATGATTTCACGGTTCATGAGTTCGAGCCCCGCATCTGGCTCGCTGCTGTAAGTGCAGAGCCTGCTTCAGACCCTCTATCCTCCCCTCTCTCTGCCCCTCCCCAGCTCATTCTCGCTCTCTCTTTCTCAAAAATAAACATAAATAAATAAATAAATAAATAAATAAATAAATAAATAGCAAAGTATTTAAGTTCACATTTCTCCAGACAAGATGGATGAATGGCCAATAAGTATATGATGCTCAACATCATTAGATACTAGGGAAATAAAGTCATGGTACATAGGACAACATGGATAAACTTCAAAACATTATGCTAAATGAAAGAAGCCAGTCACAAAAGGCTACATATTGTATGATTCCATCTATATTAATGTCCAGAAAAGACAAATCCACAGAGACAAAAAAGTAAATTTGTGGTTGCTAGTGACTGGGGTAAGAGGAAGAAGAAGTGGTTGCTAGTGAGTATGGGGTTTCTCTTGGGAATATGAAAGTGTCCTAAAAGTAGATAATAATGGTGGTTATGTGACTCTATGAATATACTAAAAATCACTTTTCATATACTTTGAAATAGTAAATTTTATGGTATGTAAATTATATCTCAATAAAGCTCTTAAAAATATATATATTTAAGCTTTAAAATGTATGAAAAAAAAATTTTCTAGAGATAGGGACTTCTAAAAAAAATAAGAATTAAATTTATACTTACAGCTTTGCTCTGCAATCTGTTGAAAGAATATCTCAAGGTGTCAACTGCTTCTGATTCTTCCTTAGTTACTTCAACTTCAAATCTGTTTAAAATAGCATAGGCTTCCTGGAGAGTGGGAGTAGAGTCCAGAAACATCACAAGGAAAGCAATTGACAAATGATTTAGATTCCTTCAAAAACACATTCCTAGTCTCCCCATTCTTAGAAGAAGACAGTACATTCCAGAAGAGTGGTTCCTAAATTAAACGTGTATAAAAAGTGCCTCTAGATTCTAACTGATACCAGATATTTACTCTAGATCCTCGGTCCTGAAATCTGCATTTAATAAGCACCTAAGTGATTCTGATGGAGATGTGGGCAGATCCTAGTATTTCTAGGAAATACTATCCTAGAAAATGTCCCTAGAATCATTTTCTGCCTCTCTCTCCTCCTTGATCTTGTGCAACACCATGCAAAATATCTTCTCATTACTCTATTCAAATAAGGGCTGGCTATGTAAAAAATAGAATGAAACAATGATATGGGAGATATTCTGAAGAAGAGAGACTTGAATGACCAGAGGAATGGACTGGCAAATGATTTACTAAAAGAATTTATGCTGAAGAATAAAGTTTCTGTAGTCAAGAAAAAATGATATGATAATTTGTTATATCTTGAGGAATGGATGGTCAGGCATCAAAAATTCCCAAACACTAAGATTTAAAGAGGTATTAAAGATATGAAGTGCATTAGCTACCAGAGAGTATGAACACTAAATGGTTTTTAGAAGGCAATACTCAACTATAAGCACTGGCATACCAAACAGAGGCAGTGAGAATGCCAATCCCGCAGGTATTTTGGGGAGTAAGGGAGAATGTTCCTTACAGAATTTGAATTTAAATTTAAATTTAGATTTAATTTAGAGAATTTTTTTTAAAAGAGTCATAAAATAAACTAAGACTCTGATTTTTATTATCAGTATGAGCCAGGAATTTAAATATGAGTCATAAAATACTTGCAGTACACAAAATAATGGCCTCTCCAATGTTGTCTGCATCCTAATCTCCACAACCTATGACTATGTTACTTTACACAGCAAAAGGAAATTTGCAGATGTGATTATGTTTAAAAAACTTGAGATGGGCAGATTGTCCTGGATAAACTGGGTGGGCCCCATGTAATCACAAAGATCCATATAAGGGAAAGAGGGAGGCCGGAGAGTAGAATCAGAGATGTGAAGCTGAAGCAGGGGCAGGAGTGACACCACTGCTGGAAGGGGCTGTGAGCCAAGGAATAGAGGTGGCCTCTAGGAGCTAGAAAAGGCAAGGAATGGAATCCCCCCTCCCTAAGAGCCTCCAGAAAGAATACAGCTCTGCTGACATCTTGATTTTAGCCCCATAAAATCCATTTTCAGACTTAGGATCTGTAGAACTATAAAATAATACATTTATGTTGTTTTAAGCCATTAAGTTTATGGTAATTTGTTATAGCTGCAGTAGGAAACTAATACAGTACTCTACCCTAAAAATATTTCCGATCTTAGTTCCAACAGTTTACTATTGAGCCTAAGTGTACTGCTCCCACCATGCTGCCCTGAGTATGTCATTGATCAGGAGTGAGACCTGTAAGTGGTTTCTAAAGAAAGCTAAATATATTTGGGGAACTTGGCTACCATGTCAGGACTGACATGAAAGCACAAAACCATTCATTTCTGTAAAATGTTGGTGTTACCATAAAAAACTGAACACTGTCTAGACCAATTCAGCATTATTAAATATCAATATTCCTTTGTATACTGTTCACTGTTGATAATTGTCAAAATCCCTCCAACGACATCTAATCAGAAAGGAGAAAGAGGCAGACTATGCCATAAAATAGATGAAGTATGTTAACAGGATCAATTTTCGTGTGTGTGTGTTTGTGTCTTTTTAAATTTTTTAATAATTTTTTAAATGTTTATTTATTTTTGAGACAGATAGGGAGACAGAGTGCGAGCAGGGGAGGGGCAGAGAGAGGGAGACACAGAATCCAAAGCAGGCTCCATGCTTTGAGCTGTCAGCACAGAGTCTGATACAAGTCTCGAACTCACAAGCCACAAGATCATGACCTGAGCTGAAGTCGGACACTTAACCAACTGAGCCCCTGAGGTACCCCTCTCTCTTTTTTTGAAAAGCATCTCAAGAAAGAAAAAAAATGCAATCATTTCTTACTTCAATTGGTCCCAAAGTCATGTCCATTTGAATTTCATTATCACGGATACATGCTAAGGCTTCCATTGCAAATCTGACATCATCTAAATCACGGATAGGTCTAGATAACTTTTTCAAGTATTCATTGATGAATGCTATCATGTCTGACATTTTCTTTTTGTATTCTTCATTCAAATATCGACAGAGTAACATCTTCCATGCTTTAGCCTCAATTGATAAGGCCAATTTCATTGGCCCTGGGGAAGAGGAAAAAAGATCAGAATACAACTGACATACTGAAACTATTTACTTCATGTCTAATCTGAGCATCCATCACTGTACTGCCCTATTTGATGATCACTAGAGACATGTGGTTACTGAACACTTGAAATGTAGTCTAAATTAGATGTGCTATAAAGTTACTACATTTTGAAGATGCAATTCCTCTCCCTATAGAGTATGTTAAGCTGTACATGAGAAGGACACTAGAGTCTATGGAGAAGAATGTTCGAAATTAGTTCTAGCACTGCCCAAGGTGAACTTTGCTCTGTTTCTGGTCATCCCGTTAGCAGCCCTCATTCAGTCCTCCATATTCTTCTAGGTAACCCCACAAAGTGGAGTGTGATATATTCTTTTGTCTGCCAAACCGGTCCTCATTTTCCCATCATTCTACTCCCTACCTCATCCACATATTAGAGAATGTGTATAACCTGACCTTGTACCTGGGCCTGATTGTCCCAGTCAATCCTGACCTTTTATCTGACATTCAGAATCCTTTTCTTGTTTGGAATGAGACTTGAGGGGGAACCATGTGGTCTGGGAAGCAGAAAAAGTCATGCACAGAGGGAAGAAGAAATGAGAGGCAGAGAGAGTGGATTTCCTCAGCTTCCTGTACTGTCCCTGGTTCTGGTTCATACCTAAGGCCCAGTTGCCTCTTGGATTCTGGGATATACGGTTTTCTCATAAAAAAGCTCAGAGAGGTTTCTGTTCCTTGAAAACAAAGCAGTTCTAAAGTCAACTCTATCTTAACAATCCTCACACATTCCTCTTTTCCTCTCTTGGTATCTCTCAAACCCCCAGCCCTGCCATGCTTGAAACATGATCTCTTCCCCTGCAATTCCCAACAGACAGAGAGGACTAGGGAGCTGAGGAGACAGCAGCCTGAAAAGAGACGCACAGTCAACCTGTGAGATCTTATCTCATGAGGTCTGCACCTCATGGACCTCTCTTCTCCTTTTCCTCAGGCCCCAAGCATTCAGCCCTCCTTCACCTTTCTTCAGAACTGTTGCCACCTATTCCATTTTTCAGTTTCCTTTCTCAAAAATCAAGCCACCAGCCAACTCTCACACTGTGCTAGAGTTGATTTGTGTATGAGGAATCACAGCACTAACCACTATGAGAAAACAAATGGGAAGTTTAAATGATAGTAATAATAATAGGCAAATTAATTTTCCAAAAGTCTACAGTTCTTGGAATGATTGCCCCTGAGGTATAGTTTCTGGTTTCTAACTGAATATCCCCTCCAAGTGCTTGTGATTCTTCCCCAAATTAAATACCTTCTTGATAGATATAATAATAGCACTTAATATTTATTGAACTCAACTACTTGTCAAGTACTATGTCAAGTGTCTCATATAAAGTAGTTCATGAGGTGGGCACTGTCATTATCATCAGCAGAAGAGACGGCAGTTAAAGAGGTCAGGTAACCTTGATAGTCAAATTTGAGAGTCAGTTACACTTACTCCTTAAGGATAGACCTGCAAATCTACTTACAATGGATAGTTGTTGTAAAATAGGTCATTCGAATATCTCCTGAGAATAAAATCTTCTCACAAACTTCAAGCAAGATTGATTGTATCTCTGTAACCATGGCAATAAGGAGCCACCACAACCCAGTTTTAAACCCAAACCGCAGACCAACAGACCTCAATTCCCATGTTTTTGCCAACCAATCAGCACCAGCCCCTCCCTTCTGAATGTCAACCAATCAAAAGGAACATATCCAATAAGCCCACCTCTGAGCACCAACCCATCAACAACAGTCTCACCTGAGTAAGCATCCTTCTACAGGTGATGTTAACCTATCTACACCCATAGTGCTTGAGCTCCATGCCGCCCAGACACCCTGTATGAGATGGGGCAGTGTGCTCTGTGGAGAACACTGTGCCTGAGCAGCACAGCTCTCCCTTAGTCTTGTAGTCAGTAAAATTAGCTTGGGCTTTGTATTTCAGATATTGAATGGCTGTCTCATCATCCTGTGATATTCTAATCCCAAGTGGATTAGCTTCTCAGGAAACCTCAGACTGTCTGACTCCTATCTCATGTATACAACTCCCTCCTCATAGTAACCCCAAAAAGTGTTTCAAGTGTAGTTTAGTTGTTTGCCAATTGAGGACTTGGGCAGTGTATTGATTGTATTAAGCCACCCTTGTATATTATGTACGAAGAATATATAATAATATATTATATAACATACATATTATATATAACATATATGCATGTATATATGTATACCATATATGTATATGAAAGGTAGCTTAGTAACTGCTTTCTACATAACGTAACATTTCATATGAAAATACAGACACTTTACATCACATTTTAAAAATACCTGTATGCAGTTCAAGTGCTCCTACAACAATAATAGGCTTCAACTCATCAATCTCCTGTTCAAAAGTAGCAAAGTGTAGAATTTCTGATCTGATTTCAGTCAGAGAGGGGTTGTTAGCCAAAAACTCCTGTAGTAAGGAAACAGGAAACAATGTTTTCTTTAACTTTTGGACAGTATAAATTTCACACTGCTTTTTCTCTTTTTTTTTTTTCTTTTTCTTTCTTTTTTTTGTTTCCTTATATATTTTTCCACTTGCATGTCAGGCCAGTAGCTCAGTAAAGACAGGGATGAACTGGTAGTACCAGAAGATGAGGAGATGAGGCCAAGTGAGGGAATTTCATAGTCCACCATGAATAACTGAGTTATTCATGTGTCCTTAAGTCTCTAACCAAAAATACAGTTGAATCTATGTAAGCATGACACACCCTTGAATACCCAGCCTCTGAATGTCTGGAACATAACTGGTACCCAACCAACTGTTTACACAAATTAAACCGAAACCTGCCTGAGCCTCATTACCCTCAGCTGCCTCAGAGTCTCATTGTGAGTACGGCACAAAATCCACTATGTTAGATGCTTGGCCTTTTCAGGTTCTTGACCTCTGCTCATGAGTTCCTGTCATCATTCTGATACTTTCCTGCTTCTCTCACACACGTTAGATATAAACAATTCAAACCCAAACTGCATCACAAGTAGCCAAAATACACCTTCACTTTCACGTCTCGGTCCTCTGTCCAGAGTGTCTTGTACTTTTGAAAGTCCTGCAAGGCCTCATGAGCCACCTTCCGTAGAGAATTCACAGAGGAAGAAAGGAGGAGGACCAATTTGGAAATATCCTTGTGCTCCGCTACCCCTGGATAAAAATTCTTCAGCTTTCTTGCAGTAATTACTTCTTCCACAGGCTCTGAAAACAGATGGTTTTATAGAGAGATAACTTCTATATGCAACTTCAAATATTATCAATTTTAATATTTACAGACTTCTTTCAAGCTGGATTTTCTTTATTATTATTATTATTATTATTTAAATTCAAGTTAGTTGACATACAGTGTAGTCTTGGCTTCAGGAGTAGATTCCCGTGATTCATCACTTGCATATAACACCACCCAGTCCTCATCCCGAACAGTGCCCTCCTTAAAGCCCATCACCCATTAAACCCATCCCCCCATCCAACACCCCTCCAGCAGCCCTCAGTTTGTTGTCTGTATTTATGAGTCTCCTATGGCTTGCCTAAAGCACTGTGTCAGATTTTGAGGCCTAGATTTCTTTAATGTGGGAAAATTGCTTTCAGAGAACAGAACTTAAAGACACTGATTAAACATCCCCACCCCACCGCCACATAAGTCCTTCAAGGAAAGAAAGGTCAAAAGAGCTAAAATTGTTGCTCTATAGAACAGTATGGTGGTTAAAAGAGATGCACCATACTTATTACCCATATAACCTTTGGCCAGTTTTTTTTTTAATATGAAATTTATTGTCAAATTGGTTTCCGTACAACACCCAGTGCTCATCCCAACAGGTGCCCTCCTCAATGCCCATCACCCACTTTCCCCTCCCTCCTACCCCCCATCAACCTTCAGTTTATTCTCAGTTTTTAAGAGTCTCTTATGGTTTGCCTCGCTCCCTCTCTTTTTTTTCTCCTTCCCCTCCCCCATGGTCTTCTGTTAAGTGTCTCAGGATCCACATAAGAGTGAAAACATATGGTACCTGTCTCTGTATGACTTATTTCACTTAGCATAACACTCTCCAGTTCCATCCACGTTGCCACTAAAGGCCTTATTTCATTCTTTCTGATTGCCAAGTAGTATTCCATTGTATATATAAACCACAACTTCTTTATCCATTCATCAGTTGATGGACATTTAGGCTCTTTCCATAATTTGGCCATTGTTGAAAGTGCTGCTATAAACACTGGGGTACAAGGGTCCCTATGCATCAGCACTCCTGTATCCCTTGGGTAAATTCCTAGCAGTGCTATTGCGGGGTCACAGGGTAGATCTATTTTTAATTTTTTGAGGAACCTCCACACTTTTCCAGAGCAGCTGCAATCTTTTCAGTCTTCATGGAAATACTTGTGAGGATTAAATGAGACAATTTATGTGTGTCCTCAGCTCAGCATCCGATATATAGAGATCATGCAATCACTATTAGCCACTACCATAAACATCTCTTGCCAAAATCTGATCATGTCACTGCCTTGATCAAAATTGTCAAGTATTCCCCATCAGACAGAGACTATACAAATACTTTTATTTGGTCCAAACAATGCCTTACCTTTTCAAAACAGTTGTGAACAATTAAAAATCATGATATTTCATGTGCAATTCCAGATTTTCAACTTCTCTTTTAAAAAGGTTTAATCTTGGGGCGCCTGAGTGTCTCAGCCGGTTAAGCGTCCGACTCTGGCTCAGGTCATGATCTCACGGTTCATGGGTTCGAGCCCCGCATCAGGCTCTGTGCTGACAGCTCAGAGCCTGGAGCCTGCTTCTGATTCTGTGTCTCCCTCTCTGCCCCTCCCCTGCTCATGCTGTCTCTGTCTCTCAAAAATAAATATATGCAAAAAAAAATTAAAAAGGTTTAATCTGGGGGGCACCTGGAGGGCTTGGTCAGTTGAGCATCTGACTTCAGCTCAGGTCATGATCTCACAATTTGTGGGTTCAAGCCCCACATTGGGCTCTATGCTGACATCTCAGAGCCTGAAGCCTGCTGTGGATTCTGTGTGTGCATGTGTGCGTGCGTGTGTGTGTGTGTGTGTGTCTGTGTGTGTGTGTGTGTGTTTGTGTCTGCCCCTACCCCGCTCATGCTCCCTACCCCACTCATGCTCAGTCTCTCTCTGTCTCTCAAAAATGAATAAACGTTAAACAATTTTTTTAAAGATTTAATCTGGTAGTACAGGGTCCATGTTCCTGCATGGCAATAATTAGCTGAATCTGAGAAGCATCTCTAAAAAGGGCATCCCTGGTGAATTTGCCAGTCCCCTCTAAGACCACGTCACTCATTTGCTCTTTTGTTTTAATTTTAATCAAAATTAAAGCAAAAGAAAGTACACGGTATTTGGCTGAATTAACTAAGTAACTAATGTTGCATGTCCTGGTAGTTGTTTCCCTTTTATCGCACAGAAGCATCCCACTGTGTAGACATACCTCATTTTGTTTATCCATTGATCAGTTTTTAGACATCTGGTTTGCTAGCAATTTGAAGCTATTAACAAATAATGCAGCATAAACATTCACATCTTTACACAGACATATGATTTCATTTGTCTTGGATAAATTCCTAGGGGTGGAATTCCTGAGCCAAATGGTACAGGTATGTTCAACTTTTTAAGGACATGCCAAACTGGTTCCAAAGTGGCTGTACCTTTATGTACATTCCCACCAGCGATGCCTTAAAGTTTCAGGCTCTTTATCAACAATTGGTATTGAAGATTATTAAAAATTTTTATCCATTCTAATAGGTGTGCTGTGGTGTCTCATCATAGTTTTAATGTGTATTTCCCTAACACTAACGGAGTTGAGCATCTTTTCATGTGTTTTTTAGCCATTCATGCATCTTCTTTGTTGAACTAATCTTCTGACCATTTGGGGAGGGAGATAGTCTTATTATTCAGTTTGAGTTTTTTACATATTCTGAATACAAGTACTTTATGCCAGATGTATGCATTGCAAATATTTTCTCCAAATATATGGCTTCCCTTTTTAATGTTTTAAATGGTGTCTTTTGAAGAGCAACCATTTTTACTTTGACTGAAGTCCAGTTTGTCCATTCTCCTTGTCATGATCATGTTTTTGCTGTCATACCTGAGAAATTTTTATATAACCCCAAATCACTAATTTCTTAAAATTTTTAAATTTCTTTCTAAAGAAATTTTTATAGCTTTAGTCCTTGTATAATTGACTTTGAGTTAATTCATTTGCATGGTTTAAGAGTCCAACTTCATTTTTTTTTTTTTGCATATGTATATCTAATTGTTCCAGCACTGTGTGTTGAAGAGACAATCACTTGCCCCATTTTTTTACTTCATATCCTTTCAGAAAGTCAGCTGACTCTAAAGTTTATTTCTGGATTGCCTAGTCTGTCCCACTGATCTACATGCCTATCTTTAGGCCAATACTGCACTGCTTTGATTATTATAACTCTGTAGTATGTTTTGAAATCAAGTATTCCAGCTCTATTATCCTTTTTCAAACTAATTTTGGCTATTATAGTTCCTCGCATTTCCCTATTTCCTATTCAAATTTTAGGATCAACTCAATTTCTGCAAAACAGCTTTCTAAATTTTGATAGAAAGTCCACCAAGTCTATAGATCAATTTGGGAGAATGGCTATCTTAGCAGTACTGAGTCTTTCTCCAATCCATGAACATGGTGTTACCTTTCAGCAATGTTTTGTAGCTTCTGATGTACAGGCCCCTACACTTCTTCGGTTAAATTTATTCTCTACGATAGTATTATGAATGAAATTGTCTTCTTAATTTCATTTTCAGATTGTTCATTCCAAGTAGTTAGAAATACAATTGAGCTTTGTACGTCGATCTTATATCCTGCATACTTGCTGAACTCATTTATTAATTCTAACAGTTTTGTATGTGCATGTATTCCTGAGGATGTTTTTACATACAAGATAATGTTATATGTTAAATAAAGTCAGTTTTGCTTCTTCCTTTCTAATCTGTATATCTTTAATTTCTTATTAAATCCACGGGATTGAATCTCCAGTATAATGTTGAATAGATGTAGGGAAAGCCAGCTTTCTTAACTTGCTCCTGATCTTAGGGGGAAATAATTTAGTCTTTCACCATTAAGTATGATGTTGGCTCTAAGTTTTTCACAGCTGCCCTTTATCAGGTTGAAGAAGTTCAATTCTATCCCCACACTCTTTTTTTTTTTTCTGAAATTTATTGACCAATTGGTTTCCATACAACACCCAGTGCTCATCCCAAAAGGTGCCCTCCTCAATACCCATCACCCACCCTCTCCTCCCTCCCACCCCCCATCAACCCTCAGTTTGTTCTCAGTTTTTAACAGTCTCTTATGCTTTGGCTCTCTCCCATTCTAACCTCTTTTTTTTTTTTTTCCTTCCCCTCCCCCATGGGTTCCTGTTCAGTTTCTCAGGATCCACATAAGAGTGAAACCATATGGTATCTGTCTTTCTCTGTATGGCTTATTTCACTTAGCATCACACTCTCCAGTTCCATCCACGTTGCTACAAAAGGCCATATTTCATTTTTTCTCATTGCCACGTAATATTCCATTGTGTATATAAACCACAATTTCTTTATCCATTCATCAGTTGATGGACATTTAGGCTCTTTCCATAATTTGGCTATTGTTGAGAGTGCTGCTATGAACATTGGGGTACAAGTGGCCCTATGCATCAGTGCTCCTGTATCCCTTGGATAAATTCCTAGCAGTGCTATTGCTGGGTCATAGGGTAGGTCTATTTTTAATTTTCTGAGGAACCTCCACACTGCTTTCCAGAGCGGCTGCACCAATTTGCATTCCCACCAACAGTGCAAGAGGGTTCCCGTTTCTCCACATCCTCTCCAGCATCTATAGTCTCCTGATTTGTTCATTTTGGCCACTCTGACTGGCGTGAGGTGATACCTGAGTGTGGTTTTGATTTGTATTTCCCTGATAAGGAGCGACGCTGAACATCTTTTCATGTGCCTGTTGGCCATCCGGATGTCTTCTTTAGAGAAGTGTCTATTCATGTTTTCTGCCCATTTCTTCACTGGGTTATTTGTTTTTTGGGTGTGGAGTTTGGTGAGCTCTTTATAGATTTTGGATACTAGCCCTTTGTCCGATATGTCATTTGCAAATATCTTTTCCCATTCCGTTGGTTGCCTTTTAGTTTTGTTGGTTGTTTCCTTTGCTGTGCAGAAGCTTTTTATCTTCATAAGGTCCCAGTAATTCACTTTTGCTTTTAATTCCCTTGCCTTTGGGGATGTGTCGAGTAAGAGATTGCTACGGCTGAGGTCAGAGAGGTCTTTTCCTGCTTTCTCCTCTAAGGTTTTGATGGTTTCCTGTCTCACATTTAGGTCCTTTATCCATTTTGAGTTTATTTTTGTGAATGGTGTGAGAAAGTGGTCTAGTTTCAACCTTCTGCATGTTGCTGTCCAGTTCTCCCAGCACCATTTGTTAAAGAGGCTGTCTTTTTTCCAATGGATGTTCTTTCCTGCTTTGTCAAAGATGAGTTGGCCATACGTTTGTGGGTCTAGTTCTGGGGTTTCTATTCTATTCCATTGGTCTATGTGTCTGTTTTGGTGCCAATACCATGCTGTCTTGATGATGACAGCTTTGTAGTAGAGGCTAAAGTCTGGGATTGTGATGCCTCCTGCTTTGGTCTTCTTCTTCAAAATTCCTTTGGCTATTCGGGGCCTTTTGTGGTTCCATATGAATTTTAGGATTGCTTGTTCTAGTTTCGAGAAGAATACTGGTGCAATTTTGATTGGGATTGCATTGAATGTGTAGATAGCTTTGGGTAGTATTGACATTTTGACAATATTTATTTTTCCAATCCATGAGCAGGGAATGTCTTTCCATTTCTTTAAATCTTCTTCAATTTCCTTCATAAGCTTTCTATAGTTTTCAGCATACAGATCCTTTACATCTTTGGTTAGATTTATTCCTAGGTATTTTATGCTTCTTGGTGCAATTGTGAATGGGATCAGTTTCTTTATTTGTCTTTCTGTTGCTTCATTGTTAGTGTATAAGAATGCAACTGATTTCTGTACATTGATTTTGTATCCTGCAACTTTGCTGAATTCCTGTATCAGTTCTAGCAGACTTTTGGTGGAGTCTATCGGATTTTCCATGTATAATATCATGTCATCTGCAAAAAGCGAAAGCTTGACTTCGTCTTTGCCAATTTTGATGCCTTTGATTTCCTTTTGTTGTCTGATTGCTGATGCTAGAACTTCCAGCACTATGTTAAACAGCAGCGGTGAGAGTGGGCATCCTTGTCGTGTTCCTGATCTCAGGGAAAAAGCTTTCAGTTTTTCCCCGTTGAGGATGATGTTAGCTGTGGGCTTTTCATAAATGGCTTTTATGATCTTTAAATATGTTCCTTCTATCCCGACTTTCTCAAGGGTTTTTATTAAGAAAGGGTGCTGGATTTTGTCGAAGGCCTTTTCTGCATCGATTGACAGGATCATATGGTTCTTCTCTTTTTTTTTGTTAATGTGATGTATCACGTTGATTGATTTGCGAATGTTGAACCAGCCCTGCATCCCAGGAATGAATCCCACTTGATCATGGTGAATAATTCTTTTTATATGCCGTTGAATTCGATTTGCTAGTATCTTATTGAGAATTTTTGCATCCATATTCATCAGGGATATTGGCCTGTAGTTCTCTTTTTTTACTGGGTCTCTGTCTGGTTTAGGAATCAAAGTAATACTGGCTTCATAGAATGAGTCTGGAAGTTTTCCTTCCCTTTCTATTTCTTGGAATAGCTTGAGAAGGATAGGTATTATCTCTGCTTTAAACGTCTGGTAGAACTCCCCTGGGAAGCCATCTGGTCCTGGACTCTTATTTGTTGGGAGATTTTTGATAACCGATTCAATTTCTTCGCTGGTTATGGGTCTGTTCACGCTTTCTATTTCCTCCTGATTGAGTTTTGGAAGAGTGTGGGTGTTCAGGAATTTGTCCATTTCTTCCAGGTTGTCCAATTTGTTGGCATATAAGTTTTCATAGTATTCCCTGATAATTGTTTGTATCTCTGAGGGATTGGTTGTAATCATTCCACTTTCATTCATGATTTTATCTATTTGGGTCATCTCCCTTTTCTTTTTGAGAAGCCTGGCTAGAGGTTTGTCAATTTTGTTTATTTTTTCAAAAAACCAACTCTTGGTTTCGTTGATCTGCTCTACAGTTTTTTTAGTTTCTATATTGTTTATTTCTGCTCTGATCTTTATTATTTCTCTTCTTCTGCTGGGCTTAGGCTGCCTTTGCTGTTCTGCTTCTAGTTCCTTTAGGTGTGCTGTTAGATTTTGTATTTGGGATTTTTCTTGTTTCTTGAGATAGGCCTGGATTGCAATGTATTTTCCTCTCAGGACTGCCTTTGCTGCGTCCCAAAGCGTTTGGATTGTTGTATTTTCATTTTCGTTTGTTTCCATATATTTTTTAATTTCTTCTCTAATTGCCTGGTTGACCCACTCATTCGTTAGTAGGGTGTTCTTTAACCTCCATGCTTTTGGAGGTTTTCCAGACTTTTTTCTGTGGTTGATTTCAAGCTTCATAGCATTGTGGTCTGAAAGTAAGCATGGTATAATTTCAATTCTTGTAAACTTATGAAGGGCTGTTTTGTGACCCAGTATATGATCTATCTTGGAGAATGTTCCATGTGCACTCGAGACGAAAGTATATTCTGTTGCTTTGGGATGCAGAGTTCTAAATATATCTGTCAAGTCCATCTGATCCAATGTCTCATTCAGGGCCCTTGTTTCTTTATTGACCGTGTGTCTAGATGATCTATCCATTTCTGTAAGTGGTGTATTAAAGTCCCCTGCAATTACCACATTCTTCTCAATAAGGTTGCTTATGTTTATGAGTAATTGTTTTATATATTTGGGGGATCCGGTATTCGGTGCATAGACATTTATAATTGTTAGCTCTTCCTGATGGATAGACCCTGTAACTATTATATAATGTCCTTCTTCATCTCTTGTTACAGCCTTTAATTTAAAGTCTAGTTTGTCTGATATAAGTATGGCTACTCCAGCTTTCTTTTGGCTTCCAGTCGCATGACTATCCCCACACTCTTAAGTTTAACATGAAAGAGGTAGATTTTGACAAATTCTTTCTCTGTGTCTACTGAGGTAATCATGTGATTTTGTCCTTTATTCTATTAACAGGATGTATTTTTTAAAAATCTTGTATTTCTGGGATAAACCTCTTTTGGTTATAATATAGCCTCCTTTTTATATGTTTCTGAATTCAATTTGCTAACATTTGGGTAAGGGTTCCAGCATTGTCATTAAAAGTAAGGATCCTTTAAAGAATGTTTTTAAATATAAAGAAGTCAAATTTAAACATATTTTCTTCTGTGGTTTGAGCTTTGTAGGTCTCGAGAATTTTTCCCTACCCTAATGTCATAAATATATGGTGTTATGTTTGACTCCAACAGTGTAATAGAATACGTATATTTTTAACAGTGTTACAGAATATAGAATAATGGATATGAATTCAAGATACTTTTATTGTTTATTGTTTGTTTATTTTGAGAGAGAGAGAGCAAGCATGAGTGAGGGAAGGGCAGAGAGAGACACAGAGAGAAAGAGAGAGAATCCCAAGCAGGCTTCCCACTGCCAGCACAGAGCCCAACATGGGCCTCTACCCCATGAACCATGAGATCATGACTTGAGCTGAAATCAAGAATTGGACATTTAACCAACTGAGCTCCCCAGGCACCCCTTGAGATACTTTTGTGATGTAATTTAAGTTTTTCCATATGGATAAAAGTTCCTAGTATCATTTATTAAATAAATAGCACATTCTTTCCCCCCTGATTTGTAAGTCTACCGGTGTTATATATCTAATTTTCATACATATGAGTGTTCCTGCACCCTCTGTCCCATTTCATTAATCTATTATCTATCCTTGGACCATTAAGAAATTGTCTTAATTAGTCTGGCTTAATAATACTTCTTTCTATGTGGCAGGACAGGACCCTTACCCTGTTTTTCTTCATAAATATTTTGAGCTATTTTTGGCTTTTTGCACTTCCACATAATTTTGCAAAAATAATTAAAATTAATTTGACAAATTATAGAAAAAGTTCTGTTGTGATTTCATTGGAATTGTACTGAATTTGCAAATTAAAAAATTGAGTTCTTCAAGTTGTAGGTTTATTCCTATCTTCCATTATGCTATTCAATAATAATTATTTTCTCCAAAAATGCTGTGCAAATATTTTTTACATTTATTTATTAAGTACCTTATGGTTTTGTGGCTATTGAAAACCTATTTTTTTCTATTACATTCTGTCCAGCTTTATTGAGATATAATTGGCATATAATGCTATTACATTCTAGTTGAATTATTAGCCACTGTAGAAACACTTTTGGGGGCGCCTGGGTGGCGCAGTCGGTTAAGCGTCCGACCTCAGCCAGGTCATGATCTCGCGGTCCAGGAGTTCGAGCCCCGCGTCGGGCTCTGGGCTGATGGCTCAGAGCCTGGAGCCTGTTTCCGATTCTGTGTCTCCCTCTCTCTCTGCCCCTCCCCCGTTCATGCTCTGTCTCTCTCTGTCCCAAAAATAAATAAACGTTGAAAAAAAAAAAAAAAAGAAACACTTTTGTATGTTGGTCTCTTACACAAAAACATTACTGAACCTATTAGTTCTAATAGTCATTTCTAGATTTGTTGGATGATCTTTAGATAAGGACAATCTTAGTCTTCCTTTCCAATTATCTCTTTTTATCATCTGATTGCTCCAATAAAATATTGAATGAAAGTAATGATAGCAGGCTTCCTTGTTTATTCTTCAGTTTAAATGGGAATAAATGCTTCTAAATTTTTCCACAGACATCATTAGCATAAAATCTTTCATATTCCTAGTGTGATAAAAGGATGTGTATGGGTGACTAAAATATATCATATATATAGAAGCAAATAAGACAGTAGTAGTTAAAGAAGAACGTGACATATATAAAACATATATTAAATAAGAAGAAAAATTATTTCAATGTTCTCAGCACCTAAGTTAAGGAGAGAATGGTGACAATATATCAGTTGTCCTCTCTAAGTCCTCTAAAATTACATATTCCTTCCTTACTCCCAGAGGTAACCGGGATCCCGAATTTTCTTTGAAGAGAAACCAACATTGTTATCTCTAAACAATATATTGTTGAATTTTTTTTAACGGAGTACTAAACACAAACCTAGTTGTAAAGGCAAGAATGTTAATTGCCCATGATAAAAAAGGTTCTCAGAAAATAAGAAGCTGGACAGTTTGAATCTAGTCTGGCTTCAGCTTTCCTCCAAATCTACAAAAGCCCTTTGTGGGGAAGCCATGGGGGATGATCACAGGTGAGTCTATTGCTTATGATCTGGAAAATACAGGTCTCATCATAATCAGGACATCTGGCAGGGCTGTGTTTATGAGCCATGTAATGGAATCCAGCAGGGATATGGCCAGGACAGTGGCCTAATCTTTTTCCTTTAGACCACAATTCCTTCCCTGTAGTTCCCAGTAGCAGGTCAAAGCAGAACACTTCCAAAGAACGAAATGAATTTCCTCAGCTGACCTAGGTTAATGAAAGTAGATTGGCAACTTCATCAGCACATGTGAAAACAAGCAAAATTTAATGTACAGCATGGCATGGTGCCCACAGATAATACTAATGTATACTCAAAATTTGCTAAGAGAGTAAATTTCAAATCTTCTTTTTTTTTTTTTTAATTTTTTTTTCAACGTTTATTTATTTTTGGGACAGAGAGAGACAGAGCATGAACGGGGGAGGGGCAGAGAGAGAGGGAGACACAGAATCGGAAACAGGCTCCAGGCTCTGAGCCATCAGCCCAGAGCCTGATGCGGGGCTCGAACTCACGGACCGCGAGATCGTGACCTGGCTGAAGTTGGACGCTTAACCGACTGTGCCACCCAGGCGCCCCAATTTCAAATCTTCTTACCATACACATACACATAAAAAAATGGTAACTGTAGGAGGTGATGGACATATTAATTGTTTTGATTGTGGTAATCATTTCACAATGTATACATATATCAAAAAATCACACTGTATACCCTAAATATATGCAATTTTCACTTATCAAAAATAGTTTGGCTTTCTACAGAAGAAAGTGTCCAAAAATGTCCACGGAACTTTGGGTCAGTGCCATATCACACCCATGATTACTTAAGGGAATAGCTTATATGTACTTCAGGTACAAGCAACATACGACCCAGAACTTCTAAGCACCATGTTTTGGCAAACTAAATTCATTGGTCCAACTACAATGCTGAAAGTAAAATTCTTACTAAGCCTAGTTGTAATTTTCCTCTGAATCTAAGATTACGATAGCGGAACAATGATAAAAATCTTTGTTCCCTATGTCCAAACATAGATGGAAATGTCTGTATGTTATGTTTATGAAGGAAGATGGAGAACACTCATTTTTTTACTTTTAAAGCAAAATTTACAAATAAACATGATAAAAATGACAGCCACAAACAAGAATGGGATCTTGTCACTTGCAATGACATGGATGGATCTAGAGAGTATAATGCTAAGTGAAACAAACCAGTCAGAAAAAAGACAAATAAAATATGATTTCATTCATATGTGGAATTTAGGAAACAAAGCAAACAAACAGAAAAAAAGAGACAAACCAAGGAACAGACTCTTAACTATAAAGAACAAACAGATGGTTACCAGAGAGGAGGTGGGTTAAGGGCTGGGTGAAATAGGTGAAGGGGATTAAGAATACACTTAACTTGATGAACACTGGGTGATATATGGAATTGTGGAATCACTATACTGTACACCTGAAACTAATATAATACTGTATGTTAACTGCACTGGAATTAT
The DNA here is from genome assembly GCF_022837055.1 of Prionailurus viverrinus. NCBI lineage: Eukaryota > Metazoa > Chordata > Mammalia > Carnivora > Felidae > Prionailurus > Prionailurus viverrinus. The sequence goes on along the minus strand of NC_062565.1, from coordinate 37,265,912 downwards.
AATTTTTTAAAAACTATATGCTGTCATACCCAGGAACAATCACAAAGATGATTTACTAGTTGTTGTAATTCTAAGATTCTATTCATTGGAGATGTGCTTTAATACTCTTACTCTCTTCCTTCTTTGCCTGTTTTGTTGTGTTTAAATGCATCAGGTCAGTAGTACGGCTGGGACTGGTGACGACAGGTTTAACTTGACGGGTCAGCTGTTGCCCCCAGTGAGCCACTCCTCTGCTGACTTCCAGGGTTAGCTGGATCATACGGTTAATGGCTTGTTGAATGTCATCCAAACTAGGAACCATTACCTACGGAGAGAATAAATGAATTCCTGGTACTGGCAGCACATGCCATCCATCCCTCTGTTTCTCACCAGCCCATCCCCCACTGGGTGGGACAGCCTCAGCTGGCCCAGTGGAAGGCTGCTTTGAGGAGAGGGATATTAGAGGAGGGTAGACTGTGGGCTTTCTCTATCCTGAAGTTTTCCCATTCTATTATTTCCCCCAGGCTAAAAGGTCAGGCATAGTACTTGTCATACTTTCTCCATGAGGGCGGCCGGATGTGGCCAAAAATGGTGGACTGTGTGTTGGATACCAATGAAGCAAAATGATTGAAGAAGCTATACTGCCAAGGTTCTGACCTCAGTTCTTTGAAATGTGCCAAACAGGCAAAGAAGCTGTCCTCCAGGAGGCCAAGCTGTGTAGATGTAGATGGCGACAGATGAGTCACAGATCGTTCCTGCCTGGCCTTATCCTATGGCTCATCACAGAATGCACCTCAATCATCCTGTGTGACTCGGAGTTCCAGATGCCAGTTGGCAGCTGAGACATGAGACGGTGGTAAAAATAAGTGTCGGGAGAAGGCACAGGGTCCATGTGCTCAGGGCATGGGCTCTTTCTATCCTGCCATTTTGGGTTACCTTACAGCTGTGTGTTTGCTGTCGGGATGTGGACTTCTGAGATGGACTATTTAGATAATTTAATGCTTGAAGAAAGAAAAAGCAAGAATGCTTTTCAAGTACTTGCTAACTGATGGCTGAACAGAGATGCTTAACTCATCTCTTACACCATCCTTCAATACACCATGAACTGTGCAGAGTAATTATTTTATAATGGATAAAAATCACATTCTGCTTTTGTTAAATATTCGGATAAAACCAAAAAATACATAGGGGGTGCCTGGGTGGCTCAGTCAGTTAAGCGTCTGACTCTTGATTTCGTCTCAGGTCATCATCTCACAGTCTGTGAGATCGAACCCTGTGTCAGCGCAAAGCCTGCTTAGAATTCTCTCTCTCCCTCTCTGTCCCTCCCTTGCTCGCCCTCTCTCTCTCTCAAATATAAATAAACATTTAAAAAATATGTAGAACCGAGAGGTTATTCTAAATGAAAGTTCAGTGGTAGTCCTATATTTCTTTAAAAGTTACCAGAATATCATCATATTAACTTGAATATTAATTATACTTACCACATTTGGAATCGCAAGATGCACTTCAGTTTTTATGAAGGAAATAACATCTTCTGATCGCCTTCGTCCATATTGGCTACAATAAGATACACATTGAACTTATAAAACTTAACCTAAAGTTTCATAAATAGCTTGATTATGCTACCATTTTCAATCCTAAAAATGAAGACCATTTTCAAAATACCAAATTACATGGAGAAGGTTATTTATAATGAAACCATAAATTTTAGAGAACTAAGAAAACACGTTAATGTTATTTGAAGTAAAATGTTAGTCTCCTATACATTTTCTAGTATTTTAATGTTGCTCTCTCTCTCAGTAATAACCATTTAATAACGTTTACTAAAAGCACTGCCTGTTCCCAGCCTTGTAACAGATGCCAGACAAGATCACCAACAAAAAGCATATACCTTCCTATACTTTCATATATACACTTTTTTGCAAGATTACACAGGAGGTTTCTTTCTGGTCAAAGCCTTCCAAAAACTGCTTTTGTAAACAACATACTCCTGCTCAGGCAGAAGTACAGACATACAGACACACAAGTGCAAGTAATGAAGAACACACATCACAGCTATAAATTGGTGATCTCCCTCCGCCTTGACCTCTGTCCCCACCCTAGACAAAATTATAATAAATGTCTCATTGCTCTCCACAGCAGGAAATGCTGTCATTACTGAAAAACTACACCTTCCTTTATAAAGATGGGGGGGGGGGGGGAGGGGCGGAAATCATAAGTAACACAAAGCTTCCACAGTTCAATGTGAAGACCCAACATTACATATTATTAGAAGGAACTCTTCGAACCAAAGCAAGCAAACAAAGGGAAAAAGACCTCTAATTCATAATCCCATTCTGAAATCCAAGATGCAAAAATAAAACAAGTGTAAACTGTATTTAAAAGAGCACAATCTGAGAACAAGAAGGAGTTTTATAAAGTATAAACAAACAGCTGAAGTAACAGAGGCAGTGAACAGCACACTAGATCATTCAGTAACTTATTTGACAAACTAGAGATTAAAGAATTTTCCAAAATTTCAGGTGCAAAATATAGAGACAGATATTACTTAAAGAAAAGGCAAGAAAAAATTAGGGAAAAGTAATGTTTATTGAATGCTTAATGTATGCCAGGCACTTTTCCAAGCACTTTCCATGAATCCACACATTTCATGCTCACATTAACTATGTGAGGCAGATCTTGTGATTATTATTTGCATTTTACAGATGAAGAAACCAAGGTAGGGAGAAGCTGAGTAACTTACGGAGGGTCACTCAGCCGAGAGACACTTTACTACCTAGATCCAGCACATGAATCTTACATATGGTTGATTAAAGCACAGCCCTTCTCTCATCTTCAGAAGAGACTTGTTTTATCATATTGAAAAGAGTTCTGTGCGCCTGACAGGATTAATGGGAAAAATTATCTACACAAAAACATACAATTTGTGAATTTCCAGAATAACAGGAGAAATCCTATAAGCTCAAAACAACAGGGTGTTATTTAGAAAATTGGATTAACAGCAGAACCCTCAACTGAAAGTGGGAACAAAAGAAGCCAATAAAACAATATTTACAGAGTGTGAGAGAAAGAGATTGTGATCCAAGCTGACCTAACCAGTATTCATGTGTTAGGGTAAGAAAAAGACATTTTAGACAAAGGAGGATGTTGCAGTATCATGCTCATGTGTATCTTTTCAAAAATGACTTAATGCTATAGGACTTATACGTCAACGTGGCATAGCAAGTTCAGACTTCAAAACCACTCTTTGTGCCAAATATGTAACAATCATGGATAGAAAATATAGGACATGAAGATACTCAAATGCAAGGTTAGCACGTCCATGAATCAGAAATGGGTCAGAAACACATAAACAGCGTGGCCAGGAGTCTGGTCAGGAATTAGGCAGTGACAGTGGAAGGTTGGCTCCTGTGGACTCTGAGGCACTGAAAGCACTCCACGTGAGATAGGGCCTCAGCCAGGGCTGCTACTCAAAGCCAGAAGCTAAGGTAATCCTCCTCCACTTGTAAAGAGGCAAAGCAAAAACAAAGCATAGTCCATCAACGTACTGTCTGCAGCTATAACATCTCCAGAAGATATGGACCTGGGGTGATGAAACAAATCCACAGCATCCCCAGGAAGCAGTTAAGTCAGGTCACTTGTGTACTCCCTGGCTGAACCTGCCATATGCCCCGTATCTCTTCAGTGGGCAGATATCGTGAACAAATAAGACTCGGGTCTATATCAAGGTTCCCAGGATCATGGGAGACAAAAGTGAAACTCCTATATAGGGAGGCAGGGTGGGAGAGAGAAACATAACACACACACACACACACACACACACACACACACACACACCTTTCATTCAATGAAGTTCTATAAACTAAAATCCCAATAGGCATGAATAAGTCTTACAGTAAGAAAGAGAATGAAAGGAATTAATAATTGAAACAAAAACACACTCCAGAGAAAATCAATGTATAGAAGTAGAACAAACTCTAAAATAAGTAAATTGATAATATTCAAAGAGATAAATGAAAGTTATTTTCTCTCAACATAATAAGTTACTAAACTAGAAATAAAGAAATAATACAATACCTGGAAAATAAGAAAAAGTATTAGTTGAAATATTTAAGATGAGAGAGATGAGATCTTTAGACTAGAAAGAGAGATACTTGCTCATAATGTAGCCCAGAAAGGCAAAAAGATAAAATATATGACAGAGTAGTTAGGAGACAGGGAGAACAGACTGAAAGCCCCAAGATTTGAGATGACTGCATGTCCATTGTTCCCAGAACAGTTACGGGTTAAATCTGCCCTGACACTTCATCTGGGTAGTGCCCCTACACTTGAAACAGTATCCTGTTTGGAACAATAGATCATGTGGTCAACCTATTCAGCATTCAACTACTTAAATTTCCGTAAGAAGAGAAAGAAAGAAATTTCCCAGAAGGAACAACTGAAAAGGAAATTGCTGAGGATTTTCCAGGATTAAGGAATGCCAGACACCTTGAAATAGAAAGTGCACTGTGAGAACAAAGCAGGATTAAATAAAGACAAATCCACGCAAAGAAAGAAAACTGAAGAACATCAAGGATAAAAAACAATCTTTAGGGGCGCCTGGGTGGCGCAGTCGGTTAAGCGTCCGACTTCAGCCAGGTCACGATCTCACAGTCCGTGAGTTCGAGCCCCGCGTCAGGCTCTGGGCTGATGGCTCAGAGCCTGGAGCCTGTTTCCGATTCTGTGCCTCCCTCTCTCTCTGCCCCTCCCCCGTTCATGCTCTGTCTCTCTCTGTCCCAAAAATAAATAAACGTTGGGAAAAAAAATTAAAAAAAAAAAAACAATCTTTAGTTAGACTTAGTGCAGACTTCTCATCACCCACATTATAAGTCAGAAAAAAATGAAATACATTCAAAGTGCTGAGAGACAAACAAAAACTTTTTATCCACCTAAACTGTCATGGAAGTATGAAAGCAAAAGAGGCATTTCTCAGACTTAAAATAAAGAATAAGAGCGTTTACCCCTCTTATACCCTGACTAAGGAACCAGTGGGATATAAGAAATACACAAGAATCTGGAGGTGTTTTACAATATGCCAGTAAATAAATTATTTTTACGTGTTCAAAAAAAGGCTAAACTAAAACATCAAGCAGCAATAATGAGGTAGATACTGTTCAGTGAGTAAATCATGCCAAGGCCCTTGTAGTGAGAAATAAGACTAGAAAACTGAAAAACCATAGACAGTACTTCTTTTTTTTTTTTTTTACCTGGAGCAAAATACATGTATTCTCAATTTAAGGGCAACTACTTAAATAACTGAAGTACAGTAAAGAAAATAAAAGGAAAATATGATCCAACCCAAAAATAACAGATAATGAAACGAACCAAAGAAAACAGACACTAAAAAGAAGACACAAAAGGAAATGTCATAAGTGTAACTATATCAAAAAATTACAATGAATATAAACAAATTAAACTCTACTAAAAGGCAGAGATAATCAGATTGAATTTAAAAATCAGGTATATGATGCTTTTAAGAAATAAAACAAAAAATTGCACAGTAAGGTTTGAATAGAGGGCTAAAAGTGATATACCAAAAAAGCTGGTACGGTAAAATTAATGACAGACTAAAAAGAATTAGAGGAATTAGAATTAATATCCGTAAAGAAATAAAATAAAAATAAAAGATAAGGTGCTTTAAGCAAATTTAACTAATATAATGCACCTAACAGCATAGCCTTAAAACACATAAAACAAGAACTGAACAAAACAGAAGGAAAATTTGTCAAGTTCACAATCACGTTGGGAGATTGTAACAGTGTGATTAAATTAAAATTCAGCCATGATTAGCCAATGAATAAATCTAACAAAAATGTGCAAGACTTTTACACGGAGAATTATACAATTTCATTAAGAAATAGTAAAGAAGACTTAAATGGAGAGGTAATCATGATTCTGGATGGAAGACTCAATATTATAAGGATGCTAATTCTCTCCAAATTGATCTATAGATGCAATGTAATTTAATTCTCTCAAAGAAAAAAGTTAATTTTTCAACAACTTTTGTTTGGTTAACTTATAATTATGGAAAAAAATACATTGGCCTCCTACCTCACAGAATCACAAAAATCAGTATCATGTGGATTAAATCCCTAACCATAGAAGACAAAACTATAAAATTTTAGAAGACGTTATGAGGTAAGGAAAGATTTCTTTTAAAAGACATAAAAATCACAAGGAAAGGATCAATGAATTTTAATGTTTCCAAGAAAATATTGATAAACATGAATACTTTAAACTCAGCAGAAGATACCATAAAGAGAATGAAACGACAGGTACAACTGGGAGAAGATATGTGCTATATTATCATCAACAAAGTAATATATTGAGAACTTCCATAAATAAGTCCAATCCAATAGAAAAAATTGGCAAAAAAGAAAGAAATGAAGGAAGGAAAGAAGCCAAGCCTAGTCAAGATAAGACATGACAAAAGAAAAAAAGGAAACTTCAAGGAAAAGAAGGCACAAATGGCTCACAGCCATGAAAATATGTTCAATCTCATCAGTATCCAAGAAAATGATTATTTAAGTCCCAGTGAGATGAGATTTCACACCCCATTCTTGGCAAGAATTTTCTAATTGAAAAATACCAACTGTATGCAAGGATGAGGAGCCATGGGGACTCTCAGGCTGGGCACTGCATGGTTAAATGAGCTATTCACATACCCCATGGCCCAACTATTCCATTCTTAACGAGTGTAGCAAGAGACAGGTACGAAAATGTTTACATTGGCTTTATTCAGAATATTTCAAACTGGAAACTACCCAAATGCCCATCACCAGGAGAATAAACAGATTGTGTATACTCCAACTATACCTAAGTGAAAATAAATTATATCAACATAGATGAATCTCAAAAACATCACACTGACAACAGCATAAATACAGGCAAAATTAAATACTCTGATTAGGGATACAAACTTGGGAAACTATAAGGAAAACCAAGACAATAAGAAGTATGAAGTTCAGAATAGTGGTTACTACATTTGGGTGAGCAGAGAAAGGACTGATAAGGGGAATGCTGGCGTTGAATGTTCTTTGTCTTGGCCTGGATGTTAGGAACATGACTATTCATTTGATCACTATTCTTACAGTATTACACATATATTTTAATATAGTCTTTTCATAAATGTTATATTTTTAAATTTAAATTTATCAAAATAAGAGGTAATATTAGCATTATGTTATGATAGCATTACCAGACTTATTTAGCATATTTTCAACTTGCCTTGAAACAAATATTCTTCTTTTCATTGTGTCCAAAGATAACCGTGTAGCTTTTTGAAGACTGTCTAGCAATTGATGAGAGAAAAAAGCATAGACCTCTTTACATTCCTGTAACAAGAAATCATATTAGAAGTTGGATTCAGGGCACCTGGGTGGCTCAGTTGGTTAAGCATCTGACTCTTGATTTCAGCTCAGGTCAGGATCTCACAGTTTGTGGGATTGAGCCGCACGTCAGGCTCTGTGCTGAGACCACAGAGCTTGGAATTCTCTCTCTCCCTCTCTCTCTGCCCCTCCCCTGCTCACATGCGCGTTCTCTCTCTCTCTCTCTCTCTCTCTCTCTCTCTCAAAATAAATAAATAAACTTAAAAAATAAAGTTGGGGTCAAGATGATGGCATGGCAAGATCAACTCCCCCACCATAGTATCACAGCAGTCATAGCCATGTCCTACAGCCAGACTGAGTGACAAGTCTACCCACCACTGTGCCACAATCACAGCCCTGCCACAACAGAAGGGCACACAGAGCACACATAAGGGACACCCCTTGAGTGTCTGGCTCTGGTGATGGGAGGAGACTGAAATTCTGGGCACAAGTCCACTCCTTTAAGACTGTGAGATGCAGATGAATAATCTGATACGTAGAAACAAACACAAGAGAATTAGGCAAAATGAGGAGATAGAGGAATATGTTTCAAACAAAAGAACAAGAAAAAAACCTCAGAAAAAGAACTAAATGAAACAGAGATAAGCAATCTACCTGATAAAGAGTGCAACAGTCATAAAGTAAACAGTCATAAAGTAACAGTCATAAAGATGAAAGTAACAGTCATAAAGATGCTCACCAACCTTGGGAGAAGAATGGATGAACACAATGAAAACTTCAACAAAGAGAGAAAATAAAAGAAAGTACCAAAGAGAAGTTATAACTGAACTGAAAAATACAACAGCAGACTGGATGAAGTAGAAGAACAGATCAGTGAGCTGGAAGAAAAGCAGTGGAACTCACCCAAAGCAGCAAAATGAAAACAGAATTAAGAAAAATGAAACTATCATGAGGGACCTTTGGGACAACATCATGTGGAAAAAGTGCTTATAGGGATCCCACAAGGAGAAGAGAGAGAAAGAGCCAGAAAAAATTATTTAAAGAAATAAAGGCTAAAAACTTCCCTAGTCTGAAGAAGGAATCAGACATCCATGTGCACAAAGCACAGAAGTCCAAATAAGATGAACCCAAAGATATCCACACCAAGACACATTATAATTAAAATGATAAAAAGCCAGGGTACCTGGGTGGCTCAGTCAGTTGAGCATCCAACTCTTGATTTTGGCTCAGGTCATGATCTTGCAGTTGTGGGATTGAGCCCCATGTCAGGGTTCATGCTGAGTGTGGAGCCTGCTTAGGATTCTCTCTCTCTCTCTCTCTCTCTCTCTATCTCTCTCTCTCTCTCTGTCTCTCTGTCTCTCTACCCCTCTCCCCCGTTTGCACTCTCTCTCTAAATAAAAAAAAATTTTTTTAATGATAAAAGTTAAGGATAAAGAGGGGTGCCTGAGTGGCTCAACTGGTTAAGCATCGACATTGGCTCAGGTCACGATCTCACGGTTCATAAGTTCAAGCCCTGCATGGGGTTCTGTGCTGACAGCTCGGAGCCTGGAGCCTACTTCAGATTCTGTGTCTCCCTCTCTCTCTGCTCCTCACCCACTCACACTCTGTCTCTATCTCTCTCAAAAATAAATAAACATTAAAAAAAATTTTTTAAATAATCCTTGTTACAAAATAACAACTTGTTACATACACAGGAAACCCCATTAGGCAATCAGATTTTTCAGCAGAAACTTTACAGGCCAGAAGGAAATGGCATGAGATATTCAAAGAACTGAAAGGAAAAAAAAAAAAAAAAAAAAAAAAAAAAACACTTCCAAACATGAATTCTCTAGGTGGCAAGATTATCATTCAGAATTTAAGGGGAGATTAATAGCTTTCCAGTTAAGCAAACACTAAAGTTCATCACCACTACACTGGCCCTAAAGAAACATAAAAGGGATTTCATTATGCTGAAAAATATTGGCACTAATTAATAATAACAAAACATATGGAAGTAAAAATCTCACTGGAAAAGGTAAATATATAACAAAGGTAGTGAGTCACTGACATATAAAGCAAACATGAAGGTTAAAGGACAAAAGCAGTAACATTAGCTAAACTATAATAATTAAAGGAAGTATAAAACAAAAAGATGTAAAGTGTGTCACCAAAAATATAAATAGCAGGAGTGGGGCAGAAAAAAGTAAAGTTTTGAAATGTGTTTAAATTCAGTTACTGTCAATTTTAAAAAGACTACTATTCAAATGGGATATTTTACGTAAACCTCAGAGCAACCACAAAGCAAAATACAAAGAAAATGAGAAAGGAATGAGAAACTTAGAACACTAAATAAAGTCATCAAACCACAAGAGAAGAGAGAAAGAGAAGAAAGGAACAGAGAGAAATTACAAAAATAGCCGGAAAGCAATTAACAAAATGGCAATAGGTATATTCTAATCAATAATTGCTTTAAATGAGGGGCACTTGGGCGGCTCAGTCAGTTAAGCCACTATGGGAAAATTAAGAATATAGCCACCACATGACCCAGCTCTTTCATTTCTGGGTATTTGTCCCCAAAATATGAAATCACTATTCCAAAAAGATATATGCACCCCTATGTTCACTGCAGCATTATTTACAATAGCCAAGATATGGAAACTACCTAAATGTCCATTGATAGATAAATGGATAAAGAAGGTGTGGTATATTTACACAGGAGAATGCTACTCAGCCTTAAAAAAAGAATGAAATCTTTCCATTTGTGACAACATGGATGGACCTTGAGGGGATTATACTTAGCAAAGTAAGTCAGACTAAGAGAGAGAAATACCATACAATTTCACTCACATGTGGAATCTGAAACAAAACAAAACAAATGAACAAACACAATAAAACAAAAACAAATGCATAAATACAAAGAACAGACCAGTGGCTACCAAAGGGGAAGGGAGTTGACAGGTAGGTGAAATGGGTGAAGGGGGTCAACTGTATGGTGATGGATGGTAATGAGACTTATGGTGGTGATCACTTTGTAGTGTATACAGATGTCAAATTATAGAGCTGTATACCTGGAAATAAAATCATTTAAAAAAGAGATACTATTAAATTCAGCGTCGAAAATAAGAACTTTAACACCCCAAAGCAATAATACAATATTAGAAGTGACATGTGAAGATAAATAATAAACTATACAATTTTAATTATATTGTATAAATAATTTCAATCCCAAATTACTTGTGTATTTTTTAAACAAAAAGCAGTATTTGAATAACTGCATTTCATAAACCCCCTAGTAAACTGTAAGACCTTACTCAAAAGCCAAAGCTCAAAAACACCTTATTCAAAATAATCTTGGTTTGCTCAATCCTCAAAAATTGGCCCACTTATTAAGTATGGTACATTTCTTAATGCTCGGGGGTATGGGCATAAGTCTATCTTTCAAAAACTCAGCTTATGGCAAGGATATGGAGAAATGGGAACCCTCTTACACTGTTGGTGGGAATGCAAACTGGTGCAGCCGCTCTGGAAAACAGTGTGGAGGTTCCTCAAAAAATTAAAAATAGATCTACCCTGTGACCCAGCAATAGCAGTGTTAAGAATTTACCCAAGGGATACAGGAGTGCTGATTCACAGGGGCACATGTACCCCAATGTTTACAGCAGCACTTTCAACAATAACTAAATTATGGAAAGAGCCCAAATGTCCATCAATTGATAAATGGATAAAGATGTGATTTATATATACAATGGAATACTACTTGGCAATGAGATAGAATGAAATCCTGCCATTTGCAGCCATGTGGATGGAACTGGAAGGTATTATTCTAAGTGAAATAAATCAGTCAAAGAAAGACATATCGTATGTTTTCACTCATATGTGGAACTTGAGAAACCTAACAGAATACCATGGGGGAAGAGAAGGGGAAAAAAATAGTTACAAAAAGAGAGGGAGGGAGGCAAACCATAAGAGACTCTTAAATACAGAGAACAAACTGAGGGTTGATGGGGAGAGGGGAAGGGGAAAATGGGTGATGGGCATTGAGGAGGGCACTTGTTGGGATGAACAACAAATGTTGTATGTAAGCGATGAATCATAGGAATCTACCCCCAAAACCAAGAGAGCACACTGTATACACTGTATGTTAGCCAACTTGACAATAAATCATATTAAAAAAATAATATAAATAAAAGATTCCACACTAAAATGAAAAAAATAAAATAAACAAAAAGCTCAGCTTAGAGGATAAATGTATTTTAAAATGTACATTACTAAATGTATATGGGATAAAACTTCCACCATCCTGGGACCACGGTTTGCCCCTCTGTCTAAGCCCTTCTTTTCCTCCAGAGGAGTCACCAAGTTTATTGGTCAGAACACAGGACAAGTATTGAGCCTGGGCAGGGATCTGGATCCCAAGTCTTGCTTGCACGGTGAGTCATGAGTCACACCTCCAGGGCCAGGCTCTGGCCATAGTGTTCCTCTCCATTCTACGCCCTGCTCCTCTGAAACAGGGTGGACCAGCCAGGTTGAGTTGGATCAGAAGACAGGGTTATCAGGCATGAGCAAAGAGAAATATGATCAGGGCTGGTGAATTGCCAGGCTAAAACACAGGCATGACAGAGTCAGTTTTTTATGTTAGATAGACCATTCTGGCAGCACTGTGGAGGATGATGGATGGGAGAGGCAGAGGCTATGTAGGCGGTGACTGCACTAATGCAACTAACTTCAAGTGATCCTCCAACTTTGATGATCCTCCTTTGATGATAATCAGACTTGCTCTAGGGACCCCAGCCAGTGTCAAAGGGAAGAGCAACTGGAAGAGAAGGACTGGGGCACTTGGGTGGCTCAGTCGGTTAAGCGACCAACTTCAGCTCGGGTCATGATCTCCCGGTTTGGTTGGTGAGTTCCAGCCCCACATCCTGGCTCACCGCTGTGAGCCTGTCAGCGCAGAGCCTGCTTCAGACCATCTGTTCCTCTCCCTGCCCCGCTTGCACTCTCCCAAAAATAAATAAATATTTTTTTAAAAAGGAAGAGAAGGATGGCTGGCATGGGCATACACTGCCTCACTCCAGCTGACTCCTACTGCTTGATAATGGCCGCCTGGAGCATGGTACTGAGAAGAAATCAACAGTTAAAATCTAGTCTAGTGGGGAAGTGCTTCTCCATCCATTGATGATACCCTTCTTGCCAAAGAAGGTGAAAGTAGAACAGATGTGTGCTATTCATTTCCAAAACAGTATTACAGTGTGTGTTAGAGGTGTAAAATAGAGAAAGAAGGAAAAGAAGGTGAATATGAGGGATTAAAAGAAAACTGACAGGAGGAGGAGAAAGCAGGGATTAGCACACATGTGGGAGCTGCATTTACAACTGAGGCATGACCGCAAGGGTGAGGCTTAGAAAGGAACAAGAAACCCCATGAGTCCTTCTCAACCTCCACTCTCAATACATCTCAACACAGTGTTGAAACTCTGCCCACCCAGGGTTTCTCCTGGGGAGGAGTCCACAGTCTATCTGTGGTGCTAGTGAAAAATGCAGATCCTTGGGGCTCAACTGAATCAAAATGTGGCCTTGCAATATAGGTAACTCTATTCAATACAATAACTAAAAACATCTTGAGTCAAATGAATTCTCACTACAATCCCAGAAGTATGACATTTACTATATAAGAAAACATGGTCAATCACAATAGAGGGAGATAATTATATATAACTGTACTGAGAGAATCACATTAAAAGGTGATAGTGTTGGGGAAAACTAAAAGGATTTGCTGTATCTTGCCAGATCCTACAGTGTAGCATTGAAAATTATATATTCTGGATTTTGTTATAAGTCCAGATTGGTTATAAGTCCATACAGGTCAGCTGCAGAACTGCCTAGAAGAAGCACCAGTTGGGGGTCATGTATAATCCAAGGAGTAATAATTCTAATACATTGTATGAGGTTATTTTGTAGCAAATACCTTCTTAAATTCATCTTCTTTATCATTAAAATCAGCCTGAGGCAGGATATTAGTCTCATAATCAGGGTTTTCACCCTCTTCTGTTTCACTTCCAAAAGCAACATGCTTCCTCTGTTCTATAGATAAAAGATAAAACAAAAATATAACCTTTAGTATTGAGCATTTGATTTATTCCATACGGCCAAACCTTCCTAGGAAACCCCTTCTTTAAAAGTTCTTAATTAAGGGTGCCTGGGTGGCTCAGTCAGTTAAGCATCTGACTTTAGCTCAGGTCATGATTTCGTGGTCTGTGGGTTTGAGCCCCGTGTCGGGCTCTATGCTGACAGCTCGGAGCCTGGAGCCTGCTTTGGTTTCTGTGTCTCTCCTCTGCTCGTGCTCTGTCTCTCTCTCTCTCTCTCTCTCTCTCTCTCTCTCTCAAAAATAAATAAACATTAAAAAAAATTAAAAGTTCTTAATTTAAAAATTTAAGACTTGTTTCTGTAGGAATCACCTTTGAATTCAATTTAAATCACTCATCTGAATAGAATCATAATTCTACTAAGAAATACACTATAATATATGTTGCAGCTTAGTATACAGAATTAAAAATATTTGGGGGCACCTGGGTAGCTCAGTCAGTTAAGTGCCTGACTCTTGATTTCAGTTCAGGTCATGATCTCACAGTCCTGAGATGGAGTCCTGCATCAGGCTCTGCTCTGAACGTGGAGCCTGCTTAGGATTCTCTCTCTTCCTCGCTCTCTGCCCCTCTCCCCCTCAAAAAAAATTTTAAGAGCATTTTACATATTATCTTTCTAAAATATGTGTTTACCTTTTGAATACTCTAACTTAATAAGCTGATATTTGGGGTTTTCGACACTTCTGAAGAAAGCTAATTAAACTAAGTAGACAAACTAAGTGGAAAAAAGAAAAAGAAAACATGCTGTCAATACTTATTTAAACTCGTAGTTTCTTAGCCTTGGCACTATTTTTTTTAATGTTTATTTATTTTTGAGAGACAGAGACAGAGAGAGACAGAACGTGAGCTGGGGAGGGTCAGAGAGAGAGGGAGACACAGAATCCGAAGCAGGTTCCAAGATCTGAGCTGTTGGCACAGAGTCTGACACAAGGCTCGAACCCACGAACTGTGAGATCATGACCTGAGCTGAAGTCAGATGCTTAACAGAATGAGCCACCCAGGCACCCCAGCACTATTTTTTTTAATTTTATTTAAATCCAAGTTAGTTGACATATAGTGTGATAATGGTTTCAGGAGTAGAATTCAGTGATTCATCACTTACATAGAACACTCAGTGCTCATCCCAACAAGTGCCCTCCTTAATGCTCATCGCCCATTTGGCCCATCCCCACCCACTTTCCCTCCAGCAACCCCCAGTTTGTTCTCTGTATTTAAGAGTCTGTTATGGTTTGCCTTCCTCTCTGTTTTTATCTTATTTTTCCTCCCCTTCCCCTATGTTCATCTGTTGTGTTTCTTAAATTCCACATATGAATATAACCATATGACATTTATCTTTCTCTGACTTATTTCCCTTAGCACAATACACTCTAGTTCCATCCATTCCATCCATATTGTTGCAAATGGCAAGATTTCATTCTTAGCACTATTGATACTCTTTGTTATTGAAGGCTGTCCTGTGCCCTGTAGGGCTGTCACCAGCACCCCTGACCTCTACCCACTAGAAGCCAATAATATTCCCCATGATGCACAATGACCAAAAATGTCTCCAGACATTTTAGAATGCTGTTCTGGAAAGAAACAAAGAGAGACAGAGAGAGATTAACAATAGCAAGCCTAAGACTGCTTGCAGCATTGGTCCTGATTCCCACTATTCTCTAGCTGATAAAAAGGGCTCACTGTGCCTAAGCAGTTTCTGCAAATGATGTGGTGTATGCTGAACACATGCTTTCCTTCAGGGAGTCTGGAATCTTGGTACCTGCTAAGCAGAAGGCACCCACCTGAAAACATATCTATAACTCTTGCAATTCAAACTTTAGAACTAGCAAAATTACCTGGTAACGGTTTTGCTGTTTTCCCACTGTCCTTAACTTCATAAATAGCTTCAAATATTAATATAAGTTCTTTGACAGCTTCTTCCACATGCTTACTTTTGTGGTTTAGGATATCAGCCCATTCTTTTGTGTATGTCTGTTAAATAAAGCAATGACTATTAATTTACAGATGCTTAAAAATACTGTGAAACTTAATTTATAAAACTATAATTAACAGCACTTGAAAATAACTAGAGATAGTTGCCAATAGCATAATGTTTCAGATCCCATACTCTCAATGGCTACAGGCATATCTGGTAAGGCCCAAGCAAAGAAAAAGAGGAAAGAAGAATAAAAACTCACCTGATTCAATCAAACATAAATATCTACCTTCACATTTATATGGTGAAAAGAAAGAAGGCAGAGGTGCCTGGCTGGCTCTGTCGGTAGAACACACAACTCTTAATCTTGCGGATATGAGTTCAAGCCCTGTGTTAGGGGTAGAGTGTACTGAAAGAAAGAAAGAAAGAAAGAAAGAAAGAAAGAAAGAAAGAAAGAAAGAAAAAGAAAGAAAGAAAGAAAGAAAGAAAGAAAGAAAGAAAGAAGGCTGAAAGACAGGAGAGATAATGATGTCAAAAGTTGAAAATGAGAAGTTTTTAAAAAGACAATCCAAAGTGTTGCTTTGAGATTCAAACGAGATAAGGCTTTTAAGTGAACAAGTGAGCACGGTGCTTGCTTATGCCAGGCATCAATTTAAGAGCTTTATGTGTATTAACTCATTTAATTAAATGACAACTGCTTGAGATGGGTAATATTATTGTCCCCATTTCACAAATTAGAAAACTGAGGCTCAGAGAGAATGAGTAACTTGTCCAAAATCACATAGCAGGTGGTAAACATAGGCGTTTACAACCAGCATTGTCTGATTTAAAAGTCTGTGCTCTGCCTTTCTGAACTTTTCGAATAGGCTTTGGGAAGAAGCTGAGAACTAGTTAAATTCAGAAAAGAAAACTGGTCTATAAAACTGAATAGACCTTTTGACATGTCTACAATGTCCATAACATTTTAGAGAGAGAAAAATAAATGGGAGCATTCCACCCTTCCCAATTTATTCACCACAGTGGTAAACACTGGAATGCCAGTGGTAAGAGCCACTTCAGATAAGCAGGGAAAGCAAACAACTCTAAAGAGGCAGAAAACAGATTAGTGGTTGCCTAGGGCTGGAGAGGTTGAGATGAAATTGTGTTATAAATGTTCTAAAATTGTGGCGATGGCTGTATAACTCCGTGAATAAACTCAAACCCTTGAATCGTACGCTTTAAATGGGTAAAATTGTATGGTGTGTGAACCACATCTCCATAAAGTTATTACCAATAATAATCCATGCCGGAAATCACCTACGCTAGGAATTGGAGGAAAGCAAATGGAGATGGGAACTGAAAGATGGGGAAGTGAAGACAGCATGCACAAGAAGCTGGTGAAGTTTGGATGTGAATGAGAAGTGAAGGGAGGTGTGGGAAGGTTTTTGTTTGTTGGCAAGGAAAAGATAATCCGGCACATTACACTGTGAGGGGGAGGAGTCCGGTGGAGGGGACGAAGTCGAAGATCTAGAAGAGAGGGAAGAAGACTAGGGGAGGAAGGTTGCCAGGAGGGCAAGGAGGTGTGGGATCTAGAGCCCATCTGGAGGACCTAGATTTTGCAAAGAGGTCGAATACTTTCTCCATGGACCATTCTTAGAACTCAGAGAAGAACAGACTGAAATACTGAGGGGAAGTCCAGGGACAGACTGGAAAGACAGTCAAAATCATTTTCTTTCTTTCTTTTTTTAATTGAGATATAATTCATAATGTAATAGCACAAAAAGTACCCTTGTAGAGTGTACAACTCATTGGTTTTTGGTATATTCACAGAATTGTACAACCATCCCTGCTATCTAATTCCAGGACATTTTCATTTCCCCCCACAAAGAACCCCCATACCCATTAGTAGTCCCTCCTCATCACCCATCTGGCAGCCACTAATCTATTTTCTGTCTCTACGGAGCCAAGGTGATTTTGCTGAAATGACTTTTAACAACCTTTAATGTATTTACCAGTTTTCCTATCATAACTTGAATCAAATTTCCCTGATTTTCTATTCCATTTGTATACCTATCAAGAATCAGATATGTCAGTCAGGGTTCAGTCAGGAAAACAGATGCCACACCAGCTATTTTAACCAACAGAATGAGAGGATTTAATACAGACAATTGGTGAAACAACTGTTAAAGGACCAAAAAAGGCAAAAGGGATGCAAAGGTCACACAGAGAGTTACTTCAGGAAGCAGCTCCCATACCTGGGGAGTGGGAGAGCAAAGGCAAGAGGCTGGAATTTTTAGACCTAGAGCTGGGAAGTGAGGGAACTGCCCAGTTGGTGCTACTGCCTCAGGAGCTCAGAGAGAGGCGTCATGGTGTTGGTACATCTGAGAAGCACAAGAAGCTGGTCCTGGAAGGACTGGAAAAAACTAGAACCTAGGATTAACTGCCACTGCCAGTTAAGAGAGGCCGTCTGACTGTATTGGGAACGGGAAGAAAAACAGGAAAGAGCAAGTCCCTTCTCTCTCCTCCATCCTTCTTCTAGCAGCACTATTGGCAAAACCTAAAAGGGAGCCAGCTGGCCAAAGATAAATGTAGTTTGCAGAGTCCCAGCCTCAGCGTCACAGAGCAAAAGATCCAATTTGAAGCCACTGAATGACCACAAATATCCCTGGTTCCCAAATATGGTCTGAAACCACTGGTTGGCCCAAACTAACCTCCTCCCCCCCAACATTAGCATTATGTGTGCATGTTTCCAAAACTTAATTCTGTCCAGAGTATTACTAGGCTTTCCCGGTCATTTTAAATCTTACTCTGCCTTCACTATTAATGGCCTACCTGATGCAAAGGCAGCCCACATATCACTAGACCTTAGATACCTCTGACGCAAGTGAGTGGGGCATACTGACTGGCAAAGCACTCTTCAAAATTCCACCTCTCGTAACTCTGCCTGCAGTTTGGAGACTTAACACTTATCTAATAGTAATAACTTCTTCTGTTGTGATGTCAATGCAATCGCCACATTCACACCCACTCACACTTAATCTGTCCCAATTTCCCTGATTTGTGTGATCTGTTTCTCTTTCTATGCATATAAAAATTCTTGGTTCATGTTTTCAAAGTAAATTCGATCTGGTAAGTGTGAATATTTCCCCACTGAGCAGTTGACTGTGTCACAACAATTATAGGTACATACCAATAGAAGATGACTATCATTATAAGTGGAACAAAAAGAAGGACATCCATATAGGTATTCCCTGCCCATTTTAATTGTGTTTGTTTATAAGTAGGGCCTGGTATGAAGTACATACATATAGTGAGATTCTAGGATGAGTGAGAAGAAAATGGCAGGCAGGAAATTACCCTTAACCCCTGGGGCAGGAAACAGGAGACTTCTTTGGAAATTTCCAGTTGCTGAGAAAAGATCATTACGGAACCTGAAGGGCTCTCCCTCATAGAATAATATGGAATCCAGTAAAAAGAGCAGATGGGGGAGAGTCTTGGATTTATAATTTTGCAGCTGACCTGGACAGTAATCAACTCAGGTTGAAACAGGAATTCAGAGGTCTCTGAGAGGAAGTCTCTTGGGAGAAAAATGGGACTCTGAAATAATAGCGTATTTGAAGGAAAATGTGAAAAGAAAGGCAATTAGAACTCCTAGGGAAAACAAAAAGTTGTATAAGAAAAGATGTATTGTATGTACAGTACTTGATTCTGCATTGGCTGATATTTACACAGGCATAATAAAGTGTTGGTACTTACCATCACTGTTTAACTAAAAATAATTTTATAACTATACTGAGAAGACAAGAGAGGAGTGATAGAGGACAGGGTCAAAAAGCTAAATGCTCACTTATTGAGGCGGGAAGAAAATAATGTGCAAATTTGCTAACTCAAGAAATAGCACCCCAAGTATATTACTTAGAGATGTAGAAATAATACTATAAGGAATGACTAAAAGTTTAAAATGAGTGCCTTTCGTAGGACCCAGATTGTGATCTCCATGTACCATTTTCCACTGGTAACATGGAAAGGCATGAGGGCTAAATAGAGAAATGGGTGATCCCAGATCTGGGGCAGGAAATGTGCAAGATGAGCGTAAGGTACCCTCTAGTTCCAGAAAGCAAGGAAGCTTTCAAAAACTACTGGAGTCATATTAAAAATATAGAAGCCAGCCTGAAGGATTCCACTGAAAAAAGATGGAAAAACAACATCAAAAAGACATACAAATGACCAAGAGACACATGAAAAGATGCTCAACATCACTGACCATCAGGGAAGCACAAATCAAAACCACCATGAGATATCACCTCACACCTGTCAGGATGGCTAAAGTCAAAAACACAAGAAACAAGTGTTGGTGAGAACATGGAGACAAAGGAACCCTCTTGCACCACTGGTGAAAATCCAAACAGTGGTGCAGCCACTGTGGAAAACAATATGGAGGTTCCTCAAAAAGTTAAAAATAGATCCAGTAATCACACTACTGGGTATTTACACAAAAAAATACAAGAACAGTAATCTAAAGGGATACATGCATCCTATGCTTATTGCAGCATTATTTATAATAGCCAAATCATGGAAGCAACACAAGTACCCATCAATAGATAAATGGGTAAAGAAGATGTGGTATATATAAACAATGGAATATTACCCTCCATAAAAAAAGAATGAGATCTTGCCATTTACAACAACATGGATGGAAACAAAACAAATGATCAAATTAACAAATAGAACAAAACAGAAACAGACTCATAAATATAGAAAACAAACTGGTGCTTTTGTTTTCTGGAGAGATGAGCAAAATAGGTGACGGGAATTATAACCACCAGTTATAAATCAGTCACAGAGATGTACAGTATAGCATAATAGTCAATGATATTGCAATAATGTATGGTGACAGATGGTGACTGTGCTTATTATGGTGAGCACAGAGTAATGTATAGAATTGTCAAATCACTATGTTGTACACCTGAAACATTAACATAACATTGTATGTCAACTATACTTCAATAATTAAAAAAGAGAGACAGGCACCTAATCATATTTTCTTCCTGAGAAACAGTGTATTCTGCCAGCGCCATTTAAATAATCCATCGTTTTCCCCACTGAACTAAAAATACTATCTTTGACACGTATTAATTTTTATTGTGATTTTTTTTCTCCTAGATTCTTTATTTTGTCCCTCTAAATTATGTTTTTTTCTGTTAATGCCATATTAATTTGATTACAATGGGTTTCTGTATTTTCATTTTTATTACCTATTCCTCATTATTAATTAATTTAAAATAATATAATTTAATACAATTTATGAAAAGAATTGTATAGGAATTATAAGTGGAAGTGTATTAAATTTATATAGTCATTTGTAAAAAAAATGATAGATTTTTTTACAGGAGATTAAATACAAAATCCAGCTAAATATTCTTTATAAGAGAAAACCTAAAATAGGAGAACCCAGAAAGGTTGAAAAAAAACAGAATAGAAAAAGATGTATCTGGTAAATAATAACCGAACAAAGCCAGTGTAGCTACATTAATGTCAAACACAATAAACTTCAAGGATAAAAAGCTTAACAATGATGGAACGAATAGCCAGGAAGACACAATCATTTTAAATTTGCATGCTCCAAGAACAGGATGTAAAAATGGATCATTTAGTGTTGTCTCTGTTACAGCCAAGGTCCCAGTGCTGGGGACAAACGATTTTAAGGTCCTACATATTATGAAGAAGTGAATTCTTAAATGGTAGCAGGGGAGGCAACCATTAGCCCTTTGCCCATCTTGAGATTATAGAAAGGAAGCTTGGTCATCGGTAGAGATCAGGTAGAAATAAGTGTAGCGTCCTTCAAAAGAACTACTCAGAAAACTTGACCCATGTCCTCTAGAATTTGGGGATGAAGGGGCTGACTCATGTCTAATTAGTCCTGAGGCAAGAGGCCAGCTGGCTTATCCAAACCCCTAAAGGCATGAAGAGGTGTCCTGGAAAGAAGAAGCTGAATTTCCATAGCAACAGGCTCAAAGGGCCCTGTATCCCATAGGCAGGATTGGAGCCCATGAGACAGAGGCACCCTTGGTTGTCTTGAAAAGGACACTAGCAAGGTGACCCCAACCAGCAGAGTAAGTGTAGCAGAAGCACATGGCAGGAAAGAAATAAAAGAGTCCAGTTCAAGATGTAAAGTGAGTACTTCTAGGAGAGATTGTGTTATGTGTGCTACGTGTTATGTGCCAGACCGTTAGGGTTCCTATTTTTGTAATTTTGAGCCAATGGAGAATAAATAGATACTCAAATAATTTTAGTATAATGTGATGCTGAGGTTAGGTTTTGTCCTATGGAGACTAGATGCCACTGCTGGTTGAAGGATTTAAGATCACGAGTTTCACAATCAGATTTGGTGGCAATGTGGAGAATGGATATGATGGAGCCAGATATAGAGAAGAGAGACCAGTCAGATCATAACATCAAGCACTAAACTCAAAATGAGCCTTAAGGGCCTGACCTAATTAAGGGGTAGTAAGTATGGAGAAGAAGAAGCAATTAATTCAAGCAAACTTGGAGTAAAAGGCAAAAACTGGCCTGAAGATAATTGGCCTGAAGCCTGAAGACTGACTGGAGGTAGGAAATGGGAGTGTGAAAAGGACTCCACATAACTCCCAGATTTCTGTGAGTGGCTTAAAGGGCAAGGATGTGGTAGTCAAAACCAAGAGGTAGTCGATATTGCCCTGGGAGTAAACACAGAGGAGGAAGAGCAGTAAACCACTGACAGAAGGAACCCCAGGAAACCCCAGCATGAGGTTGAGGATATTAGTAAGATCCTATCTAGGGTGTGGCCATGGACTTGAGTTGTTGAAGCCTTGTAAGTCTTTGAATCTGAGGATTTCCAAAAAAGCAAGGATGTCTATATACTACTAACAGAGATTTCCACGTTTAGATTATAAATTCGCATTTTAAGTATATGAGCCAGTATTTCTATGATTAAAATATAACACATAAGTGCATACCTCATTGAGTGTCAACATATCTTCTACTTTGGTGGCACCACTTTCAGGCAGGGAAATTAACACAGTTTTGGCTATCTCCTTTAGAACTGTATCAATATGCATTTCACACAAGTCGCTGATCTACCAAGAAGAAAAAACAGAGAGGAAAACTCTTCTTTCATCCAAGATGTACTTGAGTTATAAAATAATTTAGAGGGCTGTATCTCAAAACTTGGGGCCTGAGCCAAGATAATTTGGTGGAAATTGTAGGAGTACATTTACAAAGAAAGCTTGACGTGGAACTAAAGTTTTATAGAGCAGCAACATATGTCATAATCTGATATACGTTATCTCTTTTAATCCTTCTTCTGGCCCATGACTCATTACTACCCAAGTTTTACAGCTAAAGAAACAAAGGCTCAGATAAGCAAAGTAACCTGGGAAGGAACGCAAAAGGCAGATCATTGTACCTAGATTTATCTGACTCTCAAGCCTCTGAGTTTTGTCTATTGACCCTGCTGTCATCAGAGAAAAGCACATCTAAGAAGGTATGCATGTTCTATGTAGAAAAGATGTCAGAAATCAATACACCGTCTCCATTAGGTGAATGCCTCATCTAACTAACATTAGATGTATTAATATTTAAGCACTCCATTTTGCCATTTTCCACAGTCTACAATTATTCCATTTTCTAAAGTACACTGTGGAGTTGAACTACCATTTTAACATATTGAAGGCAAGTAATTCAGAGACAAAAACAAGGCAACTCTGCATGAAAAGGCTCCAAAGCAGTTAGAGAAACATAAAGCATTATTTTTTTTTAACTCAATAGATGTCCTTTTAGTTAAGAGTCACATCCTTTAAATAGCTTTCATAGATAAGCAAACTATTATTTATAGCCTGAGTATTAATGTATGTAGTTTTAAAAAAATGTATTTATCATACCTTCTTTAAAAGTTGATTGAACATATCCAAAACCGAGTCAACTTCTTGAAAGAAGCTTTCTAGTGTTAAGGATGACCATGTTAATATTGTGAGCCCTTGTCTCAACACAGATTCCACCTAGAAAAAGAAAACAAAAAAAAAAAATAGCGGCTTCCATGATTAACAACAACATCTGCATTTACTTAAAAAGGCTTTCTTTTTATTACCTGGAAATATTATAGGTTATATTTCCTTAATTTTATTTCTCTCCATTATGCTTGGTAAAGGTGACTTTGTTTTTTAATCACCTTTGGCTGTCCATGAAGAATCATGGATTCTTAGAAAGTGCTCGTTATTTAGATTTAGTTGTTTTTCAAAGGCAACAAAACTTGTTGACAAGAAATCATTCTATAGGAGAAATAGAGCTATAATGTTGAACTAGAAAGATAGCAGATCTAGGCAAGAATAGATAAAATCCATAATCTGTGGAACGGGAATCTAATTTTAAACACCAGGGAAATCAATATAAAACCTTCAGCATTACCAACCTTTTTCATTCTCGGGGTCATCAGATTGACAAACACTGAAGGCACTTCCTGACATAACTCATCATAATACTGCAGAAGACCCTGTTGAAAGCCAAAATGGTGTGTTTTACTTTAATTTATTTTAAAGCAAGTCATATTTTGATTCACACCAGGAAGGTGTCATTATACCTGTTTCCTCATGGTCCTGCCAAGATTAAGGCCGTTCACCTAAATTTATATTAATTTACCATACTTTTTCCTCACCTGTAAATTACCTTAGCATCTCCTTTAAAGAGCAAGTCAGTGGAGCTTTCTAGAGTTGTATTTTTCATATTTACTATTTAATTACCTTTCTCTATTTATGCTATTTTAAATAGCATGGATAATTATCTTTTCAAGATGTCTCTCATTATAAGTTTTTCCCCGTTCTGGAACACATGAAAGCATACTTATTATTGATGTCACACTTGTTTTCTTGAATCAAAATAAATGTATGCACAATCAGAATTAATAGGCTTATATATTTTCTTTTAGATATTTTTTAGAGATGAACCGTAATGATCAATTTTTGGCCATTTCATAATTTATTGCAGGGTGTGATGGGAAATAAGGATTCCAATCAATCCTTCCCCAAATTAATAATATTAAGCTGTTTCAATGTTTCCTTAATAGTTTCAAAGTTATCAACTCCTTTCCACCTTTTATATTCCCAGTATTCTGTTTTCACATCAGTATTTTAATACTATCAAGAAGAAACAAGGGAATATAACATGGTATGCTAACTATATTGAAATTTAAAATAAAATAAAATAAAATAAAATAAAGGAAAAGAATAAAGAGCCTAGAAATAAATCCCTGACATGTGGCCAATTAATTTACAAAGAAGCAAGAATATACAAAGGAGCCAAAAATATACAATGAGGAAAGGACAGTCTCCTCAATAAATAGTATTGGGAAAACTAGACTGTCACATGCAAAAGAATGAAACTGGACACCTATCTTAAATACATACACACAAATCAACTCAAAATGGATTAAAGACTTAAATTTTAGACCTGAAATGGTAAAACTCTAAAAAAGAGAACATGGGGTAAGCTCCTTGACAGCTGTCTTGGCAGTGATTTTTGGATTTAACCAAAAGCATAAGCAACAAAGGCAAAAATAAACATGTGGCACTCCATCAAAGTAAAAAGCTTCTGCACAGCAAAGAAAACCATCAACAAAATGAAAAGGCAGCCTATGGCAACAAAAACAACAACAACAACAACAAAAATGCGAAAAACTAACAATCCAGTTAAAACACATGCAAAGGAACTGAATAGACATTTTTCCAAAGAAGAGACACAAAAGGACAATAGGTACACGAAAAGGTAGTCAATTATCACTAACCATCTGGGAAATGCAAATCAAAACCACGGTGAAATGGTACCTCACGCCTATTAGAATGGTTATTCTCAAAACAAACAAAGAAACGAACAAACACCCAAGAGATAACAAGTGTTGGCCAGGATATGGAGAAAAGGGAACACTTGTGCACTGTTGGTGTGGATGTAAATTGGTGCAGCCACTATGAAAAACGTCTAGAGTTTCCTCAAAAAATTTTAAGATAAAAATACCATATGATATAGCAATTCCCACATCAGGGTCTCAAAGAGATAATCTGGACTCCCATGTTATTTACAGTGATGATGGGAACATCCATCAATAAATGGATGTGTAAAGAAAATATGGTATATATATGCAATGGACTATTACTCAGCCTTGAGAAAGAAAGACATCCTGCCATTTGGAACAACATGGATGGGCCTTGAAGGCATTATGTTAAATGAAATAAGGCAGACAAAGAAAGACAAATACTGTATGATGCCACTTACATGTGGAATCTAAAAAAGCTGAACTTGTAAAAACAGCAGAAAAGTGATTGCCAGGGGCTGGGGGTGGTGAGGGAATACGAAGAGTTTGGTAAAAGGGAGCAATCGTTTAGCTAAAGATGAATAAGGACTGAGATCTGATGATTAACATGGTGGCTATAATTGATAGCACTATAGCATATAATCAGATTTTACGAAGAGAGTAGAACTTAAACATTCTCACCAAAAAAAGAAACAAATATACATAATATATATGCGCACGCGTGCACACATGCACACACACACACATATATATATATATGAGGTATGTGTATATATAAATGAGGTATGTATATATATATATGAGGTGTATATATATATATATATATGAGATATATATATGAGGTATATATATACATGAGGCATATATATATAAGGTATATATATATATATATATATATATATATATATGAGGTAATGAATGTGTTAATTAGATGACAGGAATACTTTCACAATGTATATGTATATCAAATCATCATGATGCACACTTTAAATATCTTACAATTTTATTTGTCAACTGCACCTCAATAAAACTGAAGAAAAACGAACAATCGGGGCGCCTGGGTGGCGTAGTCGGTTAAGCGTCCGACTTCAGCCAGGTCACGATCTCGCGGTCCGTGAGTTCGAGCCCCGCGTCAGGCTCTGGGCTGATGGCTTGGAGCCTGGAGCCTGTTTCCAATTCTGTGTCTCCCTCTCTCACTGCCCCTCCCCCATTTATGCTCTGTCTCTCTCTGTCCCAAAAAAATAAATAAAAATGTTGGAAAAAAAAATTAAAAAAAAAAAAAAGAAAGAAAAATGAACAATCAACGTAGTAACAAATTTCCCCTCAATATCACATCAGCACAACTCCAGTGATGTATTTTTCTTTTACCAAAACAAAAAACTCCCTCAAAAATAATTTAAAAATATAATCTATCTTACCTGCAAATGCAACTTATCTGCTTTCAATTTATTCTCCAGTTTTAGCAATCTCTTTGCCTCTTCTGGTACATCCAGCTTCATTTTTATCATGCACTTAGTTTCCCGAACAACTTCCAAAATTTTGGGATCAAAATTAACCAGCAACTTCCCCGTCTCTGGGTGTCGCACAAAAAGTGTGGCTTGTAAAGCTACAAATAAATGATTATTGGCATTAGTTTTTTTGGATTTCTTTTCTGCTTCCAGCCATGTTTACATGCCTGTCTTCCCACTGGGTACTGACTTCTTAATAGAACAATAGTTTTGGATATCCTAGGTGCTAAGGCATAGCATCTGACATGTGGTCAGTGCTCAAAACTCAGATAAATGAATGCAGAGTGTCTGCAAAGCCATACAATCAGATCCAGACAGATAAAAATGGACGAAGAACATATAGTCTTCGTGCTATGAACTGCAATACTTTTGTGAGTGGATCTAAGAAAGCTATAATGCAATGTAGTTTATTTTAATGGATTGTGATTTAACCCCTGTGAGAGAAATGTAAGGAGTACACGCTACAAAATATGACACACCTCATATGATGAACTCTTTCTCACAACCCCAAACTGCTTCTTTAAAGAGGCTTATCTGAACTAAGCCTCCATCTTGAATTTCTGGTAACTAAGTTCAGTATCAATAATCAATATTTATTAAACACCATGGCATTGTAAACTTCTAGGTGGTAGAGGAAGACTTTTTTAGGCTACACCGAAACTACCACCTGAATATCATTCATATACATAGGAATTTTCAGGCATGCTTTTTATTATGAATTGAAATAAATAATCCCAGTCAGTGGTGAGTAGCCATAGCTTATTTGTTATCCTAACATGAATTATTTCTAGAGGCATAATAATAACACGCTTCTAGACGAGTATGTGCTAGCTTAAATTACACCTTATATTAACAAACACTACTACCATGAGAATTCCCTATGTATCTTCCAAGCCTCACATTGCTTCATAGAATGTGGCTGCATTGAATTTCTAGTAAAATAAAATAGTCTGTATAGCCCTTTGAAGTTAGTTGACTTTTATTCATCAATTAGTCTTGAGATGGTTCTTAATGCTGTTGGTTGCATGAGGATTTCAACTAAAAATTTTACTTAATTCGTTTGGAATCTTTTTTAAATTGGGCCAGAAATCATTGATCCTCCCAAGTAAATTCCAAAATAACCTTGGAACGTTCATCTAATGAAATCTATCTTCCTTAAGTCTGTACTGAGCTTTCTTGAAAGGACAAAATGGTCAGCAAGACCGCTAAGAATAATGATAGTCAGGAAGTCAGCTCCAGAACTGAGTGGCATTTCATTAAATTTTATAGAGCAACCATCTAAAAGAGGCCAACACCAGATCCCCAATTATTATTCTGAGTTCCTATATTGTTAAATATAGCCACATCAATACAACAAAAAGCTTTGCAGAACAATTTATTTCCACTTCACAATTTATTTCCATTTCATAGGAAAAGGCAGATTTAAATCCGAGCTTTGCCATTTCCTAGCTGTGTGATAATCTTGTGCAAGGGGCTTAATCTCCCAGTACCTCAGTTTCCTCTTCTATAAAATGAGGATAATTATAGTTCCTCATAGGGTCGCCATGAGGCTTAAAAGGAAGCTGCATATGTAAAGTGCTTTGACAAAGCCTGGCACATGGTAAGAACTATATAAGTGTCAGCTATCACTGTTATTTAAAGGTTACAAGGATGAAACAGACAGAGAGTACCCTTCGAATGTGTAGGGGAGATAAGACAGATCCATAAAGCAGTAAGTGTCATGAGAAAGAACAGCAGATAAAGCAAATAGAGGACTCTGGAGTAGGAAGACGTTATTTTCTGCTGGGGGAACAAGGAGCTTTATGGAACTGGTAAGTGGTGAACTTGTTTTTGAGCATGTGCCAATAAGAGGAAAAACCACCGGGAAAAAGAAAAGTAGAAAAGGGTATGGTATTATACAAGCAAAATAGAACATGCTCCATTCTTCAGTTAACAATTCTCTTCTGCCCTTTTCCAGAATGTGAATTTTAAGTTTCTCTTAAGGCTCCTTTGAGAGTGTTGTTCTTAGCTGCCTCTCATTAGGATCCATAGGGTCCTACTGTATTCATTACCCAGAAACAGTTGGCCTGATACAAGTGGCTTATTAAAAGCTAAACTGAGGGGCCAGGTGGGGAAGACAGCCTGCAGAGTTGGGGCCCCGTCCTCCAGGACACAGGCATGAATGAATCAATAGCTTGTAATGGTGATGTGTCTTCAATAGCTAAAATATATAGGTCAGGAACCAAGAGGCAGGAAAAGAGCAGCCCCTCGTACCATCACTCCCAGGGACCCAACTGCAGGATTTGTGCTTCCTGTGCCTGCAATTCTGTATACCCTGCTGGGGTGGAGATCCTGGTATGGAAGGAGAGACCTTTCTATCAGGGACTACAGTCAGGGTTCCATCAAGGTTATGGATAAAGCTGAAGGCTAAGATGGGACAAAGCAGGAACCTGGACCGCCCGACAATTGAGCCCACACAGCAACAACACCCCAGATCATGCCCGCATGGACGGATGATGGCTTGAAATCAGCCCTCCTCTGCTTCACAGTGAATTCTGCCCAATGCCTTGGCACCTCTCAGAGGTACCTAGACATAGCCCTAATACTGTGAATCTACTGGAGCTCAAAGTGAAGTAAAATTCCGTTATAGAAAAAGAAAGGAAGTGAGGGAGGAAAAAAGGAGGGAGGGAAGGAGAAGGTAGGAGAGGGAAGGAAGGAAGGAAGGAAGGAAGGAAGGAAGGAAGGAAGAAAGGAGGGAAGGGAAAGAGGGAGGGAGGGGGGAGGGAGGGAAGGAAGGAAGGGAGGGAGGGAAAGAGGGAGGAAGGGGGGAGGGAGGGAAGGAAGGAAGGGAGGGAGGGAAAGAGGGAGGGGGGAGGGAAGGAGGGAGGGAAGGAAGGGAAAGAGGGAGGGAGGGGGAGGGAGGGAAGGAAGGGAAAGAGGGAAGGAAGGAAGGAAGGAAGGAAGGAAGGAAGACCAGCAAAGTGCAATTCTTTCTCCCTTGATTGGGACTGAGATTTGAATCTACAACATGATAAAATTGAAGATGAAAACTTCCCTAAATCTATGGAGAACTATCTATGAAGAGTCTCGATATTTACTTTTAAATACTGTTTCTTTTTTAAAAAAATTTTTTTTCAACATTTATTTATTTTTGGGACAGAGAGAGACAGAGCATGAACGGGGGAGGGGCAGAGAGAGAGGGAGACACAGAATCGGAAACAGGCTCCAGGCTCTGAGCCATCAGCCCAGAGCCTGACGCGGGGCTCGAACTCACGGGCCGCGAGATCGTGACCTGGCTGAAGTCAGACGCTTAACCGACTGCGCCACCCAGGCGCCCCTAAATACTGTTTCTTAGTGTGAAGTCACAATCTAAGTATATCAACTTTAAGGTGATGGCAACTGTTGCTTATTAAATCAGAATATTATTTAGTAATTGTAAAGAAACAATTGTATTTTAAAAAGACACAATTGTATCATTCCCAAAGCTAAATATGACCATCATAATGTTGCATTAAAGGGATGTAAAAATTCTCCAGAACCATGAATTCATTCAAAATCACCTAACACCCCCTCCTTAGTGTCACTGCATAGTCTTATACACACCATACTGTAACTGCGAGATCTCTCTGACCCAGGCTGTGTGATAGACCACCTCGAATTCCACCAGAACATAGGAAATTTTGTTATACTGACGAATGACAGCTTTACCTTCTGCACTTGACAAAATTTCCGAGTTTTTCTGTTTTTTTAAGGGGAAAAAAAGATTTATAATTAAAAGATTGTTGGTTGTTTTGTATCCAAATCATAAAGCTGTTGGTACTTAAAATGTCATCAAATAATTAATTATGTTAGCAACTTAGATTTTGCTTCAGAGTAAAATAGAGGTGAGGAAAGCCATACAAACTAAAGATGGAAGTAGAGAAACATTACCAGCAGAAAGGGAAAACTAGAAAAGGAAATAAAGGATTTAAGAAGAAAGAGAGGTCTATCTAGCCTTACAGCCAGCCAGGCTGAGAGCCTCTGCTTTCAATTCTTTATTCCCTTCCCAATTTTCTGGACAAGATACAATGGAGTGATTTTCCTTGAGCTGTGAATATCAGGGAAAATCCCCAAATTCCAGCACCAAAAAAAAAAGTAACTGTATATCAAAGAACAAAAACCAAATTTCTTTACATAAAAACTGAAAGCCTTATTTTTTGACTCACAGATGTCAAAAACACAGCAATCTCACTGCAGAGTCAATCAGCAATGGAGTCCCCGTCCTGGCCTCTTCTCTAAGGCCAGCGTTTTAATATTTTTACAAATAGTGAGAACAGTAAAATAAATGATAGCAGTCAAACAGCAACAATAAAAATTTTAATATCCAAAAATGCTTAAATACTAAAATTACTGCAAGACTATTTTTGGTAGTTATTTCCTTCTGTATTTAGGCATAAGATGCCACCCGAAGCAAGCCAACTCTGCGTTGTTACTCTGTCTCTTTACAAAACCAAACCAAACCACACAAAAAACAAAGACAAGACAAACTGGCAATTTCAAAATGACAACATGGCCTAAGAGTATCCTGGGATTTTTCAGAAATATAATAATCTTAAGGACACAGAGAATGCATATACTCCATTATACTTTGCTCTAGATCTCAATTCTTTATTCAGGAATAGTGTCTCTGGGGCACCTGGGTGGCTCAGTCGGTTAAGCATCTGACTTCGGCTCAGGTCATGATCTCGCGGTTCGTGGGTTTGAGTCCCACATCAGGCTCTGTACTGACACTTCAGAGCCTGGAGCCTGCTTCGAAATTGTGTGCCTCTCTCTCTCTCTCTCTCTCTCTCTCTGCTCCTCCCCCACTCACGCTCTGTGTGTGTGTGTGTGTCTCTCTCTCTCTCTCAAAAATAAATAAACATTAAAAAAATTTTTTAAAAAGGAATATACTCTCTAAGACTGTCTTCACTTCCACTTATATATGTCAGTGACATATCTGTCCACACAGAGAAGTAAGCTTCAGGATTATGCTTGTACTTTTATTATTTTCAAAACAATGACTCTTTAAAAGCCTTGATAAAGTATCTTTTATTACTAAAAGCCATAAAGTTATAAGATTCTCCCCCTTAGAGATTAACTGCAATTAAGTGAGCTTATCTACTAAACATGAAGGAATTGGCCTGGTCACCCTCAGGCATATTTATAAACTAAATTTTTTTTGCCAGTGGAAGAATTAGTTAGCTCTCACGACTTTATTGGACACAAACATTATCGGATAAAATATACATCTTCTATTAAAACTACTGTAATCCTCATACTATAAATGGAATTATTGGCTTACGAAGAAATAGTTGATGGGCTCACTTATCCGGCGATAGAGCTGCCTCACCCAAAGTATTTTGCCTGCTATAGGGGGCATGTTGCGAGCAAGAGGCGGGTCATCTTTTTGAGAATGATAAAGCTGGAATTAAAGATACGGTATTGATGTTTACAATTCAATACAATGGAAAAGGCAAAAGATATTCAATACATTTGCACTCACATGTTTTATGTATAGGAGCTAGTCAATAAATATGTAAATGCACTCTATTTAGAGATCATCTGTGGCTCAGAAACTACGATGTTTCCAATAGATGACATTTAATTCTCTCTAAACCCTTATTTCCCATTACATGTATATTTTTTTTCTGTATTTTATCCCAAATTTTAAGGAGATATTCAAATAAGGGAGCAATAAGCTACATTATATCTGTCACAATATTCTCCAGAGCCCAAATTTCTCTGCACAGAAATATTAACTTAAATGGGCTTTCCAACACACACATAAATGCTGTTACAAAAACAAACAAACAAACAAACCCTGTTCTTAAGAGCTTAGGGACATAAATCTGGCTGTCCAGTGACATACACTGTCAACACCTTCCCACATTTGGAGGGGCACATCAGAGGTACTTAGCAGTGAAAGGGTCATTTTGAAAAGCTTGGCACCAGATAATAAGGGCAATGCTTTCAGAATACTTTTTTTTTTTGTACTAAAGTACCACTCTTGTTTATAAACATGACCCTTGCCTTCTTTGTAGCTTCAAGTTCAGCCACGTAATACTGAAGAATACGCTCGATGGTATGGTTTATTTCTAACTGAAGACAGGGGATGTTCAGCTTCTGGAATCTGAAAGTGAGTGAGGGTGAATAATTAAAAAATCAATGAGAAACATACTTAAGAATTGCTGCCATCCTAAAAATCCATTCATTCACTCATTTGACAAATACTCATGCCAGACCTCATGCACTGTCCTGGGATGCGGTGAGGAACAAGACAGGTGTGGAGCCAGCCCTCTTGGAGCCTCCAGTTATCTTATGGAAAATGTAGACTTAGTCAAGAGCTATGTTTTAAAAAAATCATTTAAATTACAAGGGGACCAGGAATGCATATATCAAGGGAACCCAGCCAAGTCTGGCGAGGCAAGAAAGACTTCCTTAGAAAAGGACATTTAAACTGACAATGAAAAGATGGGGGGCAAGGGTTGACTTAGCAAAGATGGAGGGGAACACACTGAGCATCCCTCTGACAACAGTAATGCTCACATAATTCCAAATAGCCATAATCAAAACAATGATCTGTCTGCCAAATATCACTTCCACCTTCAGACTAAGTGATGC